>NW_017728916.1:201402-267769 GCF_001723895.1 Crocodylus porosus
TGGAGTCTCAATGTCAGTCAGTCAGTCAGGTCACATGATCGGCACAGCGCACGCCTCCCCTGCGTGTGTGTGTGTGACACTGACAGACTGACAGGATTAGAACGTTGAGACAGGAGGCAGCTAGGTACGGTACCAGGTAACATCCCGGCCGGGACTATGTGTTGCAGCACAGTGCCCTGACAGGCAGGCAAGGAGTCCGTCATGGCAGGAGAAACACACATAGCCTCTCCTGCCATAAAAACTGGGTGCGTCTTATGGTCAGGTGCGTCTTATGGTCCGAAAAATACGGTACTTCGCTGTAGGGCTATAGTGCAGTCACCTGTGTGTATACTACACAAACACACATAAATCAGAACAGGAATATTTTTTTAAAATAAAGTTAATGAATGTTATAGTAGATGTTTGATTTTTTTTTTAAGAATATAATTTGGTATTCTTGTGGTTCCAAGATGCCAGACCCTCTTGCCGAAAAGAGTACTTCCGTGGGGAACAAAGAGAGGGACTTCTGGTGGCAAAGGTCAGGGGTTAGGGGGTGGGACTTATGGTCCCAAAATGGCAAATGGGGGTGGGGCACCTGTCAAAGGGTGGGGCTGCCCTTACTGCCGTCAACAGTTTGCCTCCTCCAGCTGAAATGATTGCCCGTCTCTGCCCTAAACTGTTCTTTAACCATTGCTGTCTGCTGACCTCCTCCCCAAACTGTGCTTCCAGGCACAGTAGTCTGGGAGCTGACCTTGCCTGTGAAGACTGAGATAAAAGAATGCATTGAGTACTTCGGTCATTCCCACATTATCTGTCACTAGGTTGCCTCCCCATTCATTAAGAGACCCATACTTTCCCTGACCTTCCTCTTGTTGCTGACATACTTGTAGAAACCTTTCTTGTTACCCTTCATGTCCCATGCTAGCTGCAACTCCAGGTGTGCTTTGGTGTTCCTGATTTCATTCTTGCATGCCCAGGCAATACTCTTACACTCCTCCCTAGCTTTGTCCAAGTTTTCACTTCTTGTAAGTTTCTTTTTCATGTTTTAGCTCACTGAAGAGTCCTCTGCTAAACCAAGCTGGTCTTCTGCCATACTTGCTAGTCTTCCTGGGCATCAGGATGGGCCATTCCTGCCCCCTCAGTAAGGTTTCTTTAAAATACAAGCAGCTCTCCTGGATTCCTTTCCCCCCTCTCACTGGCTTCCCAGGGGATCCTGCCCATTAGTTCCCTGAGTGAGTCAGATTACTTTTCTGAACTCCAAGGTCCTTATTCTGCTGCTCTCCTTCCTTCCTTTCCTCAGGATCCCTGAACTCAAGTCATCTCATGGTTGCTGCTGCCCAAGTTGCCATCCACTAGTACAATTCCCCACCAATTCTTCTCTGTGAGCAGCAAGTTAAGAAGAGCAAGAAACCTTAGTTGGCTTCTCCAATACTTGCACCAGAAAGTTGTCCCCAACACTTTAAAAACTTCCTGGATTGCCTGTTCACTGCTGTATTGCTCTCCCAGCAGATATCAGGGTGGCTGAAGTCCCTCATGAGAACCAGGGCCTGTGTTTGGGAAACTTCTGCTAGCTCTTTGAAAAAAGCCTCTTCCACCACTTCTGCCTGGCTTGGTAGTCTACGGCAGACCCTCACCATGATATCACCATTGTTGCTCTCCTCTCTGATCCTAACCCAGAGACTTTCAACAAGCCTATCTCCAGTTTCGTGCTGGAGCTCTGAGCAAGTATACAGCTCTTACATAAAGTGCAACTCCTCCTCCTCTTCTCCCTAGTCTGTCCTTCTTGAACAGTTGATACCCATCCATGACAGTGCTCTAGTCATGTGAGCTGTCCCACCAAGTGTCTGTTATTCTAGTCCCATCATAGTTCTGAGACTGCAAGGACTTCCAGTTCTTCTTGTTTGTTTCCCAAACTCCATGTATTTGTGTGCAGCACCTGAGGTAACTAGCCAATTGCTCTGCTTTCTCAGGAAGAATGAGAAGGCCTCCCCTGTTGCATCCTCCTGCCTGTGCTTCCTCCAGGTCACCCACTTCCCCACTTGCCTTGGGGCTTTGGTCTCCATTCTCTGTTGAGCCTAGTATAAAGCCCTCCTAGGTAGGTTAGTAATCCTGTCTGCAAAAATGCTCTTCCATCTGTTCGTCAAGTTGTCATCCTTTTTGTCCCTCAGGTAATCCTGATCAGTAATCTGGTGCCCCAATTTAGTCCATTCATTTCTGATTCTCTTTTCATAGGTTTCATAGACATTAGGACTGGAAGGGACCTCGGAAGATCATTAAGTCCAGCCCCCTGCCCAAAGGGAAGGAAGTCAGCTGGGGTCATAGGATCCCAGCACGATAAGCATCCAATTTGCTCTTGAAGGTATTCAGTGTAAGTGCTTGAACCACCTCCGATGGCAGGGTGTTCCAGACCTTGGGGGCTTGGACAGTAAAGAAATTCTTCCTCATGTCCAGCCTGAAATAGTCTTGCAGTAGTTTATGACCGTTCGACCTCATCATCCCTTGGGGCGCTCTGGTGAACAAACGTTCCCCCGGGTACTGGTGGTCACCCTGATAAACTTTTCACCCCTGAGCCTGTGCTTTTCCAGGCTAAAATGCTCCATGGCTCTCAGCTTGTCATCATAAGGTCTGCTTTCCTGATCTCTGATCATGCGCGTGGCTCTTCTCTGGACTTTCTCAAGCTTTTCCTTTTTGTTTGCTGTGCTTAACACAGCACAATAGAATTCAGATTAATTCAGTCTATCTAACTTGCTGTTATGTAAAAACAAGCAGTATTGGAATATTTTTTCAACAGACAATAGGATACAGACCTCTGTACAACAGCTCCCACTCTGGTAGCTTGTATATCATTATAATGGAAGGTTCATTAGAAATGCCTCTTGGAAAGTGAAAAGCAATACCTGGTCCCTTATAACCCATCCTGTCATCAGTATATGCACCCCTATATTCCTGTGATCCTCTCTTATTTCTTATGGGGTCCACTAATAACTAATCTGGGTTCCTGCTTCATTCTCTTTGGGAGAGATTTGAATGTGGAAGTAAGCAGAAATACCAGAAGGCAGAATCTGCTGGGTTTCCAAGACTATAGTTTTAAAGTTTAAACTAAAGACTCCAACAAAACATGTAATTATCCTCAGTAACCACTAGTCTGTGCTCATAATACATCATCATTGCCTTTTTCAAGATTACGTGTTGTCTCATAATGTTGAATAATTTTAACAAGAAAAAATGCTTCCGTTTCCCCTTTCTCTACTGCTGTTGTTTCCATGGTTTTAAGCATTTACTGTAACATATTCCATGCGTATGTTACCAAATACTACTGGCAGGAACTTGGCAGTTCCCGTATGCTGGTAGGCTTATGTGGTGGGTGCATTACAGTTGGAAGGTATGATTCGAACACATGTAGGCATAATTGAACTAGCTTTAATTTAGCTAACTTGGGTACCAGTAGCAATAAAATATAGTGTCAGAAGCGTCAGCCATTAAAAAAGCACCTGGATCCACATTGGCTTTTATAACCTTCATTGAAATGAGTACAACCTGAGTTTCCCTTACATTAATACCTGAGATTAAAGTTAGTTAGTGTGGCTAGGCCCCTGTGTGCTGTAATCAGGCATGTAAATGCAATGTAGAAATAGCCATTGTTATTGGAAAAAGCATGTTTAGCAGACCCAGGTAAAAGAGACAGCATACAGAGAATGAAAAGATCAAAAAAAGGTCTATCGCTAATCCTGAAGATGAGTAATACATTTTTTTATAATGACAGAAATGCCAACTTGTTGTAGTTTAGGCAAGGAACTGATTGCAGTGTTTAAGGACTTGTCTGCACTTCAGAGCTGCAGCGGTTGTAACTCTGTTAGGCAGCAATGTCCTTTAGCTATGATGTAGCATATGCCAACAGAAAGGGGTTTTTTTGTTGTGTGTGTTTTTTTTTGTTTTTTTTTAATAGATGTATCATTCAGGAAGTTGTATGAGCAAGCGAACAGAAACTTCTTTTGGCCTAATTGCATCCATATTGGGGGTTTCGCTGTCATAGATGTCTCGGCTAGTAGATGTGATCATCTCTCATCTCCAGCCAATACAGCTATGCTGGCAGAACTTCGTAGTGTAAGCCTGGTCTAAGAAATATTAAAACTGGAAATGCACAGGATTTAGTCTTGTCTTTATATGTGAGTGTAACTACCATTCAGTCTTAATATTTTATGTTGTCAGCATTCAGTTACAGTAGTGTAAGAGTGATGTTGGTTTTCGTTACATCTCAAATAAGGGTAAGTCAAAAATAATTATACAAAATATATCCAAGAACCAACAATTTAATAACTTGAATCCACTGTCTCTTGGCTGCTAATTCAGATGTGAGTCCTGTGAATATCCCTAGTTATTTTTCAATCCCATGTTTTGGAATTGGAGAAGTAGAAAAAATAAATACAGCAACCAGAACTCACGATGAACTGGGAACCTCTTTCAGTTAAATTATTGCTGTTTACAGTATATTTCTATTATTTGAATCACCGTTTTTTGTAACAAAGGCTGTTCCAAAACCCAGTGATGACATTAGAAAGACACCTGTTGCTTGACTGTAGATCCTTAGTAATTTGAATGGAAAAATTGCTATGCATTTTGAAGTATATTTTACTAAATATTAAAACTGGGCAGCTGTTTTTTTTTCTAGGGTTTTTTTTCTGAGAAACTACGTAAGGACTTGTAGCTCAGTACTGTTAGAACAAAATACAGGTACTTCTGAAACACTTGTTCTATGAATCACATTATCAATTCTGCCAGTCAGTCGTGACTCTGCTGAAAAGAGGTGTTTAGGCAAGGAGGCCTGGTTGCTTAGCAATGGGCATCAGAGGTTTAGACTTTTAAAGCTGCAGTATATATATATTTTTCTGATACAATAGTCCCCTCATATTACAAATTCATAAATGTTCAGTCCTGTAGCACTGCCTCTTACTGCCTTCCCCCCCTTAAATTATTGTTGGTTATTACAGGAAACTATGTAACTAAATGGATGTTTGTAATGGTAATACTAAAATTACTGAAAGGATTTTTGGGTTTTTTTAAATATGCTAAACCCGTGTCTTTGTTTAGGTTTCATAATGATCTTTTGCTTTGCCCCTTTAGGGATGATTCTGTGATGCATACCAATTCTTTCCTTCACTCAGTTTTAAACTTACCAGAAAAAATTGAACTGTTTCTAAATCTTAATCATTATATCCTTTTTCAGAATGGAAATAATATCTTAAACTTATCTATGTCCATCAATCTTTTAATACATTTTTGCTGTGGGGCAGAGCTGTATGCTACCCAGTGTGTCCACATGGCGGATAATGCAACGACCTTTTAGGGAAGGTTGGCTGTGAAATAAACAGGTAATTCTGAATAAGCAGTTGCGGACCAGGCAGTGGCATCACTGCCAGGATGTGTTGAGGACAGCAGATGGCAATGATTTCCCTCTTGAAAAGCTACATATCCTTTGACGGTGCTGTGATGGGTGAGCAGACAGAAGAAGAAGTTAGAATCTTAACGGCTGTGGAGGCAGATGAAGGCTGCAGCAGAACAAGATCCCCGGTTGTCTTGGTCTCCTTGCCATTGGGTCAAGACCCAGTTCTGTCAAGAACCATGTGGAACCTTCTGTTCAGCAGCTTTTCCACAATAAAAAGTCATACACAAGCATCTTCCATGCCAGCACATTCCTCAAGCCCTTTGGCAGCCAGCTCGTGGTGATGGGAGCAGGATTGAGAGGTCTAGAAGCTCCTAGTTATGACCTGGCATGAAGGGCGGCAGTTACAAGAAGGTTGTCTAGCACCTGGACAGCACAGGAGTGCAATTCAGCAGCTGTAACTGTAACTGAACACCTTTTCAGGATCTGCTCTGCTCACCCCACGTGGGGAGGGGGCTAGAAAAGGTGCCCTAAACATAGCCTGTCTAATACAATGTTCAGTATTTTTTCCTGACTGGATAACTGCATCCAGTGGGATCACCTTTACTGCAGTCGAAACTACCAGTGAAGACTCTCCATTATTTTCAGGACCTGGAACATCAGGACTTTCATGGACAGCCCTTATAGTGAATGCCCAGAGTGCTGCACTGCAACTGTGGCCCAAGAACTCAGGCAGTGCATCAGTGTAGCTGCACTGAGCAAGACCTGGTGAGCAGGAGATGGACAGCTTAAAAAACATGGAGGTGAGTATACCTTCTTCTGGAAAGGTAAACAGGAAGGAGAACGCTAACTTCATAAAATTGGCTTCACCATTAAGAATGAACTCATAAACCAATTCGGTGAGTTCCCTGTCAGAATTGAGTGCTTTTTGACTGCCTTAAACTGGTAGGGAGCCAATATGCCACTGTCATAAGCTTGTATGCCCCAACTCTTGACACAGCCAGTGAAATCAAAGAGGAATTCTGTGGCAGCCTTGACCATGCCCTTTCTGACATTCTGGAGGGAGAGACAGACTTATTCTTCTCAGTGATTTCAATGCCAGAGTAGAAGGGGACCCTAACCTCTGGAAGGGAACCATCAGCAAGGAGGAAGTAGGAAAGGTCAACTCCAGTGGCATCCTCCTCTTCACCATATATGCGGAACATGGATTCACCATCACCAACAACTAGTTAGAGATGCTCTCAGAATCCCTCCAACCCTTGATGTTGTGAGGGAAGCCATCAGGCAGATGACGAACAACAAGTCATCTGGAGCAGATGGAATCCCCATTGAAATCTTAGAACAGGGAGGAGAGGAGCTCATGTTGCAGCTTCATGCTCTCATCTTAAGGAGCTGGAATGATGAGGAAATCCCAGATGACCTCAGGGACTCTTCAAGAAAAGAGACAAATCCGACTGTTTAAACTACAGAGGGATAGCCTTGCTGTCCACCACAGAAAAGATCATTGCTAGAAGCCTTCTGAACCATCTCCTTTTGCTTGCCTAAAGAGCTTCTCCCAGAATCTCAGTGTGGGTTTAGGCATCAAGAGGCCAACTGACATGATCTTCACACCTTGCCAGCTGCAGGAGTGATGTTGGGAACAACATACACCTCTCTATATTGCCGCCTTTGACCACAAAAGCTTTCAGCTCTGAGCCAAAAAGAGGATCCTTCTGAAATAATATGAATGCCCACCAAAATTTGTCACCTTTCTCTGCCTGCCCTGTGACAGTATGTGAGCAGTGGTTTTCCATAATAGATCTATCACAGCTCCCTTTGAGGTTAAAACGGGAGTTAAGCAAGGCTGTATCATCACTCCAACACCCTTTCAGTATTCCTTGCCGCAATGTTACATCTGACCACCAACAAGCTTCCAGGTGGAGTCGGAGCTAAACTACCAAATGGATGGTAAGCTGTTTAACGTCAGTCGATTCAAAGCCGAAACCAAGATTACCTTGATCACAGTCATTGAGCTTCATTACACTGATGATACTGTAGTTTGCACTCCCTTGGAAACAGATCATCAGGCAATCGTCAATGTCTTTACTTAAGCATACAAGAAAATGGGACTGATACTTAACATTCAGAACACTATGGTCCTCCACCAGCAGGCTTCTGATGAACAATCCCCTGTTCCAGTAATCCAGATCCACAATGAGACTGGCGAATGTTGAGTATTTCCTGTACCTCGGAAATCATCTCTTGCAGAAGGCTGACCTCGATGAAGAAATCCAGCATCACCTCAAATGTGCAAGTGCAGCCTTTGGATACTTGAAGAAACAGGTGTTTGAAGATTGTGACATCAGATCTAAAACCAAGCTCATGGTTTATCAAGCAGTTGTGATCTCCACCTTGTTGTGCAGAGCTGAATTATAAACAATGTAGAGGAGACATCTAAAGTTGTTGGGGAAGTACTATTAATGCTGATTACAGAAGATCCTCTGAATCCAGTGGGAAGAGAGACTCACCAATGTTGGCATCCTCCTGCAAGCAGATACTATGAGTAACAGGCAGTCCTTGACTTACAATGTTTCAAGTTGCAACATTTTGCACTTACAATGTTTATAAATTGATACCTTGTTTCAACTTTATGATATCAGTTTCGACTTACAATGCTTGATCCAATGCAATGCCACATCAGTGAACAAGTTCGCTGCATCGCCCGTCTCCCTGGAGAACATCTGTCCAAACTTCCTTGCACACTTTCTTTAAGAAAGCAGCCAAGACTCCTGAGAAGACTCCAGGCAAGAACCCTTCAGAAAGTCCAACCAAGAGCCCTTCAAAAAGTCCAGCAAAGTCACCTCAAAGAAATCCTTCCAAATCAATATAATTGCTATTTACAATATAAATATATTAATGCAGCTATATTACTCATCTATAATTGATCGAGTACAAAATTCTGGGGTATTTTTGGTGAAAATAGGGTATCGAGCCTTGGTTCAGGAACCGATCCACCATTTATAACCTTGTTTTTTGTGAGAAAATTGGTTCCGAGTTGCAATGTTTTGACTTAAGATGCAATTTTCAGGAACCACTTGTGTCGTAAGTCTGAGAACTGCCTGTACTGAGGGAATGATCATCCTGCATCAGCTTTGTTGCGCGGCCATGTTAACTGGATGTCGGACTCCAGACTCCTGAAGCAAGTTTTATTTTCCCAGCTCAGCCAAGGTGTACACTTAAGAAAACAGCAGAGAAAGTGCTTCAGAGACATTCTCAAGGCCAACTTAAAGAAATGCAATGTGGATGTCAACTCATGGGAGACTATTGCCCAGAACGCCCCAAATGGAGGAAGAGTCTCTCGCAGGGATTTCAGTACTTTGAAACCTCACAACAACACAACAACAACAACAACAGGAGATGGAAAAGCAGGAGCAGCAGAAACGTCACAAATAAAAAATCCAGTGCTACCCATCCCACATGGAAATACATGTCCAAGCTGCAGTAGAGTCTGTCAATCCCAGATAGGCCTTATCAGCCATCTTTGGTCATACAAATAAAACAGTCATGGAAGACGATCGTCCTTGACTGCAAGGGATTGCCAAAGAAGAATACATTTTTGTTAGCTATGTAGTTGAAGCAGCTGTAATTTAGAGAGAGTAATCTCCATAGTCTTCAACTGAGTATTTTTCAGTTATACTATCTATGCAGAAAAGGCCAGAGTAAGAAAAAGTAATACTGGGTCTCCTTTATTTAGCCAGTGGGAAAAGCAAGTTCCAGAGCTGAGGGTTATAAATACTTAGCGCAGTGCTGTAGTAGGTCCTGGCCTTTGAGGGTGGCCGTGATCCCCCTTGGTGGCCCCTTGACCCTGCCCTCTACTCTAGCTCATTGGGATACCCTCCCTTCTTCTTCATCTGCCACACCTTGATGCAATTATTCTTCGTATAAAAGGGAAGCTTCCCCCTGGGTCCCAAAGTGAGCCTAATCCAGCTCCACCTTGCCTCTTGGACACTTGGCTATGGCCCTCTTAGCCTCACTAGTGCCCCAGAGCACCAGTCACCTTATGGGCTATCCATGGCCTCTATTTGCCTCTGCAGCCATGCCCATGCCTTGCAGGTACTACTTTCTCACTTTGGAGGGCTTCTCTGGCCCTACCGCGGCACTTGGCCGTCGCAAGCATCAAACCTTTGGGCTTTAGACTTCCTGGTTTTGGCTCATTAGGCTGGGCCCCCCTCAGCCTAGGCCTGTTGTTCCAGATCTCGGGCTCCAGGCCCTTGGCCCTTGGCCCTGATCTAACCCTCTTGGGCTCCAGTCTTGTCTGCTTTGGGCCAGCTCTTGGCCCTTGGGGTCCCTGACACCAGGCTGGGCTGCCCTTACTGTCTCTACCCTCAGTCTTCTGGTCCCTGACTTGAAGCTGGGCTGCTTGCTTCTTCAGCCCTCTGATCTTTGACCATGGGCTGGGCTACTTGCCTGCATTCTGGCCCCTGACCCAGGATAGGCTGCTGGATACCAAGTGCCCTACTAGGTATCCTTCCATGGCCTCCACATCATAACCCAGTCTTCCAGTATAAGCTAAAACACAAATGTAAGTGACGACTTTAAACTCAAATTCCTGAAGTCCCCCTCTGGTTCATCATACCACTGCCCAGCACTGCCAAGCCCCTTCCCCACTCTCTGGCTTTCTCAGCGCTGAGAGTACCTGTCATGGCATGTAGCTTCCACTCCTCACCAGCCTGAGCTGATAGGAGCTCTTCTGACTGCAGAGTTCAGGGTTGCACTGCCCCTCTGCCTCAGGGACCCAGGCTTATATCCCCTGGATTCCTCCCCTTCTGGCCAGGTGCTCCCCTGACCAATAGCAGGCTGTGCTCCCTCAACTTAATGGGCAGCTTACTACACCTAAGCTACAGCTCCCTTGCTGCCTTCCCTCCCACACCTAACCCCTGCTCACTGCCTGGGGCCCTTTCTGCTGCAGTTTCTCGAAGTAACAGAAGCCCTTGGCTCCATGTTACAAGCACTAATACAACTATACTACTTCTGATATGGGAGTCAGTGCATGCAGAATATCATGGGGTATAGCACTACCTTATGCTATGTAGACGCACCTGACAAGTCTTACTAGACTTAGCTGTCTTCATTTTGTATCCAAATACTTGTATAATGCTTCTCCCAGCTGTACAGTTGATCCAATAAAAGATATTACCAAATAAACTTTCATAGTTCCTGGACCATCCTGGCTAAAACACTACTCTAACTCCGCCTGGATATCTAAGTCTGGTAAATGTCAAATTTATGCCATATTTTTCTATATAATATTGCTAAGACTCAGGGGGCATGTCTACATGAGACGCTAATGGCACAGTAGCCTAATAATACTGTGTAGTACCACATCATAGCACAAACAGTACCAATACACTTCTGCACAGTATTATTAGGCTACTGCACAATAGTGTCACTAAAAAGGCATGTGCCAACACTACTACACAGTAACATTGGTTACTGCGCGTTAATTTAGTACTTGATTATACAAGTACAAAACCTAATGCTCCATAAGTACGGTGCATTAATGAAAGGGTAGATGCGCCCAGCTTTCCTTTTCCACACTACCAAAACTTTTATCCAGACCCTTATATCTTAGTGATTACTACAACCTCCCTTTCTTCTATCTTGGCTACTAGCACCTTGCCAAATGTATTCAAAAGACTTCTGCTAACATCGTTTCCCAGATTCATTTGAATTGGGTGCCCCTTCTGCTTCTCTCTGTCCCTCCATGGACTCCCTTGACAAGGGAGTCAGATAATCAGAATTTTCATGCCTTTATCTTAAAGACCTTGCTAGTTTTGCCCACTCTCCAGTATGTAATACTCCATTGACTTACACTGCTGCCAATGCCAGCTTTTTATTATCCAGTTCTCATTAACCCATCCAGGTTCTCTTCCACTTATTTGTGGGAAAATAAAAATCTTCCTGACTCTGCCTTATTCTTCTTACAGCTTTGTTCTTGAGTGAGCCTATGTAATAATAATCTAATATAATAAAGGCCGTAGTCCATCTGTCTCTCCGTCCATAACACTCTTGGAGCACTCTGGTTACTGAAGCAACCAATCAGAATGCTCCAAGAGCATTCTGGACAGGAAGCAGTGGTGGCGGTGCGGTGGAGCACCACCACGATGGCAGAGATGGAGCGGCGGGGTGAGGCCTGTAGCGCTCCCCCTCCCAACTCCCCTCCCCTGCCCCATGGCTCTGCTCCTTTGAGGCAGCAGAGTGCCGCAGTGATGGCAGAGACGGAGCACAGAGGTGAGGCTAGTGCCACTGGCCTTATCCTCCCCCTCCTCACCCCCAGCCCTGCTCCTTGGAGGTGGCGGTGGCAGAGGATGCTGGCAGAGGGCAATGGAGGGGATGGTGAAGCAAGCTCCCCCCTCAACTCCTGGGAGGTGGCAGTGGCACGGGGGGAGGGTTAGGGTTAACAAGCTGTCCCCCTCTCCCCTCCATTATTTTTGACTGGCAATTTGCTAGTAATCTACTAATGTGCATGAAAATGGTGAAATGAAATTCTTGTTATGCAAAAATATTCTTGTTTTACGGCTGCTTTTTCTCCACTGCTTTTCCCACTTACCTGTTTCATCCTCCTTTTGACTCTTGTCTAGATTTACAACTGCGTGCTCTTTTGCAAGGGTGTTGTTTGTTTTTACTACATTGGTACATGACAGTGGGACACTGAAGTTCCTAGGTGCTATGTAAGTAGTATCTCTACAAATAAAAATAAAATATCATTCTTCATTTTTTTTCAGTTCAACTGAAAAGCCACTGTTACTATTTTAAATGCAATGTGATGACATACAGCAAGCTTTGTTGCCAGCATGCGGCATTTTTTTTTCAAAGTATTCTTTGTTAGGTTGATAAACAACATGGGAAGCAGAAACCAAGGTTAACACAGCTATAGTATACTAAAAAAATTCAACAACTGCAAATATCAACAAAAGGGGCATTGCCGTGATAGAAGAAATATTGACAGGAAAGCATCAGAAGGTATCTAACAAAACCAAGAAAAGTCTTCTTAAGAGCACCATTAAGAATTTGAAGTGCAGCCAAAAAAGTTACTATTTAATATTAATTCAGAGATATGGCATGGTTTTCCAGAGAGACTTCTGCCTCTGGAAATTAATATAAATAGTACCAAAGGGGAAGGAACTGATGAAGACTGCCCATGCTAGAGGGTATTTAGGTACAGTAAATAAATAATTATAGTGGTTGGGAACTGGCTTTCTTTCATTTTCTTTATGGCAGGGGTCCCCAGAGTTGTGTCCATGAAGAACCAGTTCAGAGGGGCAGCCCTCATTGGCAGTCTGCATCAGAGGGTTTCACGGGCTACATTAGGTCCATGAGCCACATTTTGGGAACCCCTGGTAACTGTTAAAACATGCACACATGCATGTGCTGTGGGCCACTTCAAAGCACTTTGGGCCACGCTCTGAGACTCCTGGCTTTATGGCAATTAGAAGCAAAGAAAAATTTAAATTGAAGGGCATACTTATCCTGATTTTTTTTATATAAATTAATGCTGTAGTTAACTAGCAAGAATGGATCGGTGTTCAAATATATACCAGACAAGAGCACTGCAGGTAGATTTGTTCTACTCAGTCAGATTACATGGTAAAAAATTAATCATAATCTGTTATAATCCTACATGTGGAAGAGGTACCATGTGTTTGTGTGATATAAATAAAATACAGTACTGTATTTATGATCTTTGTGATGAACATGAAAAAGGGCATTTATTGTGCAACTTTCCTCAAGTCTTCAGTTCTGTGGGCAAAATAAAGAGATGCAACATGGAATTAATATATATCAATTAATACAAGCGAGGATGTTGATCTGTTTATCTTGCTGATTCAAACAGATACTAGAGGTGGGCTGATACTTATGTCTAGGAGATGGTAGAAAAGGATAAGGACGCACACATGTTTAGTACTTAAACATTTCCTCTGCATGGTAGCTCTTAGCACCTTACCTTTTTAATTTCCAAGCCTGTTGGCGCAGTTCAGTCACTAAATGCATGTTGTGTGGGTCAGTAATATCTTCCAGTTTTCCGAGCAATATACTTCTTCTATTGGACAAGTTAAACAGGGTCACAGAGGACTATTTGAGAGGTGTAGAATAAAAATACTGGAAGTGTTGGGTGGGAGAATTGGGGTTATACTTAACCTTTCAAAAGGCAATACTATTTTAGCAGCTTTAAAAGGGGAGGGTGAGGTTGCTACTGTGGAGTGTGAGTTGGGCTTTATGATGGCATCTGCGAGCTCCTGTAGTGATACCAGTTATCCAAAACACTATTAACATTTGCTTCATTCAGGGGTAAAGGTGTAACAGATTTGTCTGTTGCTGTAGTGAAACAAGTGTAGCACCAGTAACAATTAGATCATAACAGTTTACACCGGCATCTTTTGGTATCAATAAAGTTGCTACATTTTTCTGTATTCTCATGTCTTTGAAGGTAATATACCGAGTTGAAGGTCTGGAGTTCTTCATATTAAGAAGAATTTGTTGAACAAAACAAGTGCCAGCAGCCGTTTTCAAACCCATGGGTGTGAGCTGGGCAGTTTCAGTGGAACATCAGCAGCAGCTGGGCTTTCCCTATGTCCTTATTAGAACCACACAGCTGGGGGTTGTGCTGCTTCTCCCAGCCACCCACTCCCTAGCTGCAGTGCAAGCACAGCTTCCAGCCAGAGGGAGCTGCACCAATGCCGCAGCTTTAAGGAACGGGGAAGGTGCAAAGAAGCGACAGCAGTTTCCAGCTGTTCAGCCCCAGTGCAGTGCAGGCACAGGCAAAGGGCCACAGCTCTATAGTTTGAATTCACGTACCTTGCCGACTCTTTGCTCTGTGCTGTTGCATATTTATAGATTTTTCTTTTATGCTTCTCACTTTTAAATGGTTGTACAAAGTGTGAAACTTGGGAAGGAAGAGAGTTGAGAATTGTTGTACCATTTTCCTCCCAGTTAGCTTAATAGTTTAGGGAATTTCTTTGTGTATCTGTGCCATATTCTCATATTTGCTACTGTCATCTAGAAAGTCACAGTTGAACAGTGTACAGGAGCCCAGTAAAATCTTTATATTTACATTACAATAAGCTAATTTTGGTCTTAGGTTATCCATTAAGATTCATTACTATTTCACCAATATTTGTAATTGAAGCATGCATTTAATTAGCATTTCCATCTGTCTCTATGAAATGGAAATACACAAGTAAGATAGTAGTCTAAACAACATATTATATGATTTCACAATTAATTGAGCAGAAGATGAAAGTTTTAATGCTGAAGGAGCAGCAAGAGCGTTTGTATGCTTTATGTAAGCAGGAATACAGATAACTGGAACTTGTGGGAAAGCTTATTTGTTGATTTATTGTAAAGATAGGGTAGTAGATAGTAAACCCGCTAGACTGGGGTATCAAAGGTGAAACCTACAGGCTGGATACAGTCTGTGGAGCCCTGTCTTCTGGCCTGCAGTGATGCCCCTGATTCTTGGACTGGACCCATGCACTGCATGTAGCATGCACTGATGACCAGCCACACATGCAGTTGTGGTCAGTGAACATGGTACATAGGGCTGGATCTGATGAATACCCTGTGCAGGGTGCTGGCTGGAGCTGGCACACCCAGTAAGCAGTGCCTGGGGCCATTTTGGGACAAAGCCTGCATGCAAAAGACCAGGACATTCTGGGTTGCATGCTGCATACAGCACCCTCACTGAACCAGCTCTGCATGCTAAACCTAGTGTGCAAAGCTGGCCTGTGGACCCAGTGTGGCCTGCATACCATCCTTGCACCACTCATCCAAGATCAAAGAATTGGACACCCCTGCACTAGACATAAATTCCTAAGAGAGACCATTTTTGTGTATTCTCTTGTGTCCCAGGAATCAAAATTGTTTCAGTAATAAAAGCAAACTACAATAATAGTAAATAGTCACCTACCTAGCCATGGTTAAATCTTCTTATTTTAATATAAAAGTTCTTTGCGTGTATTTGGTTTTGACAATTGGCTTTTAATTCTCCAGGTGTATGAGTGGTTTAATTTTTTGCCAGAATTTAATATTGACTGAAGCTTTCCATTTCTCCCTAAGAATTTTTTTTTTAAAGCTTCAACTGAAATGTGTGAGCAGCCTTGGAGAATGATATGGAGCAGGAGGAATATATTTTTTTTAAATCTGAAACTCACGTCATTGAGAAGCTGTAGGGCCTCAGTGCCTTGAAGCAGATACTTGAAATTTGACAGGGCATTGCTTTACTGTCAGGGCTGTGCCTATTATGGGTTGATTTTCACAGGTAGAACATTTGGCCATTTCTGAACCTCTGAAAATCATTGTGCAATAAAGTGTTTCTAGAGTTTGTAATGTAAAATATTTAAAGTTTTTTGTCGACAGTTAAAACCATGCAGGAGCTGAGCAGTAGGCTTGTGCGAGTAAGCAGGTATTTGATCAGGCTTTGGATCTGGCTGCTTTGGATGTCAGTGATCTGATCTGGCTGAAGTGGCTCCAAAGTTTCGGAGCCGCCTTGGAGATCCGGCCATAGGTTATAATGGGGGATCAATGAAATAGCTATAATTTTGTTGTTTGTCTCTGCTTTGGGTGAAACCTGCAGGGATGGTAGCTTCTGCTGAGAGCATGACGCCTACCAAGTTTCAAGAAGATACGTGCAGGGGTTTGGGGGGAACTGCACCTCAAGCTGCAGACAGGCAAAACTTGTGATATAGGTGGGTGCTTGGGTGAATGCATCTGTCTTGGGGCACAGGGGGGGTGGAATCTAGTGCAGGCCTGGGTGCTGGGCCCTGCCAGGCCATGAAGTCTGCCAGCTGTGTGCGTGTCTCACTGGGGGAGTCTGTCTTCTGGGGCCCTGCACCTCAAGCTGCTGACAGGTAAAACATGTGATGCGAGTGTGGTTTGTACATTCAGACAAGCACCTAACCTCATAACCAGAACTGAAGCCAACTTCCTACAGCTCAAAACACAGAAGCTGCCAACTATCTCCAGTACGCCACAAACTGCACACCCAGAATCTATCAAAGACAACAAAACCCAACTACCTGTAGGGACACATTCCTCATGAAAAAACCTTCTGCCTCCAGTCTCTCAGGCCTGATCCTGAGAGGGAACAAATTACAATGCAAACCACTTTCTAGAGCTGGGCCTATGAATTGTACTTCATCAGCCTCCTAGATAGTAGGTACAGAAACTCATGGACTCAATATACACAGTGGAGTTTTGGCACATTGTGACTGGCCAGACATCCGACACCCCAGGCACCTCTGCACTTTTACCTATGCTGCTAACACCCCCTTTTCTCCCCTTACCCCCCACCCCAGCCTGTCCTCCACCCTCTGACGCCTCCATTTCCATTTCCACCGACTGGCTTTCTTTCCTGCACTGCATGCCAAGCCAGCCTCTGGCTTCTTTACTATTCCTTCCATCCAGGATCAACTGCAGGTACTTCCTCAGCCTGACAAAGGGGTTTTCAACCCTAAAGCTGGCATCCCAGGCAGTTAAGCTGAGCTCACTGGGAGCCTCACAACTGCACTGCAAACCAGCAAGCATCAGACCTGTCAAAGATGTGACAGGTCTGAGCGTTCCCCAGCCAGGACTTTGTACATGCATGTGTTAGCTGGAGGTTATGGCGCCTCCTACCCGCCTTTCACCAGGGGATTGTTGGTCCTAGCATTTACAGGGCTGTCACACCACCAGCAGTCCCACCAGGCCTCCCTACCCAGGCAGGGTGCAGTTTTAGTGGTCATGCCCAGGACCTGGGGCCTTCTCCTTCCCCATAGTCCCAATCCCATACCTCCAAGTTTGTCCTGGCAGGGGAATGAGTTCAGCAGGTACATGTTCTTCACCTGCTGGCTGGTGATGCAGTTCCCCCTCCAGCTGAGAGAGGGGCATTACTTGGCTTTTCAAAACCTCAAAAAAGGAAATTGGTGCAGACAGAATGAGGAGGGTGGCACTCAGTCCATTTGCAGGTGGAGTTTGGGGAACCCCAGCAGCAGGAGGTTCACTTTTAGGAACACCAGCTGCTCCACCAAAGCGGATGCAAGCAGGTGCGGTGGGGTGTCACAACATCCCTAGCAATGCTGAACACCCTCTCACTTGGAACACTGATTGGTGGACAGGACAGGTGTTGCTGGGCAACTGTGGCCAGATCCTGGCACATCTGGCTGTGGCTTGCCCAGTAGGCCCATGGGTCACAGTCCAGTGGCTCCACATCCTCAGCGAGATAAGTAGCCACCGAAGCCTCAGCACTACCTGCCCGAGGCTGGGATCTGGTGTGTTTGGACCCCAGCATTAAAGCCAAGCCTACGGCCCACATTGGCAGTAGCTGGCGTGGAGGAGACTGGCTGGTGCTGGTGCTGGGAGTGCTGGCACGGGAAAGTGGATCCCCTTCTTCCACATCCTCTCACCTCTGCACTTTGGCCTCCCCGACTTTGTTGACCAGCACCTGTGTCCAGTGATTGAGGGTTTCGGGGTTGCCAGTGCATGTGCTTCCCTTCACCCTCAGGTCGCACATGCCCGCCATCATGTGGACCATACTGGACCACAAGGGAACCAGCCGTCTCCTGATGCCCTCCTTCAGCCACCTCACCAGTGCCTGCATGTCTGGTGATAGCGGCCTGCCCGAGCCAGGAACATCGATCCCCTGGAACTTCTCCATTTAGTTCTCCAGTTCCCTCACTAGGGGGGTCACCTGGCTGAGGAGGGCATCGCCAGCACTAAGGGTCTCGGTGGCCTCGAGGAAGGACTTGAGGGCCAGCAGGATCTGGGTTAAGGTACCCTACTCAGTTCTGTTCAGGGGGCCGCTGATCCCAATCTCCCCAAGCAAGGCTATTTAATGGATGGCCTTCTGTTGCTCAACCAACCTTTTGAGCATCAGGTATGTGGAGTTCCACCGAATCTCCACATCCTGCATAATTTTGTGCTGCGGGATGCTCAGCTCTGCCTGTTTCTCTCAGCATCTTGCCCCACTTGGTGCTGTGGTGGAAGTAGCCCGCCACCTTCCTGCATTTTGAAATCAGCTGGCTTGTAGCAGTAGTGGTGGCGGCACTGTCACCGGCAGCCCTGTCCCCCTCCAAGGCATCCCTCACCATTAGGTGCAGCCTGTGTGCCACACAACGAATGCCAACAAAGTTGGCATCACAGACAGCCTTCACCATATTGGCCCCATTGTCGGTGACCATGAACCTGAGGGTGAGCTTTGCCTGCCCAACGAGCCACCGCTGCACCATGCGGTTCATGGCCCCCATGATCACCCTTGCCATGTGGGACTTATCCAGCCTCTCGGCTTGCAGTAGAGCCCACCAATGGCCTGACTGATCACACCAGTGCCCCATGAGGGAGAGGTAGGTGTGGTCGCCACCCCACCTGCTCCAGATGTCCGAGGTGAAGTGCAAGGTTACCTGCGGCCCTGCCTTGCACAGCTCCTCCCTCAAGTACTCCCTGCATGCCTCATCCAAGGAGGGCACCACCGTCCTGCTAAAGGTGGTGCATGCGGGCACTTTGTAAAATGGGGCTAGAAGTGCTATGAACTGCCTGAACCCTGGCTGCTCAACTAGGGAAAAGGGCTGGCTCTCCAGAGCAAGCATCTCCCCAAAGCTCTGGGTGATCTCACTTGCCTTGGGAACACACCCCACTTTCTGTCCACGTTTCCCTTGCTGGTCCAGGGTGGCCTCCTCTGCCTTGGGGGGAAGGGGTTTTGGAGTGAGCCGGGGACTTCCCTTTTGGCACACTTGCACTGGTGCCAGGCTGAGAAGGAAGAAGGGCAAGGGGGTGCTGCCTCCTCAGATGCAGTAGCTTTACCGTGGTGGAAAAGTGTCTTCCATCCTTGCCACTGCTCATGTGCCTTTGGCTGTGCTGGCAGATGGCAAACCTGGGATCATCTGCCACGTCAGAATGCCCCCACACTACACTACTCCCCCACTTCTGAGCTGAGGCTGAGGATCCTGCCTTATTCCACTCCTCAGCAGGCTGAGGCTGAACAGCAGGAGGAGCTGCCTCAGCTGAGCCACTTGCCTCCACAACCTCAGCCTCCTCCAAGGTGCTGCTTTTCAGAGGATACCTGGGTCTAGGGGAAATTTGAGGGGTGTGGAGCACAAACTCTGATTCCCCCTCAGTCCCCAGAATTGCTTGAGCCAGCGTGCTCAGCATCCCTGGTTCCATCTCTAACTTCTCCTCTGGAGCCTTACGCTGAGAGGTGAAATTCGGGTGGAGGAGACAGTGATTCCACTGCTGGTGCCTACTTCTGGACTGAGCAGAGGTGGTGCAGGTTCAGGGACGTCAGGTGCGGACACTGCTTCCACCTCCTTGCTTCCACTGGCAGCACTAATGTCATGGCTGCGTGGGAAGAGAATGCATCTGTGTTTGGGGGGGGCTTGCAGCTCTAGCTCTCCCTCTACCCCCACTCCTTCCCCTGCCAGAAGACCTGGCATCTGCCTTTCCAGCACACTTCATATTGATCTTTTTTATGTTGCAAAAGGTCTCTCTGTGCGTGTCAATCCTTTTGTATTGTGTGTTTTATTCCCTCTGTTGGGCGCATGCACTGGACTCTTGTTTGCTTCAGTGTTAAGAGTTATGTAAAAATTGTGTGCTGTCTGTCTCTCTGTTTGTCGTCTTCTATGAACATCTGATTTTTGTTCTTTATATTGTGTGTATGCGCGTGCGTGCATGCAATCTGTGTGCTTCCCTGCACAGTGTTGGATCACACTGGGAGGGAAAACACAGCTTTCTTTTTTCAAAGTTTCCAACAAAAAAAAGAGCAAATACAAATTCAGAGAAATGAATTGAATTGAATAGTAATAGTAACAGTAATTGAATAGCTAAGATAATATGAGCTAAATCCTACCCAATCCTTTCTAACAACAAAAAGGAGCAGGCAAGTTCAACTACTGAGTACAGCAAGCAAGCTGAAATGCTTGAGTCTGAGCGTTCCTTTCTCACGCAGTTCCTGAGGGAACAAGCTAGGAAAAGGCACAGCATGCCTCCAGACACAGGCTTTAATGCTGTATCTAGGTCCTTCCCCCCAGACACTGTCATTGGAAAAGCAGCCAGAGAGAAATCCTTCTCACTGGCCACCTACATATGTCATTCCCCACCACCCAGCTCCCCCTCCCACTCTCCCTCCATCCCCTGCTCCCCTTCCCTCTTCTAACGTTCACTTTCAGCGTCCAAGGCATCCGAAGCATTTCCGAAGTGCTTTGGAAGCTCCGAACCGCTTTGGACATCTTAACTGAGCCCATGCTTTGCTCCGGGCATGCTGCTTCGGACACCGAAACATCCGAAGTGGCCCCAGATCTGAAGCATGATCTGAAGCCTCGCACAGCCCTACTGAGCATGGCTTTCAGTACAGTCGTTGGAACGCTCAAGCCGAGCAAACCCCACCTGGCAGCTTACTCCCCCTGCCCCATTTCCCCTCTCCCCTTCCTTCTTGCATCAGCCCAGTCCTGATCACACCCCAAATTAATCCTAGGGAACATAAATTCCCTAAGGTCTCTAAAGCCTTCATTTGATAAAGGTTAATTTGTCGTATGATTCGCCACTTTAAAAGATCTCTGAAGCCACTCGTGTCATGACATGGCTGTAGAGCACTTTTAGGGGTTGATCTCATGCCAAACATAGCTTCTGTCTGTGCTCTGTGTATGTTGCCTGCTGATTCAGGGCACTGCCCCCTACAGTTTGCTGCCCTAGGCAGCTGCCCGTGCTTTTTGTGCTGGCCTTGTTACTAGTATAGTAATTTTCTTTTCCTGTACCAGAATTAAACAGTTCCAGTATAAGTGCATTTATACAAACACGGGGATTATACTGCACTAAACTGGTATAGTGGAGTCTTTTATATGTATACATGCCCAGGGGAAGTTTTGAAAATGGGAAGTAGGAACCTAAGTCCCATTTTCACAATTTAATTTTTTTCCCCTTAGACTTCCTCACTTTCACCAGAGAGAAATACTTTTTTACTCTTAGCAGGTAGGTGTTTCAAGTCTTTAATCCTGCAAAGGGAGAAAGCTGTCATTTTCATATCACAATTTTAAATACTTCTTGTAAAAGTTTTCAAGTCACACCCAATGAGACAATAAATAAAATATTATAGGGGAAATTTTTTTTTTCCAGTTGTCTCTATTCATTTACCTTGCTGTGCTTTGACAGCATTTACTGTATAGGAAGTATAACTGTTTCCACTATGTAATCAATTATAATTGTTGGTAACACATTACTGTGCAGCAGGGGAAAGAGAAACATTCTGAAAATAAGAAAAGATGGGTATAAAATCATAAGTATTTTGGGGAAGCTCAAAGACAGATGTAATGCCTGATACTAGACTTGCAGTGTCTTTTTTTAATGTGGAAGGATGAAAGCACTTTGAGGAAATTTGGGCCCAGAAAGAAGGTCTTTTCTACCTCGAGCCTCATGTCAGGGGTGACAAAGAGCTGTAAGTTAACCATTATTTTTGTGGAATGAATTGCTTTGGTCAATATCTCCTATTTCTTCTTCACTTGTTTAGGTTTAAGAAACATGATTCAAGTGCAGTAATCATCTGGAAATTTGAGAACAATCAATATCAAGAAAGTAGGTAGACAATGAATGTTCGTGTGTGATGAAATCTATGAAATCTGTCTTTAAACATATCTGAAGGAAGAGGAAATCAATTCAGTTTTCAGTGTAAGGTTATATGGTTCTGATTCATATTTTTAAAAAACACTTGGGCAACAGCAGTATATAAAGTTTGGAAAATGAGAACTTATTAGGAATTTTTTCTGTTAATAAGCAAACATAACTATTCTTGTTTTGTCATTTTACATTCCTGCCTTTTCATTTTAGAGCTTATGAGAACGAGTGCCAAACTTCCTTATATTTTGTCAGTTTTCTAATTTTGAAACTTTATTTGTTTACTGGACATGCATAATAAGGTGACTGATATGGCTGACAACATTTGCTCTTTCTCTTGCTGTTTATCAAGGTATTCAGGCACCTGTAATAGTCTCATATTAATGCTCTTCTGTCACAGCATCCGTCTTCCTTTTCTACACATTAAAAAAAAATCAAACTGAAACTAGTGGCTAACAGCTGTTAGCCCAGAACAGAATGGCTTCACAACCATTATCCCTTGTCAAGTCCCTTCTTCCTCAAGTGTGAGTAAACAGATGCCATGCTGTTTCATCCTGGGTGAATGTGTGTGAACAGAGCGGATTTAAAGGAGGCTGCTGAAGAGCATTCTGCTCCCACTTAAATGTAAGACAAGATTGGAGTCTGGCGCCTCACAGATGCTATGAGTTTGGTGCTGCTTATGATTTCAGAAATGATCTTAGTTGAGCTCTGATAGAGGGGATAGAAATTAGTTCTTCCACTGACCACAACTGTTTGGCAGTAAGTACACAGAGTTGTGGTGTCTTTATGACTGTCCTAAGCCAGGGGTGGCCAACTAGCACGTGTGCATGGCATGCAGGAAATTGGGGAGGAGAAAGGCAACATAGCAGCAGATAGGGGAGGAAGCAGAGAGCAAAGCACCAGAACAGGCAGGGAGTGCAGGGAAGGAAGGAGAAAGCAGAGCAGCCAGTCTGGCAGAGAGCATAAGGACAGGAGTAGAAAGCAGAGCAGTGAATCGAGCAGAGGAAGGGTATCAGTGTGGCACATGGAAAAAGGTGCAGGGTTAATTTGTGGCACACCTGCCGGAAAGATTGTCCCACTGGCCTAAGACATTCAGAGCTTTATAAGTAAAAACTTACAACCTGAATTACACCCAGATACCAAAATGCAGCTGGTGTGGAACTCCAGGCACTGCTTATACGTTAACCTAGTGGGACACGCCACTTGAAATGCAAGCTGCTGCCTGCTGCATTTAGGTTCCTGAACTGATTTTAGCCTTTCTCTGAGGTAGAATGCTTTGTGGCAGTTTAGTTTTGACAGACACGATTACGAGATCAGCAAGTAAAAGAAAATAGCTGTAATCTACTAGCCCAACATGTGGAAGAAAGCATTTCTTGGCATTGCTGTTATGATCATTTTAGCAGCTGAAGCTTCAGCAGTTCTCCATCAACTGCCAACACCTTGGCTTTGCCTTGAAACTTAATTTACCAGCTGTTTCAGGCTGGACTGAGAAAGATCCATATGTTAAAGTTTACTGCTCAGCATCACAGAAATCAAGGCAGCTTGGAGGGACTTAACTGAATTGGTGTCAGTCATTATTCAGAAAAGATAATCCATATTATATTCCTATTTTAGCATGACAAACTAGATCATGTGTTACATCAACAAAATATACATTCAGAAAATTAATTAGAATTTTAAGTTGCAAGGCACCCTAGAAGGAATACCAAGCTCCCTAAGGCTTGTCTTTGTAAGCATTTTGGGTTTCAGATGGGCCAGGTTCTCAGTCTGGCAAACTTTACTGATTTATAAAATCTTGGTAGATCGTGGGTACTAACTATAAAGTAGTCAAATAATTACTGTTTGTTCAACTAAAAACAAAACAAAAGAAAACAGTGGATATGTTACATTCCTAATCTGAATATTTTTAATACTACTAGCTCTCCACTAGAATTGATCAAATAATCTGAAAAGTTTTACAAACAAAATACTTTTGCCTGTTATTGGCTTGGCACTAACCACTTACTAACCTCTGTGTTTCTTCTCTCTTTGTTGTCCTATTTTGAATGTAGAGACATTAGGAGGAGAAAAAGGGCCGAATTCCAGAGAAATCTGACTTGATAAAATAATTTTAGAGGCTGTCATGTGAGGCTTCAAAAGTATAATATTAATAGTCTTTTATCAGTGGATCACAAGGACAGATCTGTGCCAGATTCTTGGAATAATGTGCTGCTGCTACATAAATTGCTATTTATGCCATTAAAAAAATCAACATTTAGGATTATATGCAGATATGATGCATTTGTGAAAAACACTGACAGTGCTTATTACAAATGATTTCATAATTATTATAGCGAGTGCAGCCTTCATCTGAAGAAGCAGGTGTGTTTTTGATTAATTGTTTTTGTAAGCACACGTGACTTATTTGATTACTTGTAATTTGCAAGTGGATTTTTATACTCCTAGTAGAACTACTGTTGAGTAAAAAATAATTGTATTGATATAGCTTTTTTTCAAACAAATTTCTAAAATCACTACGTCTATTATTGACTCACCCCTAACTTTTATAGGTTTGATCAAAATCTTAAAGAAAAATTCTGCACAAGGAAAGGAGTGAATCTTTTATGGGAATTCTCACAGATCTGCCTTCAGTGACTTCTAGACTGAAATTGGTAAGCAGCCAGGTTGAAAAGTGCAAATCACTTAAGAAGTGGGACAAGCTGTTTAGCACCACAAGGCAGGTTCACTGCATCCATCAGTTTACTACTGTTTCTGTTTTATGTCCCCTAAAAAAGCAAAGATTCCTAAGGCTGTCAGAGCCATGACATAGCTTAGTTGCTTTAGGAAAAGAAATATTTGAGGACTCTCCAAGAGAATAGAGTATATGCTCTAAAAAGGTTGTCATAGAAAAGGGGAGACGTTAATCCTCAGCACTTGTTTTACATGCTGAGAATTAACTGTGTGCTCAGAATGTTATGAAAACATTACCCGGGGGAGTTCACACTCTAAGAGGTACTAACAGAGTTTGAAAAACTCTTTTAGACACCTGCACTTTGTAGATGTGTAAACTAGAAACTAATATGAAGGGAGATCATTGCTGTGGGGCAGTTCTTTGGTGAGAAGCCCAGTCCATCAGCTTCTGGGATGGAATAGAGAATGATGCCGTGCCATCTCGACCTCCTCTGACTGCAGGAAAGAGAGACCATTCATTCTTCTCTGTGAGTCTTTTTGCTGTTTCTACGTGTAAGTCTGTTACTGTGTTTGTATCTGAGTCTCCATTTAGTTTTCTCCTTCCCAGTTTAAATTTGTGCCATTGATACTGTACATAGCTTTCCTAGTCAGTAGCATTAAATTAACACAAATTTGTGGATATCCAGTTAGGAAAAGTAGCAATAGAATGCCCAGACTTTGGTCAGCTTTAATTAAGCAACAGTTTATGCCCTAGGCCAGTGGTTTGCAACCTTTTTTCATTTGCGGACCCCTAAAAATATTTTGAATGCAGGTGCCAGACCCCTTTGGAAAATTTGAATGGGTGTGTGGATCCCTTTGAATTGTAAGTGTGGGAATTCACATACTTTTGATCATAGTCAACTTTTGTGGACCCTGGGATCCACAGACCATAGGTTGAAAACCACTTCCCTAAGTGCAGAAGCATTAGATCTTGGGCACTTGTTAAGGAGGCTTGGGATTTCTTTAAGTCAGGAAAGCAAAAACTATTTAAAATTTTCATCACAAAGGAAAGAAATGGAAAGGCTAAGGATCCAGAGATTAGTTGGGGAATAATCACCCTCAAAAAAGATATTATGAATAAGCAGAAAGCTTCTGAGGAATTAAAAAGAGGATTCAGCAAAGAAAGTGATTTCTTGAAGGTCCAAAGGTCTAAAGCTAAATTGAAATTGTTAGAAATCAAGCCACGGTAGATTTTACCATGTAAAGTAAAGTAAAAGTTATTTAGTCAATAAATAAGAGAACGGGAAGAAGTGAGGTTGCTGGGCAATTAGTTTGGGGTTAAAATTAAAGATGATTTAGATGCAATTTAAAAACTAAATGAATACTTATCATCTTTATTGAAAACTGATGTAGTTGAACTTGGGGCCAAAGGAAGGATAGGCAATGTGCATTGAAACAAAAATAACAACAGCTAAGATGGAAACAGCTCAAAGATGTTAATGTGTTAACTGAGGCAGAGGGTGGGCATAAGGGAATGGAGATCAGATAATGTGTGTTCCAAACCTCTAAAAAAAAGAAAAAAAAGAAAGAAAAAAAAAGAACTGGCATATACAATTGCAAGTCCAGTAGAAAGGATTTTTAATAAATCTGTCAAAATAATATTACCTCAATAGCATGTATGACTACAAGATTCTTTGTGAAGTAAAGAATAGTTAAAGATGTGGAGGTAAATAGAAAATGGGAGATGAATTCAAGACTTGTAGAATGATAAGGAACTGGTTAAAAAAAACAATGATGTGTTGTGCTGAAAGAGGGGGACTGTCAAAGTTCAGGGGTATTGTTAGTGGAGATCCTTAAGGATCGACCTTGGGACCAATCTTAAATATTTTCATAGTGGTCTAGGCAGAAAAAATACAAGTGTATTGATTAAACTTGCTGTGCTTCAGAGTTGGGAGGCATTCGACTACAAGATGACCTTAAATCTGGTATAAGAGAAATGGGATTGATATTCAACCATACTGAAGGCCAGATTGTTCATTTAGAAACCAATAACAGTAAATTAGACTATAAATTGGGACGGTCATTAGTTAGAAGTGACAAAAAAAGACTTAACTGTATTAGTCATTTACAAGAAGACAGTTAGCTGTCAGTGTGAGGTGGCTATTAAAAAAGCAAATATCTTACTATATATGAGGCATGGTAGAGCTAAGGAACCACTAATGTAGTTATAATTATTAATTGTAGAAGACACTGTCAACACATTTGGAATACTGTTTACGGTTTTGAACACCTATGTTCAATGAAGATTAATTCAGAAATTAATTAGTGAAGAGAAGGGTTACTAGGATGAATGAGGAATGGAAAGCCTATCTTATGAGTGGAGAGTAAAAGAGCCTGGCCTGTTTAGTTTAGTATAACAAAGGCTGAAAGGATCTGAGTGCTTTCTATAAACACATCAGGGAGATAAACACCAGGAGCTGTTAAAGCTAATGGACAGTGTTGGCACAAGAACAAATGTGTATTAGCTGGTCATGAATAAACTTTAGTCCAGGAATTGGAAGCAAGCTTCTAACAACCAGAGGAGTGAGGGTTTGGAATAGATAGTTGGGGCAAAAAGCCTAACCATTTTCAAGATGGAACTGGCATTGTATGGCATGTTACCTGCTATAGCAAGGGAAGGTACTGGACCCCAGAGGCCCTCTCCAGTCCTTTGGCCCTTTTGTGTTTTGTTTTGTTGATGTTCTTTCTAGTTTGCAGGAAAAGCACCTGAAGGTCAGTGGGTATGATTTTTTTCAATTTCTGGGTATTTAAAATAAGCCTGATTTATATAGAAAGAGTACTCAACCTGTCAATTGTGGAGCCTGTTTTAACAATCTAAGGTCCAAATTGTGGCCTTTAAGGGCAACTGTACTCAGAAGATGCGTGTGCTGTTTATGAAGTGTAATTGCAGTCCTGGAACAGTGTTCTCCAGTTTTAAACTAACAAATTTTTAATCTATCTTTCTCTTACTTCCTTGACTTGCCTGCATTGATTCCCTGTAGTCCCAGGTGCAGCTCTAATATGATCTTGGAAGTACGCTGAACAGCTGCTCAGCACCCACTTAGTTGACTGCTTGCTGCATCATAGAGAAGAGGATTGTTTCTGGCTCCATTGCCCGCACCAGGGGGAAGAGGATAAAAACTTAACTGTCTGTGCCTGAACCCACAGCAGTGGTTCTCAGCCTTTTTTAGACTCAACCTCCATAACTGTCTGAAGTCAGTGGCACCTCATTTGGAAAACTAATTTATCTAATTTTTGACTGCAGGAAAATAATAAAGCAGTTTTGTTGTAAGATGCAACAGGTCAGAATGGCATTGATGTTGTGGATGCCTATCTGAAATCTCTGGGTTTATTTTGTGAATTATGTAGGTATTTATGCATCTAACAGTGCTAATATGGCATGGCACCCTGCAGCACCTTAAAAAAATCTCATGGTACATTAGGGTGCTGCAGCACCCTGGTTGAGCATCACTGGCCTGGGCAAATGTTGCCAGTAAAGAATAGCTTTCTTTCCTTGTATAAATATTCATGGTAGCTCAGGAGAGAGAGGAGGTGAGAACCAATCCCTAGTGACACTTCTTGAGTCTTCACTCCCAGGGGTCTGAACCAGTGCTAGCTGGCAGGGCACCTAGGGTGTCTGCACATGTGAATTCATGGGCCGCATTCAGATGAGCATGGCTGTGCAATATGTGGTGCAAAGATTCAGCTGTTCTCTGTGCTGCAAGGGAGCAGCACAGGATTTTTTTTTTTTTTTGACCTCTAGATATTCAGGGGTCAAAAAACAGTGCCATGAAAAAAAAGCAGAGCGGTGTACCCAGGAGCAGCACACACTTCTCAAAACCAGAGCCTGGCTGGCCGGAGCCATGCTCCAACTGTCAGCCAGGCTCCAAGCAGCAGGATCACCGCTGCTGCAGCCCCAGCAGCAGTGCTGGCCCCAGCCCCCCTACCCCGCCTGGGGTAACCTGCTGTGTGCCAGAGGGCGTGTTGCATAGGCATTCCCCGGGGACATCTAGCAGCAGCATAAGGTGTCTTGCTGTTGGTTGTCTCTGGGGAACCAAAAGTATATGCTTGTGTTCATCTGGCCATAAGGTTCCTTCAAGCCCTACTTTTCTGCGAGCCTGTGACTTTGCAAGTAATTTCTCCCCTACTCCATGCCATGTCTGAGTAAAGAAGAATGGGGAAAGAAAGCTGCTTCCAACTATATATTGTAGACAGTTGACCTTCCCTAAATAATCCTTTTGTCCCTTGCATTGAAAGCAGTGAAAGCGCACATTTGATGTAGAGCAATGTTCTAAACCAGTTCAGCAGAAATAATACAAGATCTTCATAACGTGTTCAAGACTTGTGGAAGTTTCTTATTGTTCAGATTGAGAGTCCACTTTAGAGGTCACAAGGGAGAAGCAGGAAATGCCTAACAAAACCAACAAGTTTTTGTTCTGTTAATTCACTGGTGTTTTTGAGTCTGGCTGAAAGAAGGGGAATTTTGCCTATGAGACAAATATTGTAAGCATAGGACAAATAGCCTAGGTGGAACAACTGTATTGAGGGTCAGGAAAGTTTTTTAACTGAGAACTTGTCATTCTGAAGCAGCTTGAAAAATGCAGGTTGATGAAGGTATCACATTTAAATGCTTGTTTTCTTTCATATTATTTATATTATTAGGGGTTTTTTTCTTAGTGTGAATTTAGTGCCTGCAAAAGGAACTGGATGGGGGGGAGCATAGGAAATAACTATGCAAGTTTTCCTCAGATCACTGTGTCTGTACCTACACACTGACCCTACACATGAGAAGGATGTCTCCTCAGGTTAGAGCAGGGGTTTCAAATATATGGCCCATGTGCCAGATCCAGCTCACAGAGCCAATGCTGGTGCTGTTCCTGGGCCTGATCAGACCTACATTGGCATGATGCATGCCCATGGACCCCCTCTCCTACTCACTCACCCTTTTCCAGTATACCCAATCTGGCAGCTGCTCCAATGAGTCTGGGACCTGCAAGGTGTGGTGTGGATCCAGGAGTAACAGGAATGGGTACCATGTGCACTGCAGTCAGAGCAGCAGCTGCGCTGCATGCAGTGGTCACTGTGGCCACACTGTACCACGTGGCATTTTCTCTGGGACACATGCTGCACACAGTGCCTGCTCCAGCTGTAGTGGGACCCACACTGTGGCACTGGCAAGCACCATATGAACTGTGAACCCTGGACCGGTTGGAACAGACACCATGTGCAGCCCAGTCCCAATGCTGCCAGGGGTGGTGCTGCATGTGGCATAGTCCAGCCAGGGCAGCCACTGTGTGCAATGTGGCTGCCACTCCAACCAGACTGCTCTGCATGTGGTGTCTGTTCCCATGAGGGCTGTGCGAAACTTTGGTAGCTGATTTGATTCGGAGGAGATTTGACCTGATTCGGGGACCAAATCTCCAAATCGAATTGGGAAACCAAGTAAAAACTCTGAATCGATTCGAAGCACCTGAATTGACTTGGAAAAGATTTAGCTGATTTGGCGATTCGACCATAGACTAAACAGGCAGCTGACAGATGCCTCCAGCTGCTAAGTCTGTTGGGGTTGAGGGAGGGGGGAGGGAGGGATTGGGGCTGGGACAAGCTGCCCAGCAGGGGGGTGGGGAAGTGGGCATGGCAGCACTGGTAGTGGGGGCTCTGTCCTGCTGCCACTTTCCCAGCTGGGGAGGCGGGTGGGATGTAGGTGCAGTGTGTTCGGGGGGGGGGCAACAAGCAGTGGCAGGGCAGAGCCCCTGCTCCCAGAGCTGAAGCTGGTATGGCAATGCTGGGATCAGGGGCTATGCCCTGCAGAACCCCCACGGCTCCCCCCAACAGGGCAGAGGCAGGCACAGCTGGGTGAGCCACAGGAGAAGCCCTCATGGTTACTCTGCCTGGCCCCACCCCCTGCCTGGCCCAGCCTCTGGCACTGAAGAAAAATAAATAAGCCCAGCACTCACTGGCTGCAGCAGGGGCTGTGGGGACTCTGGGGTCTGCTGGCAGAGCTCCCTCAGCCCCCACTCCACAATTGCCACCCCATACCTGGCTCCAGCCTCCCAGCAATTAAAACATTAAAAAAAACAAACAAACTCCTCAACTCACTGGCTGCAGGAGTGGTAATTGGGGCCTCTGTGCAGTGGGGGGCGGCAGGGATTTCCACCCCCCCTCGCCTGGCATCTTCATGGCAGGTGCCATTTGGCACAGGTGCTGTGCAACTCAGCAGGCCACTGCATGCTTTCTGGGAGCTGGGGTGGTTCTGCATGTCAGCCAGAGCCCGGCAGCGCTCACCCCAGTGGCCCCAGCTCCCGGGCAGTGCACGGTGCCCTGCCAAGCTGCGCTGCACCTGTGCCATGTAGGTGTTAGGCAGAGGGGGACAATCCCCACTGTCCCCCACTACCTCATGCTACGCGTGGTGGGGATCTACCACAAGCGCCCAGAGTCCCCAATGGCTGCTCCAGCAGCCAGTGAGTGCTGGGCTTTTTTAAGTGCTGGGACTAGGCTGAAGCTGAGTGGGGGATGGGGCCAGGCAGGGCAGCCATGAGGGCTTCTCCCGTGGCTTCCCCCAGCTAGGGAGAGGCAGGCACAGCCAGAGGAGTTGCCCAATCTGAGTCTCCAAATCGGTGCTGAATCTTCCAAAGCTGATTCGGCCAAATCAATTCAGGACAGTGATCTGAATCTCCAAATTGAATCACTGTCCTCCGAATCGGCTGAATCTGAATCAAATACTTCCATATTAGCACACTCCAGGATCCATGCCATATTAGGGTTCCAGACCTATTGAAGCAGTTGTTGGATCAAGTATGCTGAAAGACAGGGATGGGGAGGGCAGTCTATGGGCCCAGTTCAACTTGTGGACTAGCCCCCTGGAACTCGTGTGGCCTTTGGGGCTGAATGAGTTTGACACTAATGGGTTAGAAGGTATATCAGTTTTCTTGGCCTAGGGTCCTCCTTGTCTGTCTCTTTTTGAACAGGCATGGCTTCAGCTTTACCCCTTCCACCAGGCAGCAAGGTTACTAAATAGGTTAGCACTGTAGTACCGGATCCATTTGTGGATCCCAAATGATTTAAAAGCCCAGGCCAAGAATCCATGGAAAATGTGATCCTAAATGACAGATGCATCACAGAATTTTCATCAAATTCATATTGGCTATACTGTATTTTATTTTTTAAATAGAATTTAATACATGAGAACATATTTGTGTGTTTTTAAATGTTTTCAAAATTAGGTTCTTAGACTGTCTGAGTTGTTTGGACAGCACTTACTACATTGTGGGAGGTACCAGAATACAAATAATAAATGCTTTCTAGTGGATCCACTCAGCTGCATGGACTGGAAGAGGGAACAAAAGATAAAAACTGATTTAGGGTGATTCTCAAAAGGAAGAACAGCTAACACTTGTCAGCAGCAACATGTTTATGGCCTGGTGCTATATTGTTCATAAGCAGCTGTTTCTGTTTACAGGGAGGGTCATCTGTATGGTATGGAAAATGTTCCTAGGAATTCCTAGTAGACGGAGATGACTGCTCTTACTAGGTGTTGTTGGAAATGGTGTTGACTGTAGCATACACTATTTTTCTTCTTGGCGTAGTAATTTGTAGAACAGAGTCAAGATCAGGCCAACAGTATTCAGAACTATATTTGAAATAGGTATGAAAGCAAAGCTCATAAAGAATATATATTATTTTAGATGAAGTCTCACCAAAATGATTAAATATGATTTGTCAATAACTAAACAGCTCACTGATCATGACAAATAATTAGAAACAGCATAGGAAAATTTCAGAACTTATTTCCACAACACAGTAACCAAGCATACTGTTTCTCATGGAGTCTCAGTTGTGCCTAGTGAGAAGGTAGTGTTTGTGTTCAGTCTGCAATAGCGTTGCCATGCATATCTGATACATTCTTGCTCCCTTTTGGTTTAAATTAGGATTTATTTGGGTCTAATGTCTAGAAATCTCATGCTTTTTTCAGTTTGATCTCTCTTAGTTAGGCATGTTAAACTTTAAAGATTTGTAAATTTTGATACTCCAAAAATGATTTCTGCTGTAATAAAAATAGAGCTTACCATTAGTTTTTTGAATTACGTTTATTTTCCCCCTAGAAGAAATCAATATATTTGTCCTATTAATACTTTCAATCAGCTATCAGCCTTTTTGTTGGGGGAAATCTTTCCAGGTAACTTTGTACTGTAGCCTTTGAAATCAGCTTCTGAATTTTGAATCAAAATACAGAAAAAGAATACTGTGTTATTGTATTGTGGTGGGGGTAGGATTTGTTAAATTCTCTACTTTTCGCACATACGTGTTTTACTGTGTTGATTTCAGATTGTGGATTAAGTGGTTACTACAGAGGCAAACTAACCTCTCTAAAAGTTATAAACCTTTAAGCACATTAGAGCTATTCTAGTGCCACATCCAGTACTGTGGAGATTCCCCCAGCAGCGAAGCAGGTATCATTCAGCTGCATAAAAGGGGGTTGGTTTGGCTGAAAAGGCCTGTTGAGTAAGAGATCTCACTCTCAATCTGAAAAGCTATATTCTAGCTTTCAAGGATTTCCGTGGGTAGCACTGCACAGTATGGTAGAGCAGAATCTGGAGATCTATTGCCGTATGGCTAGGAACAGACACTGAAAGTGTCCCTGGGCAAGTTGTGTGTGTGTTTGCTCCAGAACAGAAATATCCTGGGATTGCCATTTATACACATTGCCCTTCTAGTGAGCAGTTGAATGCACTGCTGCATTTCTGCTGTTGATTCATGATGCAAACCCAGGATAACTGCTCAGATACGCTTTATGATGTCCTGGGATACTCTGTTAGGACTTCTTATCCCATGAACCTTTTTAGGATCTGTCCCAGGACAACAGGCATGGATGTCTGAGTGATTGTGCTTTGTCCCAAGATTAAAAAAACCCCTCAAAAACAAAAATGTTTAATCCTGGGGTAAATGTTAGATCTGTTTGTAGCCTAAGAGTCCTTTTGGCCTTTTGTCAGCAGTGGAAATTTCTGTCACTCTGAGGGTATGTCAGCTATTTGACTGAAGTAGACTCTGAAGAGAGATTCTGCAGCTGCCTAGTTGTACTAGATGTTTGGAGCAGCAAAAGGATTCCTTTTTGCCGTTCTGGATATACCTGCCTAACATACTATTCAACCACAAATTTGTAACAACTAGATGTCTAATGTGTCTGTCCTGGAATAAATGAGGGATGTGCCATGAACTGGTAAAAGCTGAGGATGGGAGCTTCTGTTGATAGAGATGGAAACACTTACTCTGCATTGCTTCCTTTCTCACTCAGAGCCTTGTAACTTACAGGAAGAGCAAACTTACAATGTTGTGACTTAGTTGTAAAATAGTTTGAAGTTTAACTGGAGATATTTTTAAACAAATTTATAATTACTACTTCATAAATATTCCTTCAGAGATGCTAGTAATCATTAGGTCACAGACAGTATATTTTCCATTGCCATGCAAGAGAGGAATGACACAGCTGAATTTCCCTGGTTAATAGTTTTCGACCAAGAGTTGACATGAATTAAAAAAAAAAAAGCAGCAGCAAGGAACTCATGGGTGAGTCATAGAAGTGGGTGTGTTTCTGTAGAGCAAGCTTTCATAACTAATCCACTAATCAGTCACCAGCGGCCAAAGAACAGAAAACCCCAGCACAAGTCATCTGGCAGAAAGCTATCGTTGTAGGTACACAATGCAGCTTCCCAGCATGGATTACAACTGAGCTGCTTTCTTTAGGAGTACAACAGAAGTGAGTATGCTAGCACCAGTGACACTACTTGTTTTTTATATGGATTTTCTCATTTGTTTATTTTTAAATAAGTTTTGAATTCAGGACAAACTAGGCATTTGTTCAATATAACATTTCTCTGGAAACTGTATCTTATTTAACTGAAATGTGTGATTTATACCTGTGGTGTTAAATAGCAGGCAGTTAAGGATATTTACTTATAGAATCAGTACTTTGAATTAAAATATGATGAAAACAGATGGGTTTATGATGTACAACATTTTCACATGAGTAGCATTGCTAGAGGATGTGAATTTTTTTCAGGGTGACGCTGACCTGTGCAGTTAAGATGCCATTTCAAACAAACTAGAGATAATAGTAGTTGTACTACAAATACTTAAAAGTATTTAATTATATTTTAAATTTAGGAATGTGATTGAATCAAATTGCTTTAACTTCTAGTTATATTGTGTATAATACATTTTCAGTGACTGTTAAATCATGGTAAGACTTAGAATTGGCCAGTGGGGCAGAAACTGATGTCTTTAAGCTACTTTCTCTGGGAGGTAATAACAATGATATGCATAAGCTGGGAAAATGTTCCGTTTTTATTTGAAAATCATCAGATTGTGCTTATAAATCTTATGTTACCACTTCCCTATTTTTGTAGTCTTTAATTAAAGAGTAGTTACTAAATGCTGCAGATGTTGGGGGAAGACAGACTTTTATTATTGTCTGAAGTGTTGTATAAGGATTTCTGATAGAATTCAAGTTGGGCTATTGATAGTTGGTTTAAACATTACAGCATGGAAAAAATAATGGCCAAATGATGTATCATTTTGACCTGGCTGTTAATGATTTTTAACTTTTATGTTGTCTTCCTCTTCAAAACCTCAAGCTTTAACGGCTGTATCCAGGCATAGGAACTTTTGTGGGCTCACTTACCAGTTTCACATTGATGGAAGGATTATGATTACTGTGTAAGAGTATACAATTAGACATGATGCCACTAAATAGAAAATGAAAAGTTTTGTATTGCAGTCCACATAATTACTTGAAGATGGTGAAGAACATTATAACTAACAATAGGGAAAGGTATAGGAGAGGAAAGGAGATTTTAAAACTTGGATGCATAGTATTCTAATACTCCTTGATTTGAGCCAAACACCTAGAAAATTGGTTATAAACTTGAGAGAGTAGTTCTTATTAAAAAGAATTAGGTGACATCTTCAGCTAGCTTATGGTTAATCCATTTAATTTACCTGACATCCCTTTAACCTTCCCACACAATTATTTTTCTTCAAGTTCCTTGTTTGAAGTCTGGGCAGTAAGAAGGTATATTTGACTCTCATTTTCAATCTTAGCTGCAGACTTGCTAGTAAGACACATGTTGTAAATTAGAAAATAGCCATTAAATGCCACACAGTAGATTGCTGCATCTGTGCCAGAGGAAATGAACTCAGCTGAATCTAAGGAGTTTCCATAATGAAGTAAGAGTACATACATTGGGGATATTCCTTGGGTGTGTGATATTTATTAATAAACAGTGAATGCCTGTTCCTAAAGCTCCTAAACTTTTCTTAAAAATGAACACTGAAATAATTCAGTTTGAATCTGCTTATATTTTTTCTTATTTAGCGGAGTCCCTTTAAAGATTTACGTATCATGTGAATCATATTTATTACTTAATTTCTAGGTTGATTGGTTCAAGATTTGGCCTTTTTCCCATGGATTTTTCTGCAGAAAGGAATTATTTAGACCACTAGTAACAAGACTGGAGCAAAATGTTTGCTTCATTCATATATTGATTTGTAAGAAAAGAACCTAATTGTAACTTCTATGGAAACACATAAGCTGATATAAAAAATTCTTTGGAAAAAAATCTTTTTTTAGGATGACTGAGACAAATGAGCTTTTTTAAATACCAATCGTCATAAAATATCTTGTGACATTGTAATCACACTTTTTTCCTTTGGGCTGCCTGAATTACTGTCTCTGTAATTGTGTTCTGGTCTATTAATTTTTTTATGTGAGATAAGTTGGAGCTAGATAAATTATTCTGCATAGCTTTTGCTAAAGTTATTCTTTGGTACCCGTGCTAGCAAGTCACGTCTGCTACATACAGGTCTGCCACAAAGATGGTTGCATTTCAATGGAAAGTGACAAGCAGTACGTATGTTTCTGAAGGAATAGCCTTAGACAAATGTATTCATAGTAGATCTGGTGATGATCCTAGTCTTAACCAAATCTGTCAATTCAGAGATGGTACCTTATGGCTGGAAGATAGCAAGTGTAATGCCTGTTGTCAAAAAAAGGGAGACAGAATGATCCAGACCAAAGGTATCAAACTCAACCAGCTGTGTGGGCTGGATACAGCTTGCAGGGCCTGTCTGGCACGGGTACCACATGTAGCACATGCCCTGGATGTGCTGCATCCAGACTGGTCTTGCATGCAGCGCATATGCTGGGTCCAGCCTTATGCCCTATATGCAGCGTGCACCAGACTGATTGCATGTCATGAGGCAGGGACAGTTTGAGATGTACAGGGAGCACCATGGGCCAGGTAATAGGGCTCTCTGGGCCTCATCTTTGATCCCCTTGATCCAGGCAATTACAAACCTGTTAGCTTGACTTCAGCAGTAGGTAAGATCTTAGAACATATACTAAAAGAAAGGATAGTTAAGAAAGAAACAAAATGGGAAAAATGCCGTTTCTGAGGCATTGGGAGTGTCAGCCATGGCCAAAGCTAAATCGTGCTGTGGTCTTGCCAATTGCCCGGTTTTGGGGTCAGGAACGTTTCTGTTTTCTCCAGCTGTGACTGTCACAGACAGGTTTTTTCCTACCTCCTTCAGTTATGTGGTGCGTGGCCCTTGTCCTAGGACATTCTTAGGCTACAGTCCACAGCTGCTTCCCTGTCATTGCAATGGTGGGGCATTGGCAGTGCCCTCATCTGCCCTTTTACCAGTGGTATGTTATAGGATGTTCTTTGTGGTTTAGGATATTGTTCCTTGTAGTTGTAGCTGAGGGTTTGATGTACTGTAGGGAGTTTAGGGAAATCTAATCTGTAATTCTGTTCATGCACTTGCAACCTGAGGGAACACAGATAATTAACATTTTATTTCACGTAGGTTTTCACTGGGTGCTGCTCATGTTGAAGGATTAGAGATTTTTTTCCCCTGTGTGCAGCATATATCTAGCATGATGAATCGCTTTATTTTGATAATGTCTTGATAAAAGGGATTGCGCTATAATCTTCTACTTCCTTGATGCTTTAAATGTTGTTCTTTTGACATAAGTTTTGTGTTTGGCTACTAGCTTTAAAAATGGAAATTTCTTAAAAAATGTGAACTCCTGAGTTTTGCAAAATCAGTCGCATAAATTATTGAGCATTAAGTCCATAAAATGTCTACATTGTAGGCTGAAAGGAACCATTGTGATAATCTAATCTGATCTTGTGCGGCACAGAACATAGAATTTCCCCGAATTAAATCTTTCAGAACAAGATTGATTTTCAAAAAGATACATTCAATTTTTATTTCAAAATTTCCCATAATAGAGAATAAAACCATCCTTGATATGATGTTCAAATGGGTAATTTTTATTTCAGTATTCGTAAATTAATGTCATATTTCTAATGCAGTTTGTTAAGTTTCTACTTCAAGGTATTGAATGTAGTTATTCCTTGAGGAGCACTACCTTTTCTTGGAGTGCTTGCCCCTCCTTAATTACTGCTGGGGCCAGGTATGCGTGCATTCCATGTACTTGAGACAAGAGAATTATTGCTATCAGTTCCTGCTTGGTCAATACATGCACTTGGATTTATTTCGTACATTGTACAGAGGATTAAAAAAGGGAGAGGGGAGAAGAGTTGTAGGACCAGTGCTCTGTTCTTTTTTCACTACCCTTGGTTTGTGACACTGCCAGTGTCTGACCTTAGCTTAGTTGCTTAGGGTCTTATTTTATAGATCATTAGTATTTAGTTTCAGGAACTGCATTATCAGTCAGCACCATTTTCCATTAAACAATAATCACAATACATGTCTTTGACCATTCACATGCAGTAAATTTATTGTGTCCAGCATTGGCACACACCTCCACAGTGGCTCTCTTAAATCAAAAGGTAGCCCTCCCTGGGAAATGCAGCATGCTGGCATTTGCATGGCTGGGTTTGATAATTTTTTCTAAAGGAGACTTATGACCCTCAGAAGCATAAAATCTGTCGGTTTTTGTCCCAAAGAACAAATATGATAAATCTGGCTGATGATGTTTTAGATGAGCCCATTGATGACATTGGAATTGGTGTCTACTTCATTAAATTGCCATATCAGCAGATCCATCTACATTAACAAGACAGTAGGTGGCAATCTCAGCAGCTGCTTTTTCAAGGATCATGAATGAGAGCTCTGTAACAGTGATGCAGTCTGTAGTCCTTTGCTAGCCGCCTGGATATGTTTGCAACCAAAAACAAGTGTCTAGATTTTGCTCCAGGGAAGGTTGGAACATAGTTCAAATTTGTGGCAGGGGTGCTTTAACTAAACACCCCTGCTGCCATTTTGAAACATGGGACACTGAATACATGAGATGCTGCAGCATGCTGGAGCGTTCTTATTAGGACACTCCAGCGAACTCGGTTAATCAAGTCCACTCCAATGAGTTCTAATCAGAATGGGTCGGAGCATATGTAAAAGTGCCCAGTGAGAATCCCTAAAGGACTTGTGAGAGTCTTCCCAACAAAACTGAAGCATCTTCCGTTGTGGATCTCAGATTAGTAATCACAAGCCTGATGAACCCTCTCTGTGAGCCATTATCCTCACGCAGGCTTGGAGTGTTGCTGTAGCCGTGATGATCTAGGACATGTAAGAGAGGAAAGAGTTATTTGTGCTGTCTCTTACTGGCCCAACTACATTTTGGAATAGATGTTGGAAAAGCTTTCAGCCACGAAGTCCAAAGGGGACCTGAGGCAGGGTATTCTGTGCTTGAAAGCTTGTCCAACATTTTCCAACTATACAGTCTGTCCAGTAAAAATAGCACAGAAAATGACTACTGTCATGCTCATTATTTGGCTTCTCTGCAAAGGTGGCCTTCTTACAGCCACAATATCAAGTAAAATAATGAGGGAATTAGGAGCCCTTATGTCAGTCCTCTGTTGTGTTCAGTTTTATCATGAAATAGGTTTCCTTAAATGGAACACAACTTCTCCCAAGAATTTCTGAATCCCATGTTAATCAATAGGGCTATGCAAAGCTTCAGGTGCTGATTCAATCTGGAGGAGATTCGGTGGCCAAATCTCTGAATTGGAATTGAATCAGGGGACCAATTAAAAGGTCTGAATCAATTCAAAGCTCTCCGAATTGATTTGGAAAAGATTTGGAGAGCTTTGATGATTCGGGCAGTCCCTGCTTGCTGCTGCGGGGAGCTGGACCCGGACTCTGAGCTGGTAAATAGGGGGCAGGGGAGGGGAGGCTGGAAGAACAGGGAGGGGACCATGGAAGGGGACCCCTGCCAGGTCCCATCCCTTGCCTGCACCCCCTGCCCACTCCCCCAGCCCTGCCCCATTGCTGCCTCCCCGCCCTAGCTCCTGGCCCTTCAAAAAGAAAGCCTTCACTCACTAGCTGCTGCCAGGCAGGGGGCCAATCCCCACTGCCCTCCATGGCCCCATGCTGCATGGGGGGCTCTGCCACAAGCCCCTGATCCCTGCCTGCTCCCCCAGCCCACCTTCCCCCACCCCCATGGCTGACCCACCTGCCTCAGCTCTGGCCCTTTAAGAAAAAAATTAACCCCCCCCCCCAAAACTGCACTCACTGGCTGCTGCAGTGGCCTGGGGGCTTGTGCAGAGCCCCTCCACACAGCAGGGGGCAATGGCGATCGTCCCCCCCCAGTGGGCAGCAGTCGGTGAATGGGACCTTTTTTTTTTTCAAAAAGACCCGGGAGCTGGGGCGGGTGGGGCAGCCATTGACAGTGGACCGGAGATGGGGCCTGTGTTATTCAGGGATTTGGCCAATTCGGCAGCAGCCAAATCTCTGAATCAGATTCGGCTGAATCGATTCGGGACAGTGATTCAGATCACTGAATCTAATCACTGTCCCCCGAATGGGCCAAATCAGAATCCAAAGCAAATACTAGCTGCTTTGCACAGGCCTATTAATCGATCCATTCATTTCCTTGCATTTCTTCCAATATCACATACCAACCCTGAAGAAATGAAGTTATATTTCTTACATCTAAAAAAGCCTTTGACCATTTATCTGCAAAAATAGTGACCTTTAAGATCTCCTAGACTTTTTATCCCTCTTTGTAAGCGAATAAAAAATGTTGCAGTTTCCATGTACAGACTTGATAGCTTCTCCTTTACTGTGAACTAATTAAGACATCAGTGGCTTCCTTTGGACATGCTCTATCCTTGATTATATGTTAGGCAGCAGCTAGGAATTTCCATTCAGACCTTTCTAATGCATTCTGTCCTAATATAGGTGTCTGCTTCAGATGCCTCTTTCAGGATGGCAGTCCTCTAGACAGCATCAGAGTATCCACCCCAGATGTTGGGAATTCTGTACTTGAATATACATAGGCAAATGTATTTAAAGAAGAAAGAAAACTTAGTTTTGTGTTGTTACTTTTACAATAACAGGAATAACATTGAGATTCATAGAAGTTAGGGGCTGGAAGGGACCTCAGGTCCAGTTCCCTGCTCAAGGCAGGAAAGACTGCTGTGGTCAGATGACCCCAGCGAGGTGTGCATCCAGTCACCTTTTAAAAATCCCCAGGGAAGGTAACTGTTACCTCCCCTGTGAGGGGAGTCTGTCCCAGACTCTGGACACACAAGCGGTAAAGAAGTTTTTCCTAATGTCTAATCTGAAGTGATCCTCTATCAGTTTATGACCATTATTCCTAGTCTTCCCCTGAGGTGCCTTGGTGAACAGGTGTTCTCTTAGCCCCTCATGTTCACCCTTTGCATACTTAAGGGTGGCCACCAAGTCCCTCGTGAGTCTTCTCTTCACCAGGCTGAACGGTGCCATGCCCCTCAGACTCGTCTCATGTGGTCTGTTCTCCAGACCCTCCTTTGGATTCTTTCCAGCTGCGGCCTCGCCAATGCTGAGTAGAGCAGGAGGATGCCATCCTTAGTATTGCTTGTGATGCATCGGTTGTGCATGCCAGAGTGTTGTTCGCTTTGCCAGCGCTAGCATTGCACTGGTGTTGTCTCTGCGCATTCCTCTACCAACGCTCCTTTCCCTTTGGCTTCAGATTCTATTATGCTTTAAAGCAGGGGTGTCCCACCTTTTTGAACGTGGGGCCGGATCATGAACTTCTTATCACCCAATGGGCTGGTGAGCCATATTCAGAGACCTCACAGGAAGTGGTATCACATCAGGAAGTGATGTCACGTGACCTTCGACACCAGTGAAGTTGCAGGAAGTGACAGTGAAATGGGTCTAACCAGTTCAAAACTCTCCCTCTATAGCATCCACCTCTGCCACTGTTCGGGACGGGATACTGAGCTCCGCCACCGCCTCTGCTGGCCAGTGCCGACCCGGGCGGGCTTCTCCTGTCCCCAGCAGCACGTGGGAAGCCGGCTTCAGCTGCGGGCTGCTCCGGATGGGACAGACCCGCCTGGGTCGGCACCAGCCAACAGAAGTGACGGCAGAGCGTGTGCCGCTCGGGACTGACCAGTGCAGGTAGGGGGAAAGTGCAGCTGAGCCCCTCCTGCTCCAGCTGGGCTCATCCTGTCCCGAGCAGCACACAGCTACACCTCTTCCCACACGCATCACGTCGGCAACGTCAAGGTGACGCGATGTGTGTGGGAACCTTGTCCCTTCCTCAGCCCTTCAGCAGCCATTAGGGAGCTGCTGAGGGGCTGGGGAAGGGACAAGGGGTGGGAGCGAAAGTAAAGTGTTTACTTTCATGTCCCGTTGCAGCACCGTGGACCTCAGAAAATGGCTTGGCGGGCCGCATGGCGGCCCGCGGGCCATATGTTGGACAAGCCTGCTTTAAAGGATGGGTGATGGAAAAGAAACTGGAGCAGCATTTGGTTCTACTCTGCTCTTTTTACCCATTGTATGGTGTACAGGGAGAGGTAGAGCAGGTCCATGGGCCAAGTAGGTCCTGCTGTCAAAGCTTCTATACTTCTGCAGGTATGTTTGGTATATGTGCACCCCACAGTATGTATAAAGGGACACTGCCTTAAAGAACACCATTACTGTGTATGTCAGTAATTCTTTAAGAAATTTCCCAGGTAGCCACTTGCAGATTATCAGATCATTCTTTTGCCTTCTCTTAATCAAAGCAAAGTGAAATCTTTAAATTAATTTCCCTCCTTTCTTGGATCTTCCCTTATGCCCAAAGGACCTAACCTTATTTCAAAGATAATATCCCAAATTCTGATGCCTATTCCATCTGCTGTCTTCCCTGCCACACACTGGTTTGTGCAACTGAGCTCCTTTTGATCTGGAGTTCCAGTTAAATTCATTACCCATATAGGGGAAGAAGCCTGTGTATGTACAACCAGCTTCAAGAAGAGCCCTTATATTTTATTCTTCAGAACAAGAGTTTTATCCCTCTTCTGTATCTGAAGTCCCAAATGTACTTAAGTACTGTGCAAATAATGCGGATTATTTTATAAAAGGGACATCAGCAACTTTAACAAAAATCAAGTATGTGGCCTTACCACCTGCCCTTTAGTCTCCTGACTGATTTCGAAGGTTTTACAATCACTTTATGCTGTTTGATTTAAAAAACAACAACAAAAAACTTTCAGCAGAGGAGAGTAATTTCTTAGTAAGGGGGAATGATAAAAAAAATCTTTGGGATGATTGGGTACACAGTGTAATAGGAGTTGTGGTTAGTAAGTATTTATCAGAAGCAGACTTTAAAGCAGAGAAATGTAACTCAGAATTAATATGCATGAGATTTGACTGGGAAGTGAAAGGAAAAACTGTCTACTGTGTTTGTTCTTAATATTTAGTATAATGCTCTTACTTGCTATTTCAGTGAAGTGGAAGATGAATTTTCCAGTTAAACGTAATTCCTTTATTATACTAAATAGTATAGATTTATTTTGCAGCACTGTAGGTAATGCCCATCAGCTTTTCCATTATTATTCTCTTACTTTAAGTGTCTCTTGTATTTCATTCTTTACAACATTTTTAAGCACTATTTAGGCAGAAAATCTAGTTTAATGTACCTTTTTAAAGTTCAGAATAAACCAGCAGTTTCAGGCATTCTTGCTTCTAGGTTTGGTTTATTTATTTATTGTATTTATTTTCAAAGAAGAGACTTATACTCACTGTTAATCCACAGTTATCATCTCTGTGTAGTGGGGAAGTAACATCACTGTAATCCTGTTGAGGTAGATCACAGTAACAACACAAGCTCTCTCCTAAAGGGGTAGGAAGCAGCATTTTAAAGTGTCTGGATGTATGTGAACATGATTGAGGCCTCCCTAGATTAATAATTCACTTGCTTGAGCTGTTATGTTCCCTTGAGAAATGTTTCTTTAAGTGCCTACTCTCACCCTAAGGGGTGGTAGATACATGAAAGGGAATGAAGAAAGGAGCATGAAAGAGATGTAAATGTAGTTATTAATGTTTGTGACCAATTCCCTCTATTAGCCTTAGTCTCCTCTTGGTTTCTCAGCTGCCTCTGCTACAGCCTGCGGGCATCATATCTCAGTGGGCTATGACACCTTTGTCTGTCCACCTGCTCCACAGTTAAGGCCATGTCTACACTAAAGAGCTCTGCTTTCGTAGTCTGCTTTCCCAGTGAAAGTGCTTTTAATTTAGGCACGGATTATATTGGCAAAGTTGTCCTTTTAACCAGGACAGCCTATTCTACTACCACCCTCCTACATGATTGGCCTATAGTTAGGGACCTACCAAATTCACGGCTAAAGTGGGCTGCTCAGCAGCTCATTTAATCTTGCAGGTTCCCCCACTCCCCCATCCAGGTGACTGATTGGCTGAGGGTCCCCAGTAACCCTGCTGCTTGGTGCTGGCTGGCTGGGAGACAAAAATGGTGCCACGTTTAGAACCATGGTTTTTGCCTCCCTGCTGATCAAGAGCAAGGTGGGGGACAACCTACAAGATTAAAGGAGCTGGTGCGCAGCCCATTTCTGCTGTGAATTTGGTAGGCCCCTAACCATAGCACTAAAAGTGCAGTTCCACAGGCAGCACTGTACCTATAGTGTGCTGCTTCTGGCACAGGTGCATCAGTTGGGGACCAGCTGATTTATCTCCCCGGTTACCTGCAAGTATATTAGGTTTTGAACTTATCACGTGTGGACCACTAGGGATGCAAGGGTTCTTGGCAATCCCCATTCACAGACTAGCTTGACTGGCTGCTTCATGTTTCATTCAGATCTCTTGTTAGAACTACTGAAGCATTTTTTCTTTTGAAAGAAATGTGAGTTGTCAACAGGTTTTCCCTAGGCCCTTTGTCAAAATATTGTAATGTAATTTCTGGTTGCAGGATTTTTTAATAAGTTGTGGGCAGGGAACAAATTGCCCAGGATAATTTTAAATCTCTGTATGGACCTGTGCCTGCCTGCTAGCCTGTAGTAGCTTTAATAGAAGTCAGTTTTCTTGGTTATATGGTAGTAGAGCTTTGCAGGGAGAGACTGAGGAGGCTGAAGTTACAATTTGAATTCCACAGGGCTCCATCAAGTTATACCTGAGCTAAACGGTGCAGACACGGAGAGAGCTAATTGGCAAAAAGTGATGTGCCATTGAAATACTACTTTTCTTATTCCAAAAGCTGTTGTGACAGGCAGTTATGCAATGGTGAATTACCTTTGGTTGTGAATGCATTGTTTCATAGTTTCATAGTTTCTAGGGTCGGCAGGGACCTGAGTAGATCATCTAGTCCGCCCCCCTGCCATGGCAGGAAAGATTACTGGGGTCAAATGACCCCAGCAAGATGTTCATCTAACCTCCTCTTAAACACCCCCAGGGTAGGAGCCTGCACCACTTCTTTTGGAAGCTGGTTCCAGATCCTAGCCGCCCTGACCGTGAAGTAGCGCCTTCTGATATCTAGCCTAAACCTGCCCTCTGCCAGCTTGTGACCGTTATTCCTGGTCACTCCTGGCGGTGTTCGGGGGAACAGGGACTCCCCCAATGCCTGCTGATCCCCCCTGACTAGTTTATAACAGGCCACAAGATCCCCCCTCAGCCTTCTCTTTTGGAGGCTGAACAGGTTCAGGTCCCGTAGCCTCTCCTCATAGGGCCTGCCCTGTTGTCCCCTGATCATTCGGGTGGCCGCCTCTGGACCCTCTCCATGTTGTCCACATCCCTCTTGAAGTGCGGCGCCCAGAACTGGACGCAGTACTCCAGCTGCGGCCTGACCAGTGCCGCATAGAGGGGGAGGATCACCTCCTTGGACCTGCTCGAGATGCATCTGTGGATGCATGACAAGGTGCGGTTGGCCTTCCTGACTGCCTCCCCACACTGGCGGCCCATGTTCATCTTGGAGTCAACGAGGACCCCCAGATCCCTTTCCGCCTCCGTACTGACAAGAGGGGAGTTCCCCAACCTGTAGGGTATGGTGCTGGTTGTTCCTCCCGAGGTGCATCACCTTGCGCTTGTCTGTGTTGAAACCCATCCTATTCTTGTCCGCCCACCCTTGTAACCTGTCTAGGTCTGATTGTAGCCGGTTGCATCCTTCCAGTGTGCCCACGTCCCCCCACATCTTAGTGGGACATGTACATGTCATCACTGAGTTTTTATCTTTATGCACTTGTTGGGGGGAGGGATGATATTAAATGCATTGTGATTTAAAGGGATAACAAATGTACACATTTATTCTGATCAATTTAAACAGAAATCGAAATGGAGACTTCTGTTGGTAAACTAATACTTGAGCCAGGCCTTGTGCAGAATTTGACAAAAAACCCACAAACTAATCGTATGCATTTGTTTTGTTCTGCTTTGTTTTTTAAGGACTGCAGGTTGGTTTTATATATACTGGAACATCAAGCAAGATAAGTTAACTTAAGCCTCGTGTAAACAATGCATTTGAGTATGAATCCCAGGTAGCCTTGGAAGTGAAAGTAGTTCTGTTATCTCTGGCTGGAAGCTAAACGTGATGACGGCCTGGTCTATGGTGCAGAAGTTAAAAATGGAGAAGAGGCGCTCCAGAGAAGACAGGACTGCAGAACAGGATACCGGTGACTGCAGTGCTGAGTCTGAGGAATGGACGAGCTCAGAAAGCGAGCCTGAGCAACCACGCGTCAGGGGCAGCAGCAACACTCAGTGGAGAGAGAAGGAGACTTCCACTAAACCACACAGGCAGCTCTGCCGCTCCCCATGTCTTGATCGCCCAAGTTTCTCACAGAGCAGTATCCTACAAGACTTGAAGCTGGAAGAAACCAAAACAAACCTGGATAAGGAATACCAAGCTAAAATGGATTTTGCTTTAAAGCTCGGGTATGCTGGAGATCAGATTCAGGCTGTGTTGAATAAGTTGGGAGCAGATGCTCTCATCAATGACATTTTGGCAGAGCTTGTGAGACTTGGCAACAAGAGTGAGTCGGAGGGTCAAGGCAGTGCTAGCAGCAGCACTGGTACTCTAGTGCCAAGAGGTCCTTGTCCGAAGGAGATTGCAAGTCCTGAACTGTCGCTTGAAGATGAAGTGGTCGATAACAGTGACAACTTAAGACCAATTGTCGTTGACGGAAGTAATGTGGCTATGAGGTAGGCTTCAGCATTAGTGTCTCTTAAAGAATCAAACATTCTTATTTCTAAAACTCAACTTCAGCTGTTATCTTTTGAAATATATTCAAATTAAAGGTAAATGGTTCTGTTTAAATTTAAGTCTCTTGAGACCAAAAATCAACATTTTAAATATATTGATATTCTTTCTTTTTTGCAATTCATTGTCCAAAAGTAAGCCCTGTGATATGTAGACAATTGAGGCTGTCAGTTATATTCATTTTAAAAGAAGCACAATAGCCATGACACATAACTAACTCACCATGTGATTTTTTTTCCACTGAGAGAGGATCTGTCTGATTTTGGTCTTGTTAAACTCTTAAAAACGACAAAGTTCCTTAGCCAATCTTATAGTTTGCTTTTTGAACTGAATAATTTCAGAAAATTCAGTTTTCTTATAGAGCGCCTTTGTAAGTCTTGTATTTTAAAATGTATTATAAAAATCTAAAGGTACGTTTTTGATAAAGGTTTTTCTGCTTTTCAGTTGTTTGAAAGGATCCTCAGGATGAACTTACAAACATTCCCAAACATCACATCTTACCTACCACCTGTTTCCCTTCACACTTTCCTTTCTCACTATGGTGACATCTTCAAATTCAACTTGACTGCTATTAATAATGCAGAAGCTGGGAAAGAATACACCCCTGAGCTTCTTGCAGCACATTTCATAAGTGATATTGTCATGTTAGTTTGAGAAAGGAGATGCTCAGCAACAAAACAATGCAATAAGCTGCTATATATATACAATTTTTTAAGGTGCACAAAAGAAACAGGGTTTTTTTCAGTTTTCACTCTGACTTAGAGCTGTTGTGCAGAACCCTTTGTGGTCTGTGATTCTACTGCTTGGATATTTGACACAGAATTTAATCTGTTCCATTAATGATATGACCAAGATAAAAAAAAAGGGAAATTAATTATCACTGATGAACATTTTAACAGAAACATTTGGTGTTGTGCTTGTTCCACAATACAAAACTTCCTACTTTTTATGGGTGGTAGAAGTATCAGTTGTCTCATTGTTCTAGATATCTGGGGCCACTTTTCCAGTGTATTTATATATTAAGTACAACATTTTTACACAATAGGAAATATAGAGGGAAAAGTAAAAAATGGAATTTCTTATTGAAATATGTATTATATTCATTGTTACTTTTTTTTAAAGTTGCTTTTTTAAAGTATTTGAATATCCGGAATGATGCCAAAACTCAGAAGTGTTTTACTACAGGTAGTAAGTCTGTTTTACTGTGCAGCTAAGAGGCTGAACTAATGCGTGATCTGAAGTTTTATGTAATTCCAGTTTCTGGATAGCAGAAATACCTGTGAAAGGATACATCATGGTATTTCCAAAAAACTGCTCCTGGAGGAAGAGACAGCCTTGACAGTATAACTGTCTAGATATATTTGAGCTCAGTTATTGGGATTCATTGACATTGGTGTTAGTACCTGTTTAAATATAAAACAGATTATACCTGTTCTGTTTTCTTTGCAAATTCGCACCAATTATGTGTGCAGTGTGGATCCAGTTAGGTGGCTTAAATCCATAGTACAGATAATGGGGAAATAGCTGTTGTAATTTTGAGAGAGGAAATTTGTGAATGTAATCAGAAAAATTCAAGTGAAGAGTTGTTAACATCTTATGTAATTAAAACCTACTTTCTCCAAATGTATGTTTAAAAATTAGATGGCAGTGAATTAATGACACCAAGTTTGACAGTCAAGAAATGACAGATTAGGAAATAAATACAGGAGAGGGAACAGGAATACTTATCTTTGATTATAAAACAGTATTGAAGATCTGGAACAAATTTATGGAGGGAGTAGGATGACAGAAAGGAGTTCTTCCTCTCCAGTTACAGTGTGTTTTATGTGGAGTCATGTTGGCAGTTCCCAGGTTGCAGTGCAAAGTGGATCGTGTTTGGGTTTCCCCAGGTTTCTGGATTTAACTGGTTGCCATATAGGTCTGGGAAGGAATTGTTTCTCCTGCTGCTGCTACAGGTATCAGTGTTTTTTGTGCGTGTTTGAGCAAGGCAAACCTCCCTTGCTTTCACAGAGGCGCTGGGTGTTGGTTGCAGCCAGGGTTGGGGATTTTGACTGGGATGTGCCAGTGATTCACCTGGTGGTTCCTGGCTAGAGAGTCTTGCTCTTCCACTCAGGGTCACACCAATTGCCACATTTGGGATCAGGAAGGAATTTTACTCCACAGTTAGGTTTGTCATGGATTGGGGGAGGGGGAAGGGGGGTTCTTTCCTCTGCAATGAAGAACGTGGTCCTCTTCCTTGGATTTCTGAAGTGTATTGTAACAGATTACTTCCTGTCTTTGCAGTGGCATGTTGGGGTCTTCTTGATGTTTCACGGCATGAGGATTTGGTGGTTGCACATTAGGGTTGTACGTGCAGTTTTGTTTGGAATAGGCTGGATGCACACTTGCTTAGAATGGTTTTAAAAAGGGATGATTCTGCCTTGATGAGGGGTTGGACTAGATCGGGGGTGGCTAACCTGCAGTCCCAGTGCCACAGGCAGCCTCTGTGTGGCAGGCAGTAGATCAGGGAGGGGACAGGTAGCACAACAGCAGATAGGGCATGAAGCAGAACAAAGCAGCAAATCGGGTAGGGAGCATAGGGCTGAGAGTGGAAGTAAGAGAAGCAGATTGGGCAGGGGAAGGAGATTGGGGTGCCATTTGGAAAAGGATGCAAGGCTCGTTTTGTGGCAGAGCTGCCAAAAAGGTTGGTCCTACTGGGCTAGATGCTCTCCTGAGGTCCCGTCCAGCTCTTCTTTTTTGTGACTCTGATTCCAAGTTCACATTTCTAAATTCTCTCTAATTCAGCATTTTTTCACAGATTACACGTTGTAACTTTGGAGTGCATGTTGTTTGTTCATGCCAAAGATTGATATGAACCCAGTGGAAAAACTGATTCTAGCCTTGATACAGGGACCCTACAAAACTGCTTTGCCATAGATTTTGTATAAAAAGTCCACTTATTCTCTTTGTCTTCTTTTTCCCTCATACACTGTGCTCCTTGTAGGAGGCTGTTTGTACAGTGATATCTCGACCTTCCTTGATAGAATTTTAACCCTGCACCCAATAACATGCAGTCCCTGGGCTCACCTCCACATAATTTGCATACAGGATCCTGTACCTAACAAGTGCTTAGTATCTATGGGATAGATGAAATAAATCAAAGTTGTTTGAATATTTTGAAAGAATACAGTTTGAAATCTAAGAGGAAGTGTTATAAATACTGCTCCGGGCATTTGCACCTGGAAGTCTAGGTATGTGTTTACTTATATGAAGCGTAGCCTGGATAGAAACCAAAATGGAAAACTGACCCAGGCTGTTGTATTTTTGGCTGAACAATACTCACTTGCTTTGTACACCATAAAATACGAATTTGGGAAGTGGACATAAAAACAGTGTCATTAACAGCAAGCTTTATGTTTTGAATTGGGTACGTCTCTAATGAAGTTTCATATATGCAGAAAGGTTATTTGCTAGCTATGTAAGGCAATATTTCCTTGATACTCAGAAACTGAAGAAACTAGTAATGATAGCTGTGCAACAATCCGAGCAAATCCTAAAAGAACATCGATTCAATGACTGATTAAGTATTTTAGACTTTCGCTGCATGAGTGAGACTCATGCATTTGTTTGACTGTAAATAAAAGGTGCAGGTTGAATGGTTTACAGCTTTTAAAAGGCTGATGCAATTTGAAAACGTACTGCAATTGCTGACTTAGCATCCAAGTTGCCTTAACAGTTACAGTAGACCCCCAATTTATCCGATTCCGACTTATGCATCTCACATTTTTGCGATTTTTTTTTCCTTTTTATTAGGGTCCGGACTGGAAAATGTCCGAGATGCGTGTCATTCGCATATATGCAACTCTCGTGAGTGTTTGCGTATATATATGTACATATATACATGAACGCCTCACAAGATTTGCAGGCGGAATCACGCAGAGCTGTGCCACCACTGTGGTAGCAGCATCTCAAGATACATAGGCAAGATGCTAGATGCACCTCCTAAGGGTGATTCTGCTGAGAAAAGGGGAAAAAAAGCTGTGACTAAGGTATGTCTGGGATACGCAACCCCTCACTATTCTATTATTTCCTGTGGGGAACGTCTAATTCAACTTACACGAAATTCCCCCGGAGTGCAATACTTGCGTAAATTGTGGGTCTGCTGTACATACAGGTGCTATTTCTGATCTAGCACAGAATTTCACAGTAATCTAGAACAATAGTGTAGCAAAGAGATTGTATTCAGGTAGACAGCCACTACCTTTGCAGGTATAGCTGGTTAATATGACTTTTACTGTAAAATGCAGATTCACTGAAACCAAAACTTCCTTGTGGGAAGTTGCAAAAAGTAAGGAGTGTTTGGTTTGTCTTTTATTGAACCACTGTATAGCTGGGAGAAATGGTAGACAAGCTTTCAGGCACGACATGCTCTTCCTCCAGTCTGGGGAAAGAAGTAGTTACAGCCTAATCTAAATACCAAATAAAATTATTTTTATGTGTAAATGAAAATAGTTACCTAAAGAAGTTGAACGGGGCTTGAAACTTGGAGCAAAGAGAAATTACTGGAAGTAGCTAAAAAAACAGATAAAGGGCCATTGTAATAGGTAACCTAAATAAGTAAAAGAATGAGACCATTCATAGGGGAAGAGGGTTGTTACTACCTGTCGAGTACAGAGATTAGCAGAGAGAGCAGGTAAATTTAGTTGAGCCAGGAAACCATTATCTGTATTCAGCCCGTGGTGTTTAGTATCTGGTAAAGTTACAAATTTTTGTTTCCAGGCCCATCTTCTGAAGGTATGTTATAGATTACCCTTGAGTACAAGGACTGAGAAATGGAGTGGTTCTGCTGTGAAAGATTTCTCCCACTGGTGCTCCTGTCTTTCATCATTTTTCTGAGAGTTCATTTTGCAGCATAGTGGTTGCTGTTTGCACCCACGTAGTTTCCATGAGGGTGTGTCATGCACTGGATGAGGCATATCACATTCTGTGATAGATGTGTAGGATCGATTCTAGGACTTTCAATGGCTTCGTTGCAGGGTGTGTTGATTGTGGAAGTATGTTGACAGGTTTTGTATTTACTGTTTACACAGGGGCATGTTCACATTGGGAATATTTATCAAGGTTTTGTCCTTTCCAAGTATAGGCTGTGTGATGATCCTTTTTATTAGGGGGTATGTAACCGCCAGGGGTGTGTGGTCAGTGTTTTTTTTTTGTATGTTTTGGTATCGTAGTGGGTTTGTAGGGGGTATTGGGGTGGCTTGTTCCATGATGCAGTCTGTTTCTCTGCTGGAGTGCCCTAGCTGTGTAGAGACAGTTTTTAGATTTGAGGTGGTGCCACAAGTACTTTCAGCGATGATAGTGGCATTTGAAAGCCTGGCTGTAAACAGCTCTTCTGGTGTGTGTGGAATGATTACTAGTTTTGTGAAGGTAAGTGCTGGTTGGTGGTTTTTCTTATTTATAATAGTTTCTAGGGTGCCCTTTTTTTATGTGGAATGTGGTATCTAGAGCACTGACATTTGCGGAGAGGATTCCAGAGAGAATTTGATGGAATTTGGTGGTAGCTGAAGCTGGGGTAGAAGTCCAGGCGTTTAGCTGCGTTTAGTTCAGATGCTGAAAATATAATCTATGTATTGCAAATATAGTGCAGATTTAATGGTGCAGTTTTCTAAAATCTCCACTTCAGGGTGGCTTATGAAGTTGGTATATTGGGTAGGCCATCTTTGTGCCTGTCGTTGTACCCATAGTTTGAAGTGTAAGTTGTTGAAAGTAAGGTTGTGGATAAGAATGAAATGGATGATTTATGTGACAGATTCTGGTTGTAATCATGTAGTCCATGTTCTTGAAGATATTTTGGGCAGGCAGCAATGGCGTAGGATGTTGGTGTACGAGAGAATGTACATTATGGACTAGTGTCATCCACGGTTGCAAGTATGGTCTTCTCAGGGAGGTGATAAATATTCTGGGTCTTGTTGAGGAAGTCTGTTGTATGTTGCTGAAGACTTGTTTTTTGAGTGACAGGTGCTTTGAGGTTGGTTTATCTGAACCCTCTTAGTCCTTCAGTGAGAGTGCCATTTTGGTATCATAGGTTTGCCACAGTTACCTTGTTTGTGCATCTCATAGAGCATGTTAAATATTCCTGGGGTAGGAAAGTGAGGGGTGAATTTATTTATTTATGTATTTATTTATTTTTGAAACTAGTATAGAAAAGATTTGATGATGGTTTTGAATTTGAGGAGCAATATTGGTGTAGGGTCCTCCCTTAGTGGGAACTTCTAAGTTTTAACAAAATGTCACAAAGGTTTCTTGGTTCAGAGTGAGGACTTGGACTTGAACTTGGATCTCCTACATAACAATGCACACAGGTTCACTTTTCATAAGTGTAAAATGTAAAACTTCAGATTTGTTTTGATATGGAATGAATTTTTTCTTTTTTGCCTTTTATAACATTTTGAAATATTTACTATATTTACAGGCATTTGAGTTCATGACCTTTTGAATAGCTGAACTGCTGTATGGGTTCATAGGCAGTACTAATTACAACCTTTTTATTTGAAAAAAATATAGTCAGTCTTCACTCTAACCAAGTACCTAATAAGAATTCTGTGCTTGTGAATCATTTGCACATCCAGTAGGCAAAAAAAAAATCTCTGAATACCTTTAAAAATGCAAATATTAATAAATATAACTGAAGAAACTACTTTTCTGGCATGCAGAATTGCATGATTGAGTTCAAGATTTTCAAATTTAACTAAAATATTAGGGACTCAATTGCTGTAAATGTGTGCAGTCATAATTATCTTTCCACATTATCTGGTCTCTCTTCTACATAAAGCACACTTTAAAAGTGTTGATTTGTTTGGTGTAAAAACCTGTTTCATATATCAAGATTATTATTTATGAAGTGCAAATGATGCACTCGTACCTAGTGGCATAATACATTGGAAGATTCATGTTTGAGAACTTGATCAGTCATGTGTTGATATCAGTTTTGGACAGCACTTAAATACATGGTTTCAAGTTGAATACATTTTTAATTGACACTTACTTTAATGGAATTTAAGTGTGTTGCTGTGTTAAATAGGGCTGTCCTGATGTTGAAAGGCTTAGGACATTTTCCTAAAATGTTTTTAAGCCTTTATTCTACAGTTCACGCCATTGTCATAACAGCAGTACCTCTTTGTGTGCAGTGAATTGCATGATGGAAGTCTTCAATAGTTTCCATCAAAACGCACATTTCCCTAAACTTATGATGCCATTTTAAATAATGAGCCGTGTTTGCAAAATGTCTTAAATGTTTTATCTAAATTTGTCTGCTATTAAGTGAGACTTGGTTTCCAAAGAGAGAAGTAGCTTTGAATTCTGTCTTGAGATTTCAGTCTATGAAAAGAACCTTTTCATTTCTAAAATTTTCTAAAATTTTATTTTTTGTGAGCATGTATTTATAAAACACTTAAACTGAGAAGATGTTCTTCATTAGCTCTGAAAACTGCTGTAAACTATTCTGTAATGGGTTGGTTGTTGTTTTTTTTTCAGCCATGGGAACAAAGAAGGATTTTCCTGTCGAGGGATTCAGCTAGCTGTTGACTGGTTCCTGGAGAAAGGACACAAAGATATCACTGTATTTGTACCCGCATGGAGAAAAGAGCAATCTCGACCTGATGCACCAATTACAGGTATCATTTCCAGACTTATTTAACCCCTCGTCATGACATGAGTTAATCATTTACTGCAGCAAAATACTGTATTTACTTGGTTAAAAAAACCCAAGGGTATGACATTATCATCTTAAGCTCAGAGCAACAGTAACTTTGATGCAGTATAAGTTTAGTTAAATAGTATTTTACCTTTCATTACAAAAAATATTTGAAAGCACTTCCCACAATGTGTGTCAGCCTGAAAGGCCACTTGTTGAGCATTAATGTTTCCTCCCAGTGCCAAGCATTTTAGAAAAAAAAGAACAGATTCTTGGCCTTGTTCCAGCAGGTTTCTGCCAGTCCAGCAGCCAAGGATTTCTCCAACTGCAGGGAATCTTTGCATAACATGAAGTCAGCATGGAGTTTAGCCCAGAAAATTTGCATATGTTCCTGTAGTCTCAAATAGCAGGAAGAACATTATTATAATCACAACTGAATTTTAACAATAAATGCTTCAGAGAGAGGTATAAAAATTAACATATCTAGACAAGCACACAGTGCTTGCAATACAGAGGGGTGAGAGAGTGGTTGTGAAAGACTAATTACTGAATATTTGTAAAGTGCTTAGAAAACCTTGGGTGAAAAATGCCATATTAGTCTGTACGGATATACCTCTGGTCCCCATTATCACTGTATCTGAAGGAAAGCAGTTGTTCTCATTGCAGTCACATTTTCATCACAAAGGTTTTGTGTGGGGAAAGAAAAAATGTTAGTGAAAACTGAATGACTTCTTAACACAGCTATTTAAAACCCTTTACATTTGTATTGCAGATCAAGAAATTTTACGTAAATTGGAGAAAGAAAAAATTCTTGTCTTTACCCCATCTCGGAGAGTTCAGGGAAGAAGGGTGGTCTGCTATGATGATCGGTTCATTGTAAAACTAGCTTATGACTCGGATGGTATCATTGTGTCCAATGACAATTATCGGGACCTTCAGAATGAGAAGCCAGAGTGGAAAAAATTCATAGAGGAACGGCTGCTAATGTATTCCTTTGTGAATGACAAGTACGTTTTTTCCTTATAAGCATGGCATCTTATAATAAAAGCTCACAATGGAAAGTAGAATGTACATGTCTTTCTCTTGTTTCAGATTTATGCCTCCAGATGATCCTTTGGGACGTCATGGTCCAAGCCTTGAAAATTTCTTAAGAAAAAGGCCTGTTATTCCTGAACATAAGAAACAACCATGTCCATATGGTAGGTTTGCAATAGTCAGATTGTTATGAACAAAAAGAACCTGAGTAAACAATTTTAGTATCTTGTCATTAGACTTTATAAAGCCAAAACTGGCATGTTTTCTGGTTAGCATCCAGATTCCATGCTTGTTTTTATTCCTAGTTTAACACCTATATACCTTTTTAAAAACAAAAACTGGAAGTGAATTAGGGATAAGCAAATACTTTAAAACATTCAGATGTTTGGCTTTTCTGTGGGTTCAAATTCCTCATGGATATTGGCCCACAGAAAAGTTACAATTTTTAGTTTCCTCTCGAGGAGGAAGGCTTGTGCTCTGTAAGCTCTGATACAGATTTTATTTATTTATTTTTGCTGCCTTGTATACTACTGAACATATTACTAGAGCAACAGGAAAAACACTGTCATTTATAGCTGAGATGTGCTGACATAGCTGTGTGTAGGAGGCCTACCCAGTGACCGCCATAGAGTTAAAAAGGAGTTGTGTAGGTTCTTTTTTCATAAGCATTTGATTTGACCTAAAAATAGTTAAGGATTATACAATATTGAACACTTGAACCTTTCTTTAGGCCATGTAATGCAGTTTCTTGTGTCGTCAACTGTTTTGGGGTATATCTCCTCTGCAGGCAAAAAATGCACCTATGGACACAAATGTAAATACTACCATCCAGAACGGGCAAATCAGCCCCAAAGGTCAGTGGCAGATGAGCTTCGAATAAGTGCCAAACTGTCTGCTGTGAAAACCATGAGTGAGGGAGCTTTGGCCAAATGTGGCATGGGGTCATCCACATCCAAAGGAGAAATCAGTTGTGAAGTGAAACGCATTGCACCAAAACGCCAGTCGGATCCAAGCATTAGATCGGTGGCTGTGGAACCTGAGGAAAAGCTCTCAGTAGCTCGAAAGTCTGAAGCCAGCTCCGTTCCTTCTCTTGTTTCTGCATTAAGTGTACCAACAATTCCTCCGTCAAAAAGCCATGCTGCCGGTGCGCTTAATACTCGTTCTGCAAGCAGCCCTGTGCCAGGTTCATCACAATTCACTCATCAAAAGTCTTCGCTAGAGCATATGTCCAGTGTACAGTATCCTCCTATACTGGTCACCAATAGCCATGGTGCTTCTGTTAACTATACAGACCAGTATCCCAAATATGAGTCTTTGGGCGACCATGGCTATTATTCCATGCTCAGTGATTTCTCCAACTTGAGCATAAGCAGTATGCATAACACTGACTACTATGGGGTAGATACAGACCAAGGGATGTATGCTAGAAACTCAAGCCTCTGTCCTGACAGTCGTTTAAGCCATACAAGTAATGATTCTTATTCCTCTTACAATGACTTGTATCTGGGAGTAGCAGATACCAGTCCAGAAGACAACATGAAGGTCCATAGGCTTTCATCACAAAATCGTCTTCAGCCTTTTACCCATGGTTACCACGAAGCCTTAACTAGAGTTCAGAGTTATGGAACCGAAGAACCCAAACTACCATCTCGCAAACAGTCTGTTTCCCACTTGGGACTACACGTCCAGCATCCAGTTGTTGGAGCACGGTCCAGTTGTCCAGGAGACTACCCTGTGCCTCAGAATATGCATCCATCAGCCACTGCACAGCCAAGCCGTGCCTTGGTTATGACAAGAATGGACAGTATTTCTGACTCGCGGCTTTATGAAAGTAACCCTACGCGCCAGAGGCGACCGCCCCTCTGTCGAGAGCAGCATGCTAGTTGGGATCCATTACCATGTGCAACAGATGCTTATTCTTACCAGTCTTATTCACTGAGTAATAACCTTATGCAACCATGTTATGAACCAGTAATGGTAAGAAGCATGCCTGAAAAGATGGAGCAACTATGGAGGCATCCTTGGGTTGGGGTATGTGGTGAGCCACGGGAACAGCATATCATCCCAGAACATCAGTATCAGACGTACAAGAATCTCTGCAATATTTTCCCTGCAAACGTAGTTCTCTCAGTAATGGAGAAAAATCCTCACATGACAGACGCACAGCAGCTGGCAGCCATGATTGTGGCCAAACTCAGAGCTGGGCGTTAAAGCATTAAAAACCCTTGTGGGACCTAAGAAGATAATGTTGAACCTGCCAGGGACATGATCTGGAGGAAAATGTGAATCGAGGCACTGGGTAAATAAATTGTAAATATTTTCTAATTCTGTGATATACAATTCTGTACATTGTTGTACCAGTCATTCAGTATATTCTAAGGCACCTATAGAAGAGCAGATTGTATTGTAAATATAATGAATATTTTAGGATTTTAAATATAGGGATTTTTAAAAGTATTTTACAGGAAGTGCATACCTTATTGCATGGATATACTACTTAACTAAGAACTACAATGTCACATTTTTAGTGTCTCAAAGCTGTTCATACAAAATTATTGTTAGCAATTATATTGCATGTATGGATGTATAGTTTCAGTCTGATAAATATATAATTGACCTTTCAAAATAAGCTCTATACATTCCTGGATCATCTCTTAAGATTTTGGCTGACCTTTGACACTGCAGTTCTTAGTGTCAAATAATTTTGAAAAATGCTTGCCAACAATTTAAATAATCCACAATTTGTAAAAAACAAAACAACCCCCCCCCAAACTAATTTATCCCCTTACACATCAACACAGTTGATATTTCTTAGCTTTTAGATCTGTCTGATGAGGACTCAGTTCTACACAGCTCTAAGCTCCAGCACCCCAAAGCAGGACTGAGCCCTATTTAGTAAATTAAAAACACATTAAAGTGTAGCTTCCCTCTTCACAATTACAGATGAATTGTATTTTAAATGACCAGCATCCTGGATGGCTATAAATAAAAGTGAAATGTATATGGACTGCCATTCTCCTTATGAACTATGCATTACTTAACCTCAAGTGCAGGGGAAGGTAATGGATGGCAATGTGGGAATGTGCTGTTTAGCAGAAACTACAACATTTTGCGGTCAGGGCTGGTACTGGGAAGGTTAAAATAACACTCCAAAAAGACGGATACATTTTTCAAAGGGGAAGGAGGCCAATTCTGAACAGGGATGCTACAGTTTTGGCTTACTGTAACCTGGCCTAATTTTGCACTTCAGATCCACGCAAAGGTGTGCATTTGCCTCTTGAAGGCTTTTAGAGCTCTTATTTTGACAGGCAAGAAGAAAAAGTTTGTGGCATTGTTTGCGCAACTAGTATTTTGCTCAGGGGTGGGAACCTTTGTAGCTAAATGTCTCCAGAAGAGGCGTTTATTGGTTTTTTTAAGCTGCACTGACTGGACGCCCTTTTTGAATCCAATGTATATTTCAGCATTTTGAACCATTTCTAACTCGATATGTCTCGAGCTAGGACTTGTTGACTTCTACTGTAGTTTTTTTCATGAAAGTTGAGAAGGCCTGGTTTATGGCCTTTTGTTTCTTCATGAGAAGGTGTGACACTGCCTAAATGTTTCTTACTGTGAAACACACAGAACGTGAGGCTGCAGTCAGGGTTGTTTCTGGCGTTTTGATAATGGCTTGCATGCTGCTTTTTGGTTGTTTGTCTGAGGAACAAAATTATATCACTTCTTTCACTTGTGTTACTGTAGTAGTTGCATCTTGTGGGCTATTTATCATGTGCAAAATGTGTTCATGTCAGACAATAAAACGGTTACAGGTGCAAACAACAAATGTACTAGTATGTTTGATATTCACATCATTTCACACATGATAAATATACTAGTGTTCACACAGGTACCTCTCAGATTACTTACATATTAAATAATGACCATGTCATTATGTATTTAAATGAGTTCACTTGAAGATTATGTTGTCTTCATATCTAGAGTCTCCATATCTAGAGTGTTTAAAAATAACTAAGTTTTAATTAGTTACATCATTGCTGTTAATAAAAAAAACCAAAAAACTAATCTTTAGAAACAACGCATAATTTAAAATATTTTTAATTTTTGACCAACTTTCAGAGCAATTTTTATTAACCAGCATTTTATATTTTTACTTTCCAATTAGTTTGTATTATCTTCTCTTGTATGGGAAAAGCAGCTGAGAGCAATGCCTCAAATAACCAGAAATGACCTTTTGTTTGTTGATACAAATTGTATCTCTTTTTCTTGATTGTATAAAAAACTGTACAAAAACCATCTCTAGATTAACTTCAATATTGCATTTTCACCACAACGTTTGTGACACTGTGTGTCACAGGGAAGTAGCCCATGGGTAATTATGGATCTTTTTATTTAAAATGGGCACTTGTAGTTTATAGACAAACAAGGACAACTTTTCAAAAACCACTTTATTACAGTGTGCACAGATATTGTGTGTACACTTAAAAGCATTATATTATATAAAGTTATCTTTAATCTATTTATTAAACAGATGCATTATTGCAGTGGAATTTTATGTAAAAATTGGTGTTAATGAATCAGCTGCATGTGTTTATAAATATAGCGATAATATAATTGCTGTAGAACCTGTTTTGTCCTTCACAGGTAAATCATAAACATGATTTAGGTTTAAAAGAGGCTTTTGTGCACTCACCTTTTCCATCTTGCATGGAATTAAATATCTGTATGTAGAAAAGTGTTCCTTTTTTCTCTAACTATACAAACTCTTGCAAAGGGTTTGGTAGATGTCTTTCAGTGTGTACTTTATTTGTAACACTGAGCAGAGGTTACTGCATGAGGTTTGGGATGGTTGACGGAGATGCTCTATTTCATAGAAACTGTCCAGTCATTCTTTTTCTGACTTTATCATCTTGACAGTAAATTCAATAGCCTTTAGAAAAGGATGGGAGTAATACAGCATACCCTTTCTCTAAGGCACTCCTCTCAAGCCAAGTTTTTTCCAAGATAAGCCAAGGACATTTATAGTGTTTGGCAGGACAGAAAGGATGATGAAGCCTTGCAGAAATGGTCTGTTGAATTTCTACTTAAACTTTTTTAAAAGTGGCTTCATGTCTCTTGTTCAGCCAATTTACCTTGGATCATTCTGCCATCCATGTCTCTGTTTTAAGATATCTTTACAAGTCAATTCAAAATACTGACATTCATTAACTTTCAGCACTTAAGCTTAGATTTCTTCTAACATAGAAGAATTGATCTTAAGAAACACATGGTGAGCATAATTGTCTGTACTGTAAATATAAGACTTTGTAGAAATGCTCTTTTTGAGAGCACACTATTTAAATATTTTTAAAAGATTAACAAAACAGTTCCAGAATCTATATTTTAATAAAACCCATGAGACTAAGAGTCCAAGATAAGGAACTGCAGAAAAGAGGGGAGGGGAATGAAAGCCTTACCTACTGATGTCAATGGAAGTTAAGTCATTGACTCTGGTGGGGCCAGGACTTCAGCCCAGGGCCCCCAGTTTGCTGATCTTTATCTTCCTCAACTATTTTATGTAATCTGTCATGGAAGAGCACATAACCTTCAGCTGTAGGCAAGTGTTATGATTTGAAACAAACCAAATATATTTCTGGGATGTTATCCTAAATTATTTATGCTTTTGTAAATAGCACATGTTGTATTAGTTTGTGGATAGAGGTTGCTTGACTACTGTAAGTCCTGTTGGTCTATTGAGCTACAGTAGTTTGCTTTATTCATTTGTAGAATTAAACGTTACTGTTTAATTGTTGTAAAATTTTATAAAATCTCTTTGGGTTTTTTGGTTGACCCAAATATAATGTAAGTCTCAATGACAAAAGAGTGACAATGGATGTTAAACCAGTATGTGGTGTTTTGTAAATCACTGTAATAAGTGTGCAGTGCTCTACCTGATGCTGCATGTAATGCATTCACTAGCATGGGTGTACGTGCTTAGCTTTTTGTAAAATTGTTTAATTTAACTGTTTTTAAAACAGAAGGTCTCTGCAAGAGGTCAGAAGAACAAACAAACTAAAGCAAACTCATTAAAATCACCAAAGTTTCTCTAACGTTTTTTAAAGCTAGTTTGCCTCTGAAACTGTGAACCTTTGCCTTTTTGGAGTTCTTCAGCGATTTAAAAATCCAAATAGTCACAGCGTAAAAGAAACTGCCTACAGGAGCCTATTCTTACAAGGTTACTAAAATGGAATAAACAGGCATGGAGCAGATGGTAACACTTATGCTGGTGTCTACCTCTTGCTGCCATAACACTGTCATGACAGGCTGTGACTCGCTTTTACTTTACAATATCCGGATAAACAGGAGTAGATCAGTAAAGCATTTCTCATTTCTCATGGGGACCACAGTGGTTTTAGTGAGAATCTCGTTCTCCAGGATTCAAGTATCCGGCCCCCCCCCCCCGTTTTGATATGCCAAAATGACTACCTGAAGCGCGAGTGCTGCAGCCTTACTACCTGTTCTCATTTTTCAGAACATTACGTGTCTCACCTTTTGCGCTTGAAACTTTCACCACGTGACAACATCTCTTGTATAGGGCTTCTTCTTGTCAAGACTGGTGTGTGTATGCCTGTGTTCATACAAAGCCCCACAATACTTCAAGACAAAAGAAAGTTAAGTGCACTATCAGTCACTTAGACATCTTGCTAAGCTCTCCCTCTTGATTTAGTTAGCCTCAAAGGAAGTAGGCTTATATCCTGTAACTGAGCCCTGCTGTAGTGCATTGGGTGCAAAGATAACCCAGGGGTAGGAAAGGGGAAGCCCCATGCTGCTGTTGATGTACTTAGAGACATTAATTGTATTCAAAGGAACATGTGAAAGATTATTATAGGGGTTTTTTGTTTTTTTTTTATAATGACCGATTCTCCTTTCCCCCAGTTATGTACAACAGGTTTGCACAGGTGTTTGTATGTTCTGGACATTTAATGTTATGCTTTAAATATGGATGTACTCAATAAAATTATGAAGTTTCACTGCATTGTTTCTAGCTCGTTACTTCAAAGAACACTGTCCAAACAAAATCTTAAACCCCAAGTATTTTTATTTCCAAGTGTCCAGTCCCTACAAGCACATAGAATGTCTTGTACCAATGTTACTTATTTAGTTCAATGGACTATGGTGTAAAGGCACTTATTTGCGTAAGTGTACAAAGACTCTCCAAAAGGATCTGTATTTCTTCAAGATTTAACTATTTTATGGGGTTGAAATTCACTATTCTTCTAAATTCTGATGTCAGTTGTTTGTTTAAAAAAAGGAGATTCCTCCTGGTATTTCAACAGCATGATTAGCTTTAGGAGAAATGCAGTACCTCCATAGGCTAATTGCTTTGTGTGTAACATTAAGACATCCCTTCAAATAAAAAGAAACACACAGCTAATATTTAGCCCTGCCAGATGGTAGAACTTATGTCAGTGAATGGAATCTCCCCAAATGGAGGCAGAAAACTGTAGAATTTGCAAAATGTAGTACACGAGGAGTTAAAAAAACAAATTCATACTAAGCTGCAAAAACCTTAATGTTTTATAAAATGCTTTGCAAACCAGTGTGGCGTCACTGTTTGCTATGGCAGAGTCAGTGTTAATGTTAGAATTTTTTTAATAACTCACATAATAGTAAATTAAACCATCCATTAAGAATAATCTCTAAACACAGTGAAACTTTGCTGCCCCAGAGACCGTGCTTCTATTAAAAAAAAAATAAAACCAGTGGCACCTCTGTCAGTCTAGCATAGAAACTTAGTTTAACACAGTTCAGGGTTGTGTCCATAAAGGTAGGTACCACAACAGGCACACACGTACACGAAGTATTCTGCCAGTAGTTCACATCATGCTGACTCAGATTGCAAATGAATTATTTGACAGCTTTAATTAACCCATTAATTGATACACTAATAGATTGTGAAGCCAGACTGGGTTTGTCAGGGAGCCAGAGATGTATCTCAGGGATACACTGCTGATTCAGCGCTGCAATAAGGAAAACTAGTTTCTCCTCCTTTCAATGGGCCGGTCATGTGAGCTACTTCCCATTTCTATTTTATATTTAGAACTGGGGTTTTTAATCCTATTTCCATTGTTCCTCAATTTAGAAAGGAAATGAAGTGATAAGGATTTGTTCTTCATAAACACCTGCATGTCCAGCCTGTTTTCTGGCCTGTTTTCCCATCTGCTTTTAGCATTGGGGAATTTAGTCCCTAATTCACATTGGCTGACGCCCCTGTTTTTAGTGAAATAACGTCAAGGCTGCACGCAGCCTTATAAAGTTCTCTGCCGTCTGGCTGAGGCAATAGGCACCGCACCATCACAGGACAGGGGTGTGCGAGAAAAGTGCAGGGCAGAGAACTAAATAAACCCTTGTCATCCAAAGATACGTGAAAGGATCCTGTTCTGAAATGGACTTAAATCTTAGGAGATTAGCTCTCTATTTGAAAGTTACTTACCCAACCTGCTGTTAATGTTCCTATACTATACACACCTGTTTCTATAAAACAGGTAACCTGGAATGTGAATGAGAAGGACGGCTTTAAGACAAAGCTTTGCTTCAAAAGTGCTAGCTGCACTTGTGCATTAGTCTTAACAAATCCATATGCTCAAACTCCTAATAAGTGCTTGCGTTACACAATATAAATCCCTATTTTTGCATGAGGTTATCGTAAAAGCCAGCCAGTGCTTCCTAGTAGATAACTTTTTTTTCCTCATTTGAAAACACGAAGTACAAATCCAGGCAGAGGCCAAATTTCAGTCAGTGAGGCATCAGATACATTATTGCATGAATTGTACAAGCCTGGTGCCTTCACTGAAGATCACGGCACAGACTTCCACTGACCCCACACCAGAAGCATGACTGGACCCTGGTAAGCAGAAAACTTTAATTAAAAGCAGTAAGCTAAACCCCTCTGCACTGCCTTACATAGCAGGTTCTTTTGGGACTATTACAGAATGTCATTCCACAGTTACCATGAGAAAAAAGGAAATTTCTGGGATTTTTATGCAGATGCCCAACCAGAATTAGGAGAGTTGACCATAGGGCACTGGCAGATGCATGCTGGGATTTCATAGATATTAGGGCTGGAAGGGACCTTGGAAGATCATCGACTTCAGCCCCCTGCCCCAGGATGAGTGCCTTAAATTTACCCTTTATATTGAGTCCGACTTAATATAAATTTGCTTTTTCTGAGAAGAAATACAGACCAATACATTACTAAGTGATATGATAAACCAGAGCATAAGTTTCACTTAAAAAGAAAAATCTCAAGTTTGTACTGGTATCTTTTTTTCTTAAGCCTCCTTGCATACAAAAGGGAAAAAACAAGTTCCAGGGAAAGGATTTGCTTTTAACTGGGTGACAGTTTATTTGGGGGTGGGGAGGAAGAGTGGGGGGAAAAAAGTGAAGGGTTTCACTGTGTATTGGCACTAAGCAATGTCGTAAATTTATTCCACAAAAATCCGAGCAAAAAAATTAATCTTTCTGGTTAAACATACTGGAGTTACTAGGCTTGTAACGACTTAGAAAAGTAGCTATACATGGACAAGAGCAGTCTTATGAATTCTCCCCTCAGGAATTTGTTTTCCACCAAAATTGACTGCAGCCCCTGGCTGAGGGCGCTATTTGGTTCTTGTTTGCCACTTATCTTGCCTGACGCTGGAAGCAAGGAGGGACTGTTGGGCTAGAAGAGCTGAAGGCCACTTTTTATTCTATGGAGATCACTCTGGGTCCATAATAATCCTTCGGTCACTGGTGTATTCAGTTCTGAGGAGCTGCAGAAAGAAAAGCCAAGCAATTAATAAGCACTGTTGATTTTTTTTTTAAAGTAAATAAGAACAACGTGACTTTGAAAGCATTTCTAACTTTGTTAATGAGCCCAAGAGAAATCAGGCTTGAGGTACCATGTGGCAAAGCACCCATTTCTTTTTTTAACTGGGAAGATAGAGCAGGTCAAGTGTCAGTCATTTCTCAGTCCCAGTTCAGCTCTCACGTTGCTTTTTCCCTGGTCCAGGGTACAAGAATGCTTTGTTTAAGGAAGTTGTTTTGTGCTGGGCCACTTGAAATATAGAAGCAGCTCATTTCCTGGGAACAAGCATGGAGAATGCTTTTTGTTGCAAAAATCATCCTGTGGTCAGGTTCAACCCTGTTAAAAATGTCTGGGGAAAACAGCTGGGGGGCATGAGCAAACCACATTTTTCCCCACCCAGTTACAACATGGAAGTAGCGCTAGAAAGCATTAAGACACTGCTGTGTGGTAAGCAGATTGTTTAATGCTTGGCTTTTGTTTGTTGTTCAGGAGTGGTGAAAATAACCCCAGTTTAAGTTCAACAGGAAAGAACAGTAATAGATCACTGCAAATCTGGTCCTTGGAGAGGGAAGGAAAACCTGTTGTGTCATTTGCAGGCATTTTCTGTTCTCTTTGTGCTTGAGGATCATTCAACTCTGGTGCCAGCCCATTGTTCTCCCGAGTAAGTGTCTGTTCTTTGCCTGCTCACTCTGCGAGCCCAACGCGGAGGTA
>NW_017728916.1:268149-278716 GCF_001723895.1 Crocodylus porosus
AGTTGCCTTTGATAGGGGCAGTTCCTACGCTTGTCCCCATTGCTTTATTCTGACTGACTGGGTCACATTCACTTCTCTAAGGGCATGGAGGTGTTCAACTGCAGCTGGAGTTTCCTTTTCCTAGAGCCCCTGGTCCCAGGTGTGTGCGCACACGTGGAGGGCAACAGAATCACCGCCAGAACGTGGCAGCACACAGGTTTGTGATTACTTGCCCAAACGTCCCACCACCAAGCAGAAATGGCCGTGTACGCCAGCTAGGAAACAAATGGTTTAATGAAGCAATTTAGTGCTTTGCTGTACAGGCCCGTAAAGAAAACCAGGACAAAGTGCTGCAGCCATGTTATCCGCACACAGCTCCCTCCAGATTGCAGCCATTGAGTCGAGATTTCCCTTGTAACAACTAGGCATGAGGCCTTTTGCAGTACTCATTAACAGATTACAGGCACTGCTTGCCAGCCTATCTGTGTTTTACACGACTCAGGTTAATATCAAACCTATTCCCATTTGCAGAAACCCAGAGCGCCAAGGCTACAGGCACTGTAACTGAATCCTTTCAATAAAAAGGAACTGCTCCTTCAGAGAGCAGAACAGATATCTGATAATCAGGCGAGCCCCAAACTGGATGATGCACTGAAGAGCACAATCCTGCACTTCAAAGGCAACAAATAGAAACAATTTTGTGGTTTCGGAGTCTTGAGAACCTTAAGCAATTAAAAAAAAGAAAAGTAATTTTTGAAAAATCAGGTGGCGCTTTGAAAGCATCACCCATTGTAACAGGATATTGCGGGCCCTTTCGACCTTGTACCTCAGGCTGGCATTTGATCAGAATAGGATCATTTCTGGTCATAGAGCAGCTCTTGCCACTCGGAGGTTGCATGAATACAGACACGTTCTCAAAGTTTAAAGGCCTTTTGAGCAGCCTGTCAGACCGCACGCTGTAAGAAGCCTTCGCAAGAACAAGCCAGGCAAATCACAGGAAAGCACAACGCAACGACTAAAGGACCTTAACGAGTGTGTTTTCCTGCACAACGGAGAAAATCCAATTTGCAGCAATGCCGCTCCACTAAATCACCCCCTGTCCTCACTCATGAGTTAAGAGCTACTGTCATTACCAACCCGGTGTGAAAATCTGAGGCCAGACACTGACATCACTTGGTGTAATTCAGGAAGTTTGCCAACAGCATGTTCATAAATGGCAGACTGTCTGCCAGTCATGAAGGTTGAAACTGCACCATCATTGCTGAGCAGGGGAGTAGTGCTTTCCTGCTTGGGATTTGAGAGAGACAACCCTACGCTACAAACGCTGTGCTTTAGCTAGGCAATCTAGTACATGGTCATGTGTCACTACGGTAAAGCCTCGAGGTTATTTAGCTCCTCGATTGTGCTCAGATGTTCAGGAAGAGTCCTGCTTCTCCAAGCTGCAGGAGTTTAGTTCCTGTAACCGCTGGCCTGGTCTACGCAGCGTGCTGTATAGACGACTGGATAAGTTGCGTCAAGGGCTCCACAATACACCACTGAGGGGCCGAGTCTGTGTTGGTCAGACCGAGACGAACAGGCATCAAAGAAACAGACCACAGGACTGTGTACCTGGACATCAGGCAACCTTATGGGAGGCAACGCTCTGTGGAAAATCCCACGGCCCGATCTGTCAAAGCACTTTACTCTTACTGGTGTTGCAGGCCTCCAGCTTGTCAGGATACATGGAATTTCCCATTCTTGATTTAAGGAAAAACTTCTGAAATAAGGCAGTCCCCCAGCCAGCTATTCCCTGTTGGTAACTTTCAGTAAATCAGCAGAATATCTGAAATCCAAAAAACATTTCTGAGCTCCCAGAGTGCCTATACACAAGCATGGAGGCTGCTCTGACATGCTGTAATTACAGTGGATTTGAAAGGCAGTCCTCCAACCTCCAGAGCACGTGTAAAAGTGCCCAAGGTTTTACCAGAGACAATTCTGAACTATTTACCAGGAAGTGGAGCCCAGTTAGACCAGCTAGAACCTGGGCACACATGGAAAAAACAGACCAATGGGCCTGAATACCTCCCTCAACAGGTACAGTGAGGTTATACACAAGCCTGCCAGTGGTCAATGGCTGCCTTCCCAGCCAGTGCTGACACTGTTCTTCCCATTGCAGGAGACCCATGCCCACCCACAAGCAAAGCAATGTGAAGTTCAAGGCTTCCTGAGCCGATTTCCTACCTTGAATAACAGTGCAGTCCAGGCTGCATTCTGGTTACAGGATTCTCCTTCTGCCTCTCCCAAATTTAACTTCAGCTTTACAGCCTCACAGCATTTCAAAGTAACAAACTGCAACTGTGGGCTGAACAGCATCCCCTCCAAGCCTGGGCAGGCAGGTAACCTTCTGGGACCCTGCTTGCCCTTCTGTAAAATGGGGAGAAAGGGATGCACTGCAATGGGAACTTGCAAAACTCTGACAGCTACAAGATAGGCGTATGCTCCCAAAAGCCTTTGCTGACAGCAGGGGTGACCAGAGGTGCCCTGATGAGAAGCTCTGTACCTCCTGCCAGCCACCCGCTGGTTGGATTAGGAGGGACTGAATTAAACAGTAGGGCAGCGCTGTCCCACCTTTTTGAACGTGGGGCCAGATCAAGAACTTTTTATCACCCAGTGGGCCGGCGAGCCATATTCAAAGACCTCACAGGAAGCGGTATCAAATCAGGAAGTGATGTCACATGAGCTCTGACACCAATGATATTGACAATGAAATGGGTCTGGAAATGTGGTTTAAAATCCAAAACAAAAACAAGATAAAAGCAACAATGAAATAACACCAGACACTTGACTAAAATAAACACTTTCGCTTCTACTCACTTCTCAATGAATGAAAGAAGCATAATGCAAGTCGACAGATCAAATGTGGAAAAGATATCAGCCAGAGAGGAAACTAATCAAAGCAACAAAATACAGGCATTTTTGAGAATAATCTTCAAGAAGATGTACTTTTATTGCATTAATAACTTGTTAGTAACACATCTTTAACAAGTAGTAACAAGTTGAACCCCCAACCCCCCACAAAGAAAAACAAAAGCAAACACAATCCAAACACTGGGCAGTATTTTTACAAAGATTTTTATCTGCTCCAAATTTATGTTGGAGCCCAGATCGTTCATGCTCTATTCTTGAGCATACTGTTCAGTCTTAAACAAGCATACAGCAGAGTTATCCAGTGAGGTTCGTAACTGGGGACATACTGTTACAACAGGAACTATCCAGGCAAAAAAGAGACAGGTGGCAATACAACTGTTGTCAACCCTCAAGAAAACAAGCATGCTCCAATCCACACTGTAAGTGTACAAAAATAGTATAAAAACAATGTGTACAAGTCTACTCTTATTAACTTTCTGAAAACTACAATGAACGCTGATTTCTTTAGTGCGATACCTGGCATTGTTTTTGCTTGCACAAGTTATCAATATTTGCTGGCACACTTGATGTGGCGATGTGGAGTATTCCAGACAGACATCCATCTGTCAGAAGTGGTCTTGATTTTGTTTTTATGTTCTTCATTCTTGAGAAAAGCTGTTCACAGCAATATGTGCTGCCAAACAGTGCAATGAACCGAAGTGCATGATTCAATAGATTTGGGAAAGAGTGCCATGTAACATATTGACTATAAAATGTCAGTAGGTCATGTTCTGCAAAGGCTCTCTTCAAGGCACCGTTATTCGGGATGTCAATTAATGCCATTTGGAACGTGTCAGGAGCATCAGTGGCAGCCGTTCCAAATGGATCTGCAAACAGCTTCAACTCATCACTGTGTTCCCTGAAATCTGCAAATCTTTGTTTGCATTCATCCAGCAGAGAGCCGATCAGTGCAGAATACTTGTCATGGTTCACAGTCTCAGCACTTCTTGTTAATAGTATTGTGAAATGGGTGACATTCTTTATATTCAACTGTTCCTGAACCAATTCCAGCTTCTGAACAAAGGAATGGATGTGTTCATACAGTCTGGTGACAAACTGATCCTTCCCTTGTAGTTTTATATTCAAATCTGCAAGATACTTGCTGATGTCAACTAGGAATGCCAAGTCATTCAGCCATGCATCATCGTCCATGAAGCTGACATCTTTTCCTTTGTTCGTCATGAAGGTTTTTAATTTTGTTGAGCAGTGACCAGAATCTGGCTAGTGTGGCTGCCCTGCTGAGCCAACAAATTTGGCAGAAGTAAATAACATCATCATGCTCTGATCCTATCTCAGCAAGAAATGCTTGGAACGGTCTATGGTTAAGCCCCTTTGACCTTATGAAACTGACTGTAGAAACAACCTTTTCCATCACATGCTTCATCTCCAGGGCCTTTGCACACAGTGGTTCCTGGTGAATGATACAGTGCTGCGTGATGACATCCTGAGTCACTGACTTGACCAGTAAACTAACAGCTCCATTGTGCTTGCCTATCATCGCAGGGGCTCCATCAGTTGTTAGACCAGAGTTTGTCCTCTGGAAGATTGAATTGCAACAAGACACGTTTCACTTCATTGAAAATGTCCTGTCCCATCGTTTTGCCTTTCACTGGACGTAAGTCGAGCAGTTCCTCAACAACGTGGCGTTGTTTGGTTACTCCTCGTACCACTTGATTGCCACTTGAGCTGTATCACTCACCTCTGTGCTTCCATCAACCCCCAAGCTGTAAAACTGACAGGCACTGGGTCATTTCATCAGTGAATCTTCAATGTTTGATGCGATGTCGTCTACTCTTCCAGCAACTGTCTGATGTGAAAGGCTGATTTTCTCCACCATTGACTGTTTGTCAGGGAATACCACAGATGTAAATATGCCCAAGCAATCTTTCACAAATTTTCCCTCTCGTAGCTATTTCCTCGGATGTCAAGAAACCGATCTTGGTTGCTGCCTCAGACTTCTGCCGCGCAGCTCTGAAAAAAGACTGCTGCCCATTCATGCTGTTTTAGAGAGTTCACCTAATCAATCGAATCTGACCCACCGGGTTGTCAAATTTCTTTGCATGTTTTGTAAGAATAACGTCGCTTCACACTGTACTCCTTGCAGACAGCTACTTTCTCTTGGCAAATCAGGCACAGGATGTTCCCGTTTTGTTCAGTAGCAAAAAAATCAGTGGCCCAACTATCTTTGAAAACTCAACATTCAGCATCAATTTTTCATTTCCTCTGATTTGCCATCAGGCGAAGTTAAAAACAACTCACCAGTTCAAAATCACCATTTTATTACTATGTAATAATACTGTGGGATCAATACAGACACCCAGCCATGAGGTATAGTCATAATATGCAAGGTACAGCCTGACATGTGCAGGTGCTGCCATCATATGCCAAGAGCAACCTCAAATGCCTCAGTAATGTCAGGCCCCAGCCCAGTGCCAGGACAGGGAGTGAGGGCAGGACTAGGGCTTTGGTCTTGTGGTGCCAGTCCTGGTGTCTCTGTCTCATGGCCGGGGCAGCCCAGCCATTACTGGGTTTGGGTCCCGTATGGGCAGCGCTGTCAGCTAGCCAGTTATTATAACGCAAGACAAACACCCCTTTATACCCTCTGTCCTGGGCCAGAGAGCCCCTGCCTGTGCAGCCCTGCTGCACCTGCCTGTTACTGCAAGGTTCGTGGTAGCCGCTGGCGGGCAGGGGCAGGAGGGACCCACTCTGCATCCAGCCAGCCACTGCCCCAGAGACTGAAGGGGAGAAATAAATAGCTCCACATCCCCACCCCCGGGCAGCGCAGCCCCACGAGCCGGCGCAGCCCCTCCCCCGCCCGCCCGCAGGGCCCTGCTCACCGTGGTGACCGGCCGCCTCAGCACTGCGAGCCCGGAGCGCAGGGTCTGGCAGACGCCAGCTCCCGCCGCCTCGCCCCACGCGGGTCATGCCAGGAGCCTGCCTGCCAAGGCCGCCCCGGGGCTGCCCTGCCGACTGGCTGCGCCAGGCGCTGCACCCCGTTCCTGCCCTGCGGCCACCGAGCCGGGCAGGTCCGGGAGGCGGGCGGGACACCGGGGGCAAGGGGCTGTGCTGGAGAAAAGCAGGTGCTGTCCCCAGCTTGTCCTGTCAGGCGTGGCCCCTGGCGGGGAGGAGGGACCTGGCTCACGTGACGAGCCCGGCCCTGCGGGGGTGAGCAGCTCCCCTCCCCTCCCGACCCCCACCCGCCTGTCCCGAGCGAGGGACTTCAGGCCTGAGAAAATGGCTCGGTGGGCCGCATGGCGGCCGGCAGGCCATATGTTGGATGAGCCCGCAGTAGGGCATTCAAAGATGCAACATGTCCACTCACTCTCATCACATGCAAGCTCTACCGTTTTCAGAAACCCAGGGCTGAAGACCCCATGCAAGAGGAGAAGGACTAGGAGGCTGATCCCATTTTAAAGCAACTAAATTTGCCTCTCAGAATAAGACTTTGGCTGAGCTAGACCGTTCCTCCTGGCTGCATCCACCAGTCAGGCCTGTCCTCACTATTCTGGATTAGCCCAAGCTCCATGGTGGACTAAGCAGCACACTCCTGAGTGCCAGGTGGGAGATGGCCATGCCCTGGAGAAGGTTCATTCGTCACCCAAACACCGCTCACTCCTTCTGAACACGACCTATGTCCCTAGACCCAGCTGTGAGCACAGCCGAAGTCCACTGGAGCCGTGGTTCCCTCCTCCCAGCTGCTCTGCATCTGAGCAATTTCTTACACATCCCTTCTGGTGGATTTAATAGAGCTGAGGGGCCATTAGCCAAGCTCTCATTTTACACAAGCTAAATCCTCTTAAGTGGGAAAGCCATGCTCTGAATCCACTGCTTGAGTTCAAGGTAAGTCTTAACACCACAGTTCCTAACTCTATAATGTTTCAGCTATTCCACTATGGCACAGTGCCCTGACCCTCCATGTACTAGACTGGCCCATACAGTGTTTACCAAATATTGCTGTGGCCTCAGCTGCATGGGGTTAAGGACCACAGTCTGGGCTTTCCAGGGCTGAGGGACGACCTGGATCTTTGCCAGTGCTGTTCCTATTCTGACCTCGCTCAGATGAGTGTCTCAGGAAGCAACGCACAGCTCATCAGCAGCTACGTTTCTGCTAGCCACAGTTGCCCAATCTGTGCTAACTCAGAGCCAGAGCCAGACATCAACAATTAACCTGCCTTTTCTTTAACATCCCAACTATGTTGAAGCTTGGGATAGAAAGTTCTGCACTTCAGTGGAAATGGTGCGAGAGAAATCAGTCTTTGTGTCCAAAAGATGATCTGTGCCTACTCCATACAGCCTCTATGGGACTCGGTACCATAACAGATGGCTGAGTTTGGTACCCAGTATTTGAAAGGAGGTGAGGGCCAGCTGCTGAGCCTCTTCCTCTGGCCATGTCACCTGACTTCTTCCTTATAGGTAATATCAAGATTAAGATCTTGCCCTTGCTCTTCAAGGCCCTTTTAAACTTTGCCCCAGCATTCATCCCAGTCCTCATCCCATCACAGGCCCTCCTTTGTCAGCGCTGCCAGTTCTGACATGTAGTTTGTCGAACCTTCCGACTCCGGCCTGTAGCTTCGGTGCAGTAGGAGCAGACATCCTCCTGTTCAGCATGTCAGGATGCTGGCATACTGGAAATTACCCTGGAGGAGGCTTTAGAGAAAATACTGCAGAGAACAACCGCCTGTGAATGGAGGGTGGACTTGATGTGCTCTAGCAGAAGTTTGGCTACAGACAGCCATGACATCTGTCCTAGGAAAAACCATTTTATCCTAGGACAAAGTGCAGTCATTCAGATATCCCTGTCTATAGTCCCAGGATGAATCCTAAAAGAAAACTAAGGAGTACTAAGCGTTTACCCCAGGACACGGTGAAGTGCATCTGAGTGGCTGTCCTGGGACTGCAGCACTGACTCAATGCACTGCTATTTTTCTGCCGTTCAGCTGCTCACTAACCCCAAAAAGAAGGGTGATGCGTGTCCATGCCAATCCTGGGATATTTCAGTCTGGGACACACAGCCACACCTTGTCCAGGGACAAATGCAGTGTCTGTTCTTTGCCTTTGGTTTCTAATATCCTGGCTGTTTAACAGCGCACTGCTGAACGACTGCCTGCTTCCACATGAGAACGCTGCGCTTCAGTCCTGGCAAGGTCATACTGGCAGACACCCAGTAAGTAAAATAACTTGGGATAAAGGGGCTGGGGAAGTGAAGATTTGTTCTCATTACACAGAGAAAGCAGCACCACTGTGCACTGTGGTGCCTGGTTTTGGCCTCTGTGTCAGGCTGTAAACCATGAGGAGCTACGGCCAAAAAAAAAATTAGCTTTTAGGTGATTTCTTCAGGAAGTCAGCTGCATCCGATAAGTCACTTGCCCTCTTCCTCTTTCACTCCCAAGACACACATGAAGAACAGGGGTTTGAAGATAAGAGTAAACAACCTTCATTCTCAACCACAAGATGTAAAAAGCCTGAGTCACCAAGAAACATTGCTAAATGTATCCCTAGCTTTTGAGAGTGCTTTAGGAGCAAGCGCAAGTAAAAACAATGCTAGCAAAAGCCCCCCTCCGGCCCTCTTCCAGGCATTACCACAGAAAGTCCCCCCAGCCCACAGGGAACATATTGGCAAAAAATAGGTTTCCCCCAGGGTGGACACAGTCTTGTATCACAAGACTGAATGGCATCCTTTCTCCCCACCACATTCAGAACAAACTACTCATCCACACTGACACCCCTGCCACAAATTCACACTTACTGCTGAAGCAAAACCTTTGTATTCAGCTGTCACCTATTGCATTTGTTTCTTCCACGCCCAATTACTAGCACTGAGGTAAGCTACACGGCAAGAGGCTCATGGAAAAAAACAAAGTGGGTCAGATCCCTTGGGTGTCATTTGTGAGACCCTACAAAATCCTGCAGTCCTTTGCCCAAGCATTTTCAGAGCTCTGTGGGAATGTGTGGTGGAAGTGAAAGCACTAAATCGAAAAGCTGCCAGCACTTTGAGTGAGTCTCTAGGGAGCCAGATTATGTTTTTATCCACCAGGCACAAATGTAGGTGCACGTACAGCTTTCAGTTAGCCCTACCTTGAGGAGAATGGCACGATTCCACTCTGGCCAGTGGCCACTTGTCACGGCACGAGCCAGGCATGGGTGTGTAAGGAGAACCCTTGATTTTCCCTGTGCGCAATACCTCTTACTGCTGCTTCCCACTGACGTTACACAGCTGTTTTACAACAGACCTGCCGGCTACTGACTCAAAGGACGGTCATTTAGATCAGTGTTTCTCAACCTGTGGGTTGTGACCCAAGCGTGGATCACAAGAATATATGAAAGGGTCATGAAAAAACTTTAAAAATGGACTCTCTCCTTTAAAGGAGAAAAACTTGGGAAACTGTGGCTTTTCCTTACAGGCTGGCAGAGATCCAGCCTGCGAGGGGCTGCTTGGGGCCCCCCACCCCACACATTGGGGGGCTGGGGCCTGGGGGCAGCCAGTCGGGAGTGAGGGGCACTGAGTCAGCACTGGCTGTTGGTATTTACAACTGGATCCTGGTACAATAAAAGGTTGAGAACTACTGATCTTACGTTTCTGTAAAAAGCCTCTTAGAAATAAGTCTCCAATACACCAATTGGAAGCTGTTTTCTGTCTTCCAGCGACATCATCTGCTACCCATTCTGAGTATTCATGAGTCAATCTAACATTTTACCCATCTTTCTAGACATTTCCTCATTGTCTGGGCCCAGAAAAAAAAAAGCGTATCCTTTTTGTTAACTCTGAGGACCAAAGGATTGCCAGAAGTTATTTTGGGACAGACCGAATAAAGCAGTTACTACAATTTGCTACATGCAATGAAGTCCTAGACACATAAGTCTCTAAAGCAGGCTTGTCCAACATACAGCCCGCGGGGCTGCGCTGCGCTGCTGGGGAGATGGAGATGTGGAGCTATCTTTGAATACAGCTCGCCAGCCCACTGGGTGATAAAAAGTTCTTGATCCGGTCCCACGCTCAAAAAGGTGGGACACCGTTGCCCTACTGTTTAATTCAGTCCCTCCTAATCCAACCAGCGGGCGGCTGGCAGCAGGTACAGAGCTTCTCGTCAGGGCACCCCTGCTGTCGGCAAAGGCTTTTGGGAGCATATGCCTATCTTGTAGCTGTCAGACTTTCGCAAAACAGTTCATCATCACTTCCTGCATGCCTCCAGCAGCCTGCCCTAAACCACCAATTCTGGTGCTGGAATGGCCTTTGATGTCCTTTAACTGCGAGTGGTAGAGCTCCCATGCATCGTACCATTCAAAATAGCAGGTTGTGGTGGTGGAAAACTGTCCTTCTTGACTGACAGCCAGGACTGCCTGCTGACAGCAGCGTAGGTTAATCTTGGAAAAGTTCAGGTGGTAGCAAACCTTTGCTAGAAGGCCTTGTCAGTAGATCAGGTCTAATTGCCTCTAAAGCATCATTTTGAATTACTACCACCTCTCTCCGAATAGCGCCCTCAGCCAGGTACACAGTCCTGTGGTCTGTTTCTTTGATGCCTGTTCGTCTCGGTCTGACCAACACAGACTCGGCCCCTCAGTGGTGTATTGTGGAGCCCTTGACGCAACTTATCCAGTCGTCTATACAGCACGCTGCGTAGACCAGGCCAGCGGTTACAGGAAC
>NW_017728916.1:278727-290853 GCF_001723895.1 Crocodylus porosus
GTGAACATCCCCATCTGGGGCCCAGCGCTCTGGGAATGCTGCACTTGAGCGCTGATTCCCCGCAGAGGCGGAGGACGCTCTCTGCACACAACTGGGGCAGCTTTCTGAGTGCCCACATTTCTGTTGCTTTCACTGCTTTGCAAGAAAGCAGAGGACAGTAGCTGTGTGGGCAAGACCCCAGCTAGAAGAGTACAGTCTGTGCTGGTGTAGCATAGCCTTGGAGAGTATGCCAAATGGTGCTTGGCTTTCCAGAAACTGGGTTCATCTTTTAATAATCTTGATTGATGTTTGGATTCCACTGCCCCTGGGTGCCGGGTAAGAAATACGGCTGTTTGTACCTCCGCGTTGGGCTCACAGAGTGAGCAGGCAAAGAACAGACACTTACTCGGGAGAACAATGGGCTGGCACCAGAGTTGAATGATCCTCAAGCACAAAGAGAACAGAAAATGCCTGCAAATGACACAACAGGTTTTCCTTCCCTCTCCAAGGATCGCTTCCTGTGAGGTCTTCGAATATGGCTTGCCAGCCCACTGGGTGATAAAAAGCTCTTGGTTCGGCCCCACATTCAAAAAGGTGGGACACCCCTACTATAAAGGCAGTGATGTTGTTAAGTGCAGATAAGGTATGCCTCGCCTACTTTGAAACAGCAGAAGAGCATTTTATAAGTGAAGGAAAATGTCTACAAGTTTCCAAACACATTTCAGCATCAACTTTGTTCCATGACTGTATACAAAGCTAGAAGGGATCCTTGCTTGTACATGGCTTTTTATCCAGTGCCTGCTTTCCCTAGGTCACTCAGGCAGTCTGCAAGCTTGACCTTTAAAATAAAACCCACTTGAGAGTCCATGGAGCAAATGAAAAAGCTGGTTACAAAGAGGAGGCCTTGAAAGCACAATAGCTTAATACCCAGTTCTAGGAAGTTACACAGGCTGGAGAAAAGGACCCCAAGAGATTTATTAGTTTTTTTCACGCTCTTCTCACTATCCACAGCCATGGCTTTTACAATGATATTTTTTTCCTCTAAGGGACATTACTGCAGGTCCCTTAGTTCTGATTTTTTTAATGTCCTTTGAGAGTTCTGGTTAAAAGATGCCAAACTGCTATGCTCCTTAAACATGAAGCCTAGTAATACCAGAGCTGCAGCTTCCACCTTACTGATACAAGGGCAGCCTGTCACTACAACTATAACAGAAGCTAGAACAAGAGTAAGGTTTGCCTTTCAAATTTACCAGTTCTCTAAGAAAAATCCTTCCATGCTTCCTCCTGCAAATGGTCAGGCATCCCCTCCGAAAAGCCATCATATGCCCCCAAACTCTCATAAGTTACGACGGTCCAAAGGAATTCTTTTACTTTGCATAAAAGGTGATCTGAAAAGAAACAACCCATTAAGGGCTCCAGGCTATCAGCTCTATCATCACATTCATCACATTCACTTCTGTTGTTGTAGAAGCAGGAAAACCTGAATTCTTTCACACTATTTAACATAGCAAACATGTTTTCACATAAGCAGCTAGAGAAATATGGAAAAGGGGTGAGAGAATAAGGACCTTAAAATCACCGCTGAGTGAGTCTCAGCTGCTGCCACCAACCACATGATAATTCTCTAGAGGCCATTTCTGCTTTCTGTTCATCAGGAACTTATTCAGGACCTCTGAATACAGGTGGATCGAGACCTCTGAATACAGGAGAATCCCTTCTTGTAAATCACATATTTGGGGGTTTTTTAACCATAACAGCATGTTGAAAACACTGTATGTAGGCTGCCAAAAGGTCAAGAATCGCAGCCAATATTAGCAGCCTCCCATGAAATTCCAGCATGATGAGGCATTAGCAGGGCTTCACAAATGCAGCCGGCAGTGGTAAGGAGGAAACAATCCGTGGGGAAAGTGTGACAACTGGCATGAGGAGAGTGAAAATGAGGAGTATTTACTTAATGCCATCGCTGATTAGATGCAGCAGAGATGATGACCAGGTGCTTGTCAGATGCAAGGAGCAGTACCTGCAGGAGCATTAAAGTTGTGGCCTTAGTGTAGGAAGAGCATACACTGCTATGAAAGGAAGGGCTAAATGAGTCAGGGAGGGAAGAAGAGGGTAGAGAGAGGCAGGAAGGGTTAGAGACTGATTCTCTGCTTTTCCAGAAGCCTCTGAGTAGATGATTAAAAGGTCAGAGAGACCTATTTCCTTGGATGGAGGCAACGGACAGTAGAGGTGAGCTAGGGCAGAGCACACAGGCAGGAAGAGAGGAAATAATACTGCTCTTTGCTCATGTAGCAAGCAAGAAGCACTCCAGACAGGCAGCCAGAAGCCAAGAAATGTGGAGGGCTGCAAAACGATGGCTCTAGCCTCTGCTCCCCATCTTAAACAGGCACTTGCATCCCACATGTAAGGGAAGCCTACTAGGCTTCTCTCCTCTTCTGCAAGGTTTGTGCATCACCTCCAGCTAGTAGATTCAGTTCACCGGCTAGCAGGTGTCTAGTACGCAGTTCAATTCACATTTATAGATATGTATTAAAATCCTTAGCATGGGCTGAGGATGTAGGAGAAAGGATTACTATAGAGGCTCCTTGGCAAGAGTTTCCTATTTAATCAGATACTCTTCCACTTGAAGCAAAATTGCAAGCTATCAGTCTTCAGTGACAAGGGACTTGCTGATCTCAAAAGGCATCCTGATCAAGCCCATAATGTTAGTGAATTTTCCTAACAAAGGAAATCAGTGGGTGCAGAGGCAGGGACTGTATGCCTACAGCTAGCTAGGGGCAATTTTTAGTGTGGTCCAAGGTCCAGGTCCTTTCATACCCTAACAGGCCGATTGGGAGTATACATGCATGGTAATTCACATACATATAAAGTAGAAACAGGGATGATCCCATGGTAGCTTTTCATCCCTGCAACTTTGGAAATGTCACACCATCACCAATCTTGAGAAATATGCTGGGACTGTAGCATGCTTGTTACGCCTACCACCATCGAGTCAGGAAGGGCAAATTCTACAGCTGGCATCTAGTAACAGGTTTCAGTCGAGCCAGAGTAATGAATCACACTACTCTTTCATGTATTTTGTTACAGTCTCCCTGAGCAGGAGTGATGACTCTATCAAACACGCAAAGCAAAATGAACAGAACCCATGAGAAGTGGGTGACAGATAAAGACTGTCAGGGAGTTTGCTGGCAAGCTGATAAATGGTACCAATTACACTTGTTCTTGTTAATTGGAATTCTGCTGCAGCTCCCTATTCACATCTCTTCTCTCGCCTACCTAAATGTTTAGCTGTATAACTGGGGTGCCTGAGTATTTCATGGTAAATGTTCAACACCCAATAGCATCAATAGGGATTTGAGGATTAAATGAAAACTGATCTCTGAATCCCACAATTCAACCCGTGAGCACATTTCCTCTACAAAACATGCTGTGTTGGTTCTTGTTCAAGACTCATCTGACCTGGGAAATTATCACTCAGTCCTAAAGTCTGTTGCTTGCATAATACTGGGAAGAGGTCTCACTTTCACTGTTCAATAGCACCAGTGGGAAAACAGTTGAGAAATAAACGGCCAGGTGCTCTGCTTTATAGAGCTTGTCTGGTGGTCAAAACAGGGATTCTGGGGGTTACAGAGCCTGCATCTGCTAACAACTTACATAGTTATCCTCAGACTCCCAGCCCACCCCTTGCATTGCCTACAATGATGACCTGTCTCACAAAGATACTGAGACCTATTTAACAGTTACTGGAGCCTTTTGACAGTCCCAGATGTGGGGTGCTACGGAAGTATAGCTGTTTTCTCCCTGGCTAGCTGGCATCTTCATTTCTATTTGAGTGAAGCCAGTTGCAATGTGTTGCCATTATTGGCCAAATTCCATCAATATCTAATTTCATCCTGACAAAGCAGCAGCACAGTCCTTGCAGCTGAGTGAGGGCATGTAAGGGCAAAAGGACCATGCCAGAAATGCTACAGAAAGCTAAGCATGCCTGCTCCACCCTGAAATGGATGTAATGTAGCTCCCTCAGTGAGGCACTGTATGCATGCCAATAAGCTTGTTCTCTCTGCTGGATGGCACTCAGCACTGCGGTGGCACTATTACACCTGTTCTGGGGGTAGGGCCTAGGCTAGCAGCAGCAGCAGGTTATGAGCTGGTGCTCAGTGTGGGGAAAAATGGCCCCCGCATGGCAAGCACCCTGTCCTGCAGCCGCTCAGAGCCTGTGCCTGCTCTCTGGTGATGTGGTGGAGAAGCAGGACAGCCCCGCTCGGGCTGCAAGCAGCTGCCGCACGGGGCACCAGCCACAGGGACTGGGAGCAGCTGCTTTTCCCCTGCACTGAGCACCAGCTCGTTCCCCGCTGCCGCACGCTGCTCCCCGCCTGGGCACAGGGCTGGAGCGGGGGCACTGGGAGTGACCGGGCGAGCACAGGGTCTTCCTGGTGCTGGGTGCAGGCTGCGCCCAGCACTGGTCCCAGGCGGGAGCTGCAGCATCCTGTCATCTGGCATGCAAATCGGGGGCCCGCACCCCCGGGAGGAGTCCAGCACAGCTCCGCATCCCTCCCAGGGGTGCAGGCAGGCCCCCGATCTGTACATTGGATGACAAGAGGCTGCTACTGCCCGGGACTGGTGCTGGGTACAGCCCTTGTTTCGTTCTGAAGCTGTTTCAAAGGCTTTTGTTTCAATTCGATTTTGCTGTTTTGACCTTGAAATGCATTGAAACAATTCTGAAATGAAATACTTGGCAAAATTTTCTATGGTCCTACCCTCCAGTTCCCACCCACCAGTCCAAGCCCCCGCCAGGGGGGTTCTCCGGTTATACTGTGCAGAACAGCCGGGAGGGCTCCACAGACGACAGTGGTTGGAGAATTGCTGCTCTTAGCGTTTCCAGTGCAGTAGATCTAGCAAATGCAGCAGGAACGGACACTTGCTTATATTCTCAGAGGTTTCCATGGCAGAAATTATGTTTAAGGCCCTTCCGTGCAACGGAAGAGATGCAGCTGATTTGACATTGAAGCAGCTGTTCGATGTCAAAGCCATTCAGAGCTCTTGAATTCGGAGGGTGATTATCACAGCTTAATTGAAAACGAGCCTTCATACAGGAACAGGAACGTTGCCATCGTGTGAATTTGACTGGGGATGATTCAGCTGAAGAAGTGATCCCCAAACCCTGCCCCCGCCCTCCCCCCACCCTCCTATATTGCTCAGAGTCACAGGGAATTAATGCATTCAGACTGAGGCGGGCAAGGAAGATGAAGCACGATGTTACCAGCAGCATGTTACTTGTGGGCCAGGCAAGGTTGGGGCCACTGAGCTAAAGTTTCCCCCAGCACTCCCATCAATTCCAGTACATTGTGTAAACCTCTAGAGAGGCTGGATGCACCCTGTCCTTACCCTGGTGTAGCTCTGGCAAAGAAAGCCTTATTAAGCTGGTTTACCCACAGTTTATACAGCAGCCACAGCAGGTTTTGAAAATTCATCTCCACTCATTCATCTAATATTCTGTGAAGAGGCAGCAGCTTCCCCACCGGGATGCAGGAGAAACCTGGTAATGATTTCTTGAGGAAGGACAGGGGGTGGGGAACATTGGGGGCAAAGCTGGGACTACCAGAAGCTGTTGTCTCAGTGGGATACGACCAAAACTGTGACTTTAATTGCCACATGAATCTCTCCACAGACACAACAGCATTTAGCTTTCAGACAGTTAAAATAAAATAAAAAACCAACCCATGAGCTCCAAAACAGAAAACAGAGTCTTAGGAAACAAGGAGCTGCTTTTATCACAGTGGCAATTACACATATGTCTCCCCAGGTTATCCTGAGACTGTCTAGGGAGAAAAGCCAGCAGAAGGATCAGCTGTGGGTAGGATTCTTCCACTCAGGTGTCAGCCACTGCTTTCAGAAGTGGTTTTGCAAGACACTGGAGATGGTTCAGCAACCTTACATATTGCTGCCAACCAATAATGATTTCAGTCCTATTACAGGCAGCTCATATTTTCTGAAGGTTTTCAGCAACTCACTGTGAATGGTGGGAACAGCCAACAAGGAGGTCTGTTAAGCAGAGGACTGGATAATTGCCGTGAGCTGACAATGGGCCCATTTGGTAAATATTTCATAGCATCCGTGTACAGTACATAAAGAGAAGTTTCTATTTGCTTATGCCTACTATACTTTCGTGGGGAAAAAAAAAAAAAAAAAAAAGGTTCTACTCTATTGTATTAGGACACACATTCTTCAACCAACTCCTTCCTGAAACACATATGTGGAGTTTTAAAATTAACTTTAGCTTCTTAAGCACATACGAGGGGACTGTGGATACTGTAAGACCCTATTTTACCCTATTTTTCATTCACTGATTGTCACTGAATAAATCTGCACACTAAGCTAACAGGATATTGGTATAATCCAAGTTGTCAGCAGTTGAGGTTACCCAGCGAAGGTCTCTAAGCCTCCTACCTTTTTCCTTCCAAACACACTCAAGGTCAGACATTACCCTTCCTTGTCCTCCCAACCTCGACAACTTTGCCCTCTGCACTACTCTCATTGGTGCAACAATAAATGAAACAAACTTGGAAAGCAAACAGAACAATTTCAAATATTGCTCAAACCACTAGAAATATATAGGCACTACTGTATCCAGCTTCTTGAAACACCATGAACTTGGATAATATATGTTTGATGATGCAATCGCAGAGAGCCCCCATCCCAACACTACTCACTTCATACTGAGAGAATGCCTCTCATCTCTTGTCACTGGCTGATCGATCAGGGACATCACAGAATAATGCTCCACCATGAGACCATCAGGTTCATCCGCTTGACCGGGGAGTTTCCCGAGAGGGAAGTCTTTCCATTGTACTTCATCTAGGTTGGAAAAAACATTCAATGCATGAACTGGAAGCCTGTGCTCTAAGCTGACTTCAGATATATATATATATATATGTATATGTATACATATATGTTTATAAGCTGTACATTCATTTTAGATTTTGTGCAAATAGTGTGGCATCAATACAGCAGGACATCTTATCTCCTCTTAATTTTGTTTCTAATCACTATTGCTCCACAAAAAGATCACTGTGCCATGTGAAACAACAGGAAAAATGTTAGTACTGCAACAGTATATACTTCATGCTGATCAGGTTAACGAAACATATCCAGACTCTAAAAAACAATGTTCTCGAACACTTTTTTTCTCTTATTACCTGACTTCTGACGTGTTTTTGAAATGAAGGCAGCAATACACATCTATTACTTATCAAATTTCAGAAAAGCACCTAATTTGTTCTCTTAAAAATAGACCAAGGTTTTGTACATAGAAGAAGCCACTCATATACATGTTAAACTCTTTCTCCCTTCTAGAGATCTGAATATTGCATATTTGCCCCCCACAGTTTGGTCCAGTGGTTTCTATCCATGATAACCTTTTTGCCAGGGTCCCCAACAGCACAGAAAGGACATGGGACATATTTTTTTAATTCAAGAGGGAGGGAACAGTTGGAACAAACATGCTGTGGACAAGACAGGTAAAACACAAGTTGCAAGAGTTTATGAAATTTCAGCACCCAACTCCCACTGACCTGCAGCAAGAATTTTTTGCCAAATTCCTGGAGAATCATTCCAAAGTCTAAACCCAAATAGGCTACAAAATGGAAAGGCAAGAGGATAGACGCTGGGGAATTCTGAATAGCCTGCAAGAATTGCAGGTGCGGGGAAGGCAAGAGGGAAAAACCCACAAAGCCCCTGGGGAAATACAAACCCTCTCTTCTGGTTTACAGGTAGGTTCTTACAGTGACAGCTATCACTGCTGTATCCCCTCCACCACAACCTGCTCCTTCATTTGACTGGGAGCCTTGCACTCTAAAAAGAGACCATCCGTACTCATCATTTTCCCCCTCAGATTCAAAATTTCACATATAAGAAGTGACTCGTTGCTGAGTTAGGTTTCAGGAGCTGCATGAAAGATGCAAGTGCTATGTGGAAAGCAAGGTTTCAGTCTCACTTACTTTCCTATGATGGGCTGCTGACTCTGGAATGGTGATGGGTGGTGGCAGGGGACGGACAGGAAGGTGATCTCAAAAGGTAAAATTCCTAGTAAGGAAGTTATTGTAAATGGAAACATCAAGTTAAGCACCCACCCCACCTGCCACGAGCTACTTACTGAGGGCAGAACCACTAAGACAATGTCAATACCCAGCTTCGACCTAGAAAGACTATTTCAGCCATGCACAAAATGTGAACAAAACACTGGGGCCCCTTGTTTGCCAGGCAGAACTTGCTTCCAGTTCAAACAGAAACTAGGACTGGGCTCTTTGAGTAGGCAGCAACTGTTGCTTCATGGCTTTAGAGCATGAGGTAAAACAATAATGCTCTCATCTGTGATGGCAGTTCCCGGGTGACACGGTAACACAATTAAAGGATGGCACAAGTAGTGTTTGGTGCTTTTCACTGCAGCTCATCCTGAAATGCAGCCACCTGCTATGAATTTAGTGGGCTGTGAATCACCTGGATACAGTCATCTGCTTCCACTCGACTGGGTAGAGAAAGAGTTTTTGCAAATTTTTTTAGGTCCAGAACTATACTAATGTATTTTGGGCCAACGTTACATTTTTTTAACAAATCAGATATAAACAAAAACATCATGAAAAGCACCTAACGACCTACTTAAAGATGTCAGACAGCAGGGAGGGGGCTTCACATGCATTTTTCCTTTTTATTTTTTATATGATTCAAACCAACCAGAAGGTGGAAAGCATTCTCTAGGTTTCCAAAACATTCATCTCCGGTAAGCTGCCCACATCAGTTTAACTAGGCAGAGCTGCTCCAACAACCAAGGATATTTTTACTCGGGAAAATTTCTCTCTGATGGAAGGCAGAAATATTAACTGTCTGTCCCTGAGGGGCTCATGCAGCCCTGGGCCTGGAATGTCTCCCCTGACCAAACTTCCCAGGTTCTTCTCTACCCACTCCCTCTCTGCAAGACCCTTCTACAGTCACACTTCACCCATGACCACAGTAAATCTTAGAATACTATCACACCTTCCAAAAACCCCAGCAAGTCTAAACTGGCAACGAGCAGCAGAGATGTGGAAGTAACGAAGCACTTGCTAAACTGCTGGGTCACTCCCTTGCACTACTTGCCTTGGTCCATCCCTCTGTCAGCTGTCTATGCAGACTGTAAACTTCCTGGGACACGGCAGCTGCTTGGAAAGCACCTAAATACACCACTAATAAATAACATCCATGCCAGGGGTTAGTGATCCCAGTGATCTTTTTAGTGATTCCAGTCTGATAAGTGGAAGGTTTTGGCACATCTTGCTGCAGACCATGAAGCACTGGTGTTTCTTTACTGTTCGGTTGGCAGCCACTCCTCTGTCAATCAGCTACACTGGAATATTAACCACAGAGGGTGACGCTTGATGCTGAAGTTAATGAAACATTAACTATGTGGACATAAAAGAAGCAATCCTAGTTTAAAGCACTGCTAGAGAAGAGACATCTATATGCAAATGGGAGGCTGGAAAAATGAAGTTTACAAGGGCATGGCATGGACATGGCTTTGAAACAAGTTTCAGTCTGCACGAGCCTCTGCATTTCAAATGACACCTGCTGGTGAGGAAGGGAGAGCGAGGAAGTCTGTGACCTTTTTACCTGAACTGATTTGCCAAACAGATCCTTGCAGTGCAGCCCTTTTCTCAGCTACAGCCATCATGTTCACAGGATGCAGGAGCTCTTCCAAAGATGGTGACTCTGTTTCCATCTCTGTTTCCTCCTCATCTTCCTCCTCCCCCTCTTCATCTTCGCCTCCACCCAGTACAGTTTCTTGCCTTTCTGCCATCTGGCCTTGCTCTTTGGCCAGATTATCTTGCTTGGCCTTCCACTGTAGGCTCTCAATTGTATAAATTGGCTGTCCTCTAGTATCTGAAGAAGAACCTGGACTGGAGAGGGAACTTCCTTCCTGAGTGTAGATGGAGGAAAGGTAAAGAAGATTTTTCTGAGTGTCTAAAGGCAAAGGAGGCTCCATACCTGTGAGAATCCTAGAAAGGGAAGAACAGAATCAGTCTCACATGCAAAAACCAAGTGTTACAGAAACCAGAAGCCTCTTGCACAAGGGTGCTTCCAGCCTTGCTCTCCCACCCCTTTGCAGTGGATTGCTAGGAAATGGTGATAATCTTCTGCAGGGGTGCAAGGCAAAAGTTAATCCCTCTTTCTGGCTTTCTTTTTTAGTAGCGCCTCTCTCTCTTTTCAATCCTAATTGAAGTTTTTGTGTGAAATGGGAGTGATCACTGTTCAGTGGAAGTTACAAGTTACATGCTCTCTGCCATGTCAGCAACCCCTGCTTTCTCCTGTACCTTGAATGTTTAACGTCACTGAATTGAGAAAAAGTTTTGTTACACAGCACATTTAGTTTTTCCTTGCAAAGGAAACACCCTGAGAAGTGTGTTTTTCCTCTTTCATATCACAGTGAGGGAAAAGAGCAAGAACAATATGAGTTATATAAACCAAATTTTCCACAAAAGTGAAAGAAGTGGAAGGAACTATTGGTCATAACAGCATACTGGACAGGCAAGAGACACCACAGAACTCTGCTTCCTGCTCCCAATGCTTTTCCCCAAGTCACGAGGTCACTTACAGCTGAAGGAGGTGGGGAGTTGCCCAGCAGGGAGCTCCCAAGCAATTATCAACGAGCTTTAGCCACTGCAAAGGGATTCTGCGGAGAGACAGCTTCCTTTTCCGACTCTGGTAACAGGATTCCATTTTCTTCCCTACAGAAAGGATGACAAGGAAGAAAGGAAGTTTTACAAAGAAGAAATGCATTGGTTGTACCCACACCTTGACATTTTTTTAAGCTGCTACTCTCTTTAATAGCTAGGACTAAGGCATTTTGCAGGTCACTCTTCCACCCAGTTCTGAGGTTAGGTCTATGCTATTAAGGTTTGGCAGCACAGCTATAACAGCTACGAGTACATGTATGTGGGAGGAGGAAAAAGGGGGGTGTTTGAAGGGAACAAAACACATACCACACCCTCCAGCCTATGTAGCTATGCAGATGAAACCCCTGGCATGGATACAACTATGGAGACAGAAAAGGGTTTCTGTTTGCTTTCCTTGTGTCATTCAGGGACGTGGTATAGCTGTGCAAAAACAACTCCTGTGGGCATATGCTGCATCTCTACAAGGGCACTCTGCCCACATAACAAAGCTGGCATAGCTGGAAGAGTAGCAGCTCTTCTACTGTAGACAAACCTCAAAATGCAGCTGCTTCCAGAGCAAAACACAGTGCAGATTTGCCAGTTTTGATATCTCTAGTTTGCAGGATTTAAAGATCTAAGGAACTAGGATACGTTCATGGAAGGGGTAGGATGACAAAAAAGGGAATGCTAGCTCTCCAGTCAAGATGTCACCTGTCTAGAGCCAGGTTATGGTCCCTGGGTTGCACAGCAGGGTGGGGAGTGTGTAGTTTTCTCTCTTCTGAGCTTTGCTGGCTTCCACATAAGACTGGGGAGCATTTTTTCCCCTCTTGTTGTGTCAAGGGTTTTTTTCACATTCCTCAGAAGAACTGGGCATTAGCTGCTGCCAAGACTGGGGGGTTTTGACCGGGGTGTGCCACAGCTCCTGCTGGGACTAAAAAAACCAGAGGTTCTTGCACCTCCACTCAGGGTCAGGCCACATCTGAGAATCAAGAAGGATTTTTAGCACACAGTCAGATCAGAATGGACTATGGGTTTCTTTTCTTTCTCTGCAGTGAGGACATGTTCCTCTTACTTAGTTCTGTCAAGTGTATTTTTAACTACCACTTTCTGTCCTTATAGTGGTAAGACACTGAAAGTGCCCTCATCCCCCTGCTTTACTTTCATAGTTTCATAGTTTCTAGGGTCGGCAGGGACCTGAGTAGATCATCTAGTCCGACCCCCTGCCACGGCAGGAAAGATTACTGGGGTCAAATGACCCCAGCAAGGTGTTCATCTAACCTCCTCTTAAAGACCCCAAGGGTAAGAGCCTGCACCACTTCTCTTGGAAGTTGGTTCCAGATCCTAGCCGCCCTGATCATGAAGTAGCGCCTCCTGATATTTAACCTAAACCTACCCTCTGCCAGCTTGTGACCGTTATTCCTGGTCTCTCCTGGCAGTGCTCGGGGGAACAGGGACTCCCCCA
>NW_017728916.1:291391-377481 GCF_001723895.1 Crocodylus porosus
AGATGTTGAACAGTGCGGGCCCGAGGACGGAGCCCTGGGGGACCCCACTGCCCACATCCTTCCAGGCTGAAAATGACCCATCCACCACCACTCTCTGGGTATGGCAGGTGATGGTGTCTGAGGTTTTGGGAAATGTGCCAGGTAGCTGTGTGGCAGAGCTGGTTGTATAGTTTTAAAAATAGGCTAGACAAGTATTTGTAATAGGATAGTTTGGATTTGTAATAAAATAGTTTGGATACAGATGATCCTGCCTTGAGCATGGAGTTGGACTAGAGCCCAAGGTCTCTTCCAGCCCACCTTCTCTACAATTCTATGCTCCCACCCTGGGAAAATCACCATGTTTTTAAGCCTTAATGAAGCCATCATGCATTTTTGAATAAAAATTATTTCCATCCATTGCAGTGGACTGAATGCAGTTGTCTTCATCTGTCAATCCTGAAAGCCATTATAAATTTATGGAGTCTGTTTAATAATTAGGATCCCTGCATTTGCATCTTGCAAGTGTTGTTGACTTTCTCTCTCTCGAACCTGTACAGGAGAGGATCTTAAACCTGAAGGTTTCAGTAAACCTGAAGGTATTCACTCACTGGCTTTAATTTTGGTGTTTGCAGTCAAGAGTTCAGCAATCCAGTTGATCAGGTACTGAGACCTGAGTTCTGAAGATTCAGAGCATTGTTTCAGGTTAGCAAACATTTTCTCTATCAAGGACTGTGTGAAGTCTTGGGAATGGAGGCCCTTGAGCAGAGGCTGCCAGAAACAGTAAAATATCTGAGGGATGTCCAGCAATTCTTTGTTTTCTATATAAAAGAAATTACAGTTAAACAGAAATACTTTTAACATGACAACTGGTGCAGTGCTTGGGTCAAAAGGTACTGAGTTCAGTAGTCCTGCACTTTATTCCAGGCACCCTACTCCCACTGAGAATCATAACAAGAGAAGAAATAGGAAAAGCAATGGATGGGTAACACAATATTTCAGCAAAAGCAGAAAGTAGGATGCCTGATCGAATCATGCTATAAACCACAAGAAAACCTACCTCTGTTTTGCTCATCCTTTGCCAACTTAAGCTCAACTTCCGCATAATTAAGAGCTATTTTGTCTAAAAAGATGCTATAAAAGGGTGCACATCGAGCAAAGCAATAAAGCTCTGCCAGTGTAATAAAATTTGGGAAACCAGAGACCACCCACTGAGAAACCCGTGAGTTAGGATTTTCAGAGAGGCCAACAATTCAGTAGAGAAAATAAAGTAGACATTCACCATCAGACTTGATATTTAAAGTCTCCAGGTGCTCCACCGTTGGGATGAGAAAGCCGTCCTCCAGCAGCGCGTCAGCTACCATATCCCTAGAGAAATTGGAAGTCCCAGTTAGTCCTTACATCTCTTATCATGCCTTTGAAACACTGCAAGCTGTATACATGGGTTCATTTAGTTAATGAACAGCTTAAGGAACAGCTTAACAAGGCACAAAATACTTATCCAGATTTGGCTGGTAGTGATGACACTGTATCCCAGCTGAAACTGGAAGGAAAGTGCAATTATACAACTGTTCCTTGGCCAGGACATTGAAATGACACCTACACTGATGGGGGTGGAAATTCACTGGCACTAAGATGTCAAATATAGTGCAGGGGATTTAGTCATATCTTTTGTTACAGTGAAATAGCTATAACTGACAATAGAGATATTGCAGTGCTCTCAATATCTCAACCAAGTCTTATAAGGACCACAAGCAGCCATGACAACTGTATTTAGTCACATCAGAGACATGTTGTCTTTTGCACCTCTGGCAACATGCCAAGGTAAGATGCTGGTCCAAACTATCAGAACTTCCTGTCTGAATCACCGCTGTCATGTTCAACTGTGCCTGGAGTCCCACATCCACATGGCAATCACAATTAACCATAGTTTGAGAGACCAGCAGCTCACAGCCCAAGGCCAGGTCTGGCTGCCAGCAGGAGGAACTGGTTCCACTGACTAGAGAAAGGAAAACCTACCTAAGTTCGACTATGCCCAGTAGTAAGGCCCAGCCGATTTATGTATAAATGTCTACAACTACTCAGCACTGAAACTCAAGTTCATTATTTGGTAACACACGAGACAGCATTGAGAAAAGGGTTTACCCACCGTTTTCAAACACTGAATGACTCCAGGAAGGAACTGGTATCTCTGCCATGCTCTCTTTGGAGCTGCAGGGGCAGAACTAGAGTTAAAGGAGATGTGCTTTGCTAGAGGATGATGTCTGAAGCTCTACTGTATTTTGTGATGGGGAGGGGTGGAAGGGCCCTCAAACCTGAACACGCAGGTAAGATAGTTGTATCTTACGTGGGACTCTATGAACGTAAGCCCAGCTAAAAAAGTCTTTGTGGGCAGACGTAGCATATACAACTGCTCGTGTAGTAATGAGGTGACTCAGGAGAAGCCAACATTTATGAAGGCCAGCAGCAGAATGTGACTTCCCTTACAGATCAGATTCCAGTGTAGCTTTTTCTCTTTTGGGATCTGTGCTGGGATAATTACTGTATTCTTATACATAATGACTGCTTCTCACTAACTGTTCCAGGCTACCTCCATGAACATGCCACCCTCAATGTGGCAACCATTCAAACACGAGTGATACAAGCACACGACTCGGGAAGGCTGCTGGGTCACAGCTCCCTCAAGCACAGAAGTTTAGGAGGCTTTACATTAAAAGCAGAACTAGCTTCCAGACATGGAAAGACACCTAATTCCCGTCACCCAGTGTGTGCACAGTCTATGCAGAGAAATGTAACAGTGAGTTGTACTCAAGAGTCACATGGGCATAGCAAGTGACAGAGATGATTACCTGAGTAGCACAAGATACCAGAACTGGGTACTGGACCGCCCCCACCACCTTCCCTGTCTCTGCAGTGCCCAAACTTGTGAATGAATGTGTTTTCAGTCTGAAGCTCTTTCTCCTCCCAATTAACATGTTTCCTATGGTGTAAGGATGGAATGGATATTTTCTAATAAGCAAAAAAAAGCTTTTATTTATATTAAGCTTCTTTCAAAATATAGAAGGAAATCTGATAATGCCTTGTCTTCTCAAAGGAGAAAGGGAGAGGGTCAGTCTTTTGTAAATCCTGGCACGTCCAGGAGGTCTACAGGGAAACAGGAGCACTGAGGTGTATGTGATGCTCATAACACTGTGCTGAAGTGCTGTAATACCACATTGCAGAAGAGCAATCGACCTCACGGACCAGCTCCAATTAACGCAGGGCCACTCAAAACATTAGCACTGTATGGCCTGCACACACTGAAGCAAAGGCACATCCCAGTTTTTAAAGCAACTTTTTCTGTTTAAAGTACTTGTGCTTGCCTTGCTGTTTATGTGCAAGCGCCATTTCTCATCTCAGTTTCAAGGGACTGGCAGAACCCCACCAGCTGAAAGCAGGTCGCAGGGTTTTGATTCAGTTTCTTAAAGCATCAGGGATGCAGTGGCTATTCACATGCAGCCCATTTCTGGAAGACTCCCACCAAAGCAGGCTGGCACTGAGAGGAGGAGTGAGCCCATGCTAAAAGTACAGCATTTGCGTTGCTATATAAAGATCAATGAGAACCAGAGTGTGACGGGGGCTTATTTTCATTTTTTGCACAGTAACATACAATTTTTTATGTAGAAGGTAAAAGACAGAGGCAGGATTCTTTTCTGGGAGCTGCTTTTAATTACTCTTGACTCTCATGTAAGACCTGTAGGAGGAAGAAAAATGTCACCACTCAGAGCATTTCCGCAGCTGGAAATAGGTACAGCCTCCCCTTGACTACAAATATAGCAGCCGGTATTCTTTAAGGGTTTGTATTTCTAATCTTTGGAATAAAAATAGAAAGAGGAAAAGTATGATGCAAAGGACTGATGAGGAAGCCAGGGCAACCTAAATCCCAGCCCTGGCTCTGCCTTTCTGATTCATCCTATGCCCTCCAGCAAGCCCCTTCATTTCTCAGAACATCAGTTCTTCCCCCCTCACTTCCGCCCAGGAGAGAGAATACATCTTGGAGGCCAGAGCTCAAAGGTTTTGTCCTAGAGGCAGAAGCCAGCCTGCAGTTCCCAACTAGCCCAAATGCTACAAACCAGCCAGCATGAGGCATCGCCACAGGACACTTCTACAAATGCAGATGCCTTCCTGCCTGGAAACATACCCCATGATTCCAGTCAGTTCCATTAAGCAACTGAGTAACGAGCATTGGTTTCCCAACAAAACACAGTTTCAAGGGAAAATGCAGATTTGTTCAAGCTGATTTTTTGTTAATGAAAGGCATGACGTTCTGCAAGCGAAACCTTGCCCGAGTTCCTGCTTGCTCATCTGGCCAACTGCAACCTCCCCGGCCTCCTGGTTCCCCACAGCACAGCAGGTCACCCAGAAGCACTGACTCACAAACATCAGGTTGAAGCTCTGATGCCCCATTTCAGGAAAAAAAAAAAAAGGGAGAACCCAAATGGTATTTTTCCAAAATGAAAGATATTGGGAGTTTCCTTTCCTGAGAATGGCAACTTTCAAAACATGAGAATTTCCCCAAATGTGAATTCCAAGTTGTAACCAGCTCCAGTGACATTAACATATTTTTATATTATGTATACAGGGCAAAATTCAAAAGCAACTAAGTATTTGTAGGTACCCAATGTAAATCGCATTACAAGGGTCCAAATTGCTAGAAGACAGCTGCTCAGCCTATTCCTCTTATAGCACCTATGCTGTCCTGGTTCAAAACTGAGTCCAGATACATTAAACACAGTATTTTTGCTTCCATTTACATTATGCCTTATTTAATCTATTCAGTGGCTTATTTCAACGATAGTTTCCCATCGTTCTGTTCTCCTATACACTGCAAGGGCCTAGGACTCTTGGATGAAGACACCAAGGCAACAGACCAGCTGTCCACACCTAGCTAAATCAGCTCCAGTCCCATTGGCTGGCTTGATTCAAGGAAGTAAAAAAATCCCCCTAATTTCATATTGCTTTCTATAATGATGTGTTTGTTACTGAATTAGCAGCTGCCACAACCACAAGCTTTCACCCCCGGATTCCAGGGGTAGGAATGCATCACAATGTGTTCTGGGAGGACGCTGAAGCACAAAACAACCCAGAACTGTTTTCTACAGCCCCTCCCATAGCAGACTGGAAGTTGGTGAGCAGACTGCTTACAAGGGCCACAGATGTGGCAGGGGCACTAGCAGTGGCTGCCAGAATGGTGCCGGTAGAGGAAAAATATTACATTATCTTTGGTGAACACAGGATTAGCTTTGCCATGCAAACCTTCTACAGGGATTTTGATGGATACTGCAGGGAGGCAGCTGTCTCTGCCCTGCCAGCGCAAAGCTTCTATCTCCAAATCTAAAGTTTGTATTTTAAGATAAAAAAATTCTCCATTTTGCACTGCTTCACTTTCAGTTTTCTGGTTTTGGTCTGCATGTCTTCTGTGTGAGAGTAAAGTAACTGGCAGAGTTGTGACTAGATGAGAAGCACCATCCCTGTGCTCTGAAGCCTGCAGAGAAGAGTGTCCACATGTTCCTGTGCCCTATGGTCTTCTCCTCTCTAGGACTGGGCTCTGGTCTCTCTCTAAGTCTATCCTCACATTCACTTAGAGACCAAGGAAAACGTTCCACTGCAGCAGCCAGTCTTCTTCATGCCAGTGCTAACCTCAGGCAGTAGAGACGTATAGATCCAGAAGCATGTATACAGCAAGTGATGCTGGGTCACCCACTGGTGCTTCTTTCCAAGTGTCTAGGGGCAAACAGCGACATGGAATCAATGATCAATCGGGAATAGGAATGGGGGTCCAACAGATCTGCACTAAGGCATCCTCGGAAAAGTTGTCTCGTTCCAGAAAGCGAGTTACCTTCCCCAAGCCTGACTACCAGAGTTGGCTTGAAAGATGCAATTTTGAAATCAGCACTTACAGGAAAAAAACTCTCCCATTAAAAAAGGCTTCAAGAAAAATGTATCACAGGGTGAAAAAGTTCCAAAGCAGTTTAATGCAATTGTGAAATCTCTTTCCAGCAGCGTCATGGCTGTGGGCTCTGGTGTTCTGCAGAAAGTAGTTATTTCACAATCCCACCCTGTAAAGGTGGTTGCCCAGGGGATTTCCCTGCATAGCAGTGCAGCTAGTTTCAGGTTGCTGTTTGATCCCTGGGGTCACTCAGAATACCATGAAAGGACTCGAGACGCAAACCACAGCATTTTGAGAGTCACAGAGACTGACTTCTCCCATTTGGCTCTTTTTCTGGTCTTGCTATTTGGAGCCTGAATTGCAGAGAACCATAAAAAGCCCGGGGCAGTGTAAGATGATAAGGAAGACAGCTGCATAATAGAATCTGGCAACATTTTGTCAATAAGGCTTAGAAACCATAAAATAAAAGAGACGCATCACGTAATCGGGGGTATTTTTCTGGAGCCTAGGGCAAGTGACATAGTTGAAATGGAAGGTTTTCCTCCCTCTTTTTAGGCTTCTTTAGGGTGTAGGATACACCTGGCTCCTTATCTGTCATCTATCCGCAGCACCACGTCACTGCTGTGAAACTCTGAGGGAAGCTCTCAGCAGTGAAAGGTGGAAATGAAAGCTATGCTGAATGGTTTCTATTGCTAGCCAGCAGGTCACAGTATAGCCCTGCACAAGTAACTGGTGATAAACTCCTACCTCCCAGACTTTACTTTGAAATGGAATTTGCATTTTGTTTCTCGGATATCCACAGTGATGCAATTCCTTGCGGCCTCGCAGCTCAGATTATTTTGCCTCTTTTACTGAAAGACAAACAATGATCATTCTGATCTGTCTTTGCAGTCTGAGTCACGACTGCAAAGCAGCAGAGTCATGTAGGGTAATGGGAATCCAGCCTGCACATCCATCCTGCAGTCCTCTCCCCTGGGGTATTTTTACAAGACTAGAAACATTATTAAATAAGTAAATAAATCCAAACTATTCTAGTGTTTCTCCTCCTGTGAGGCATTTTTGTGAAGTCCCACATGCCCAGCAGTACTGTGTCCTTATTCCTGCTGTTTATTCAGAGGGTCCAAAATGTTTTACATGTGCTATAAAAGCCCACTGAGATTCCTCTTATGTGTCATATAAGAGCTGTTCAATAGCACACATAACGGTGCACTGGACTCTCTCTTCCACATCTAGACCAAGAAACATTACTTTCCAAGCCAGTAGATGGTCATGATCTGGCCTAGGACCAAGTAACCTATAGCTGAAAAGCTCTACGTGCCCTTCATGTCTCAAGCCATCAAACCAGATCCCCCCCCAAAACCAAGAAAACAAATGATCAGAAGTTCCAGTAATTAAGAAAATGAACAAAAACAGCTGGAAAATAGTAACTGCAATTTTCCTTTGCAGCTTTAGGTTGCAAGCTACTAGGGCCCTCTGACCTGACGCTCCACAGACCATCTCTAACCCACTTCCAGATGTCTGCTGTGTTCCAGGCTCAGCAGTAGCCCTGTCTCGGGACTGGACGTCACTACCTCCAGCTACAAAAACAAGAGCGTTTGTGTAACTTCTTGCTCAAACACACACAACTCCTAGGGGCTGCTTCCTCCCCTATCGCTCTACAGAACTCCAGCCTGGTGCCCAGACACAGGTACACTGGCAAAGTTTTAATTGATAGGGCTGCCTCTGAATCCCATCCTACTCACCACCTGTCTATTTTGCCCCATGCTAGCAAAGATCAGGCACAGCTTAGATGCTGAATTCAGCCAGGAGAAAATTCTTCCAAGCACCCACGTGAAATATTCACAGCAAGATACAGCATGATATGCTTATAAAAAAAAGGCTGTGTGGCATAAATAATTTAAAGGGGAAATGTTAGTGTAGCTCTGTGATGCCACCGGCAGAAAGTAAGTGCTGCAGAACCCCGAGAGTGCTCAGGTCTGCAGCCCTAAGGCCACCGGTTCCCTACCATGTATGTCATCAGCTCCCAGTGTTTTAATTGGGCTGACGCACTTCCAGCTCCCCCGCTGCCTACAGTGATATTAAGCAGTAGAAGTAGGACAGCAGCTTCAGAACAGCAATGCCTCTGAAAGGCCACGCGCAGCCGCAATCAGCTCCATGTGCTGAGCTTTGGAGAAGACTAATTCTAAGCACTGAACTATGCTCTGGATTGACTTGGAAATATATTTCCAAAGCTAAGCATTCCTGATTCTCTTGCAGAGCAAAGAGAATGGAGCAGAGGATGAGAGAGGGGACATCTAAGGGGGCATAAAACCTAGAGCAGCAATTCAGACAGAGCTGGGGGACTCCCAAGCTAAATGGCAAATTTGTGATTTCAAGGATTGAAGTGGATACTACCAGCTGCTCTGTGGTTCCTTCATGCTCTGCAGTGGAGCATAGGGGAGTATATACAGAAGTTTAATCCCCTAAACACCTTGCAACAAAACCCTGAATAGATATCATCAAAAGGATAAGTGCACCAGTAAGGCAACATTACAGAGACAATGTGTGTGATCAGACCCAAGTGCTCAGCTTTGCAGTTTCAGCAACTCCATCCACTAACATTCCTTTTTGCCTAGGGCAAATGCATCACTTGCCATACTGAAACCCTCCAGTGGGCTCCATTTCACTTTAAACACAGCTTTATTGTTCTCTCTAAAGCCATTCACAACTCTCCCCCCACCCCAGTATCTCACCTTACTAGCTTCCTCAAGTATCCATCAGCCACCTTTTCATGCTGAGATTTTCATGCCTTTTTCCAGAGGCGAAAGCTATTACCTAGCACTTTCAAATCCTTCCTCAGGCCCTTCTGGCAGCAAAGTGCCTTTAAGACACAGCTAACTGGCCAGGATGAAAGGCACATGGAAAACAGTTGTCAGTTTTCATAGTTCTGATTATTAGAAAAAGCTCACCGATATTGATTTTGCTAAGTGATATCTGCATCCAGTATCTATAGAAAGGCTGCTACTTTCTTTCCCACAAAACTGCAGATGTTTCTTGTCTTAGCACGTGTATTCCTTAGAACAAAGACCGGTCTTCAGATAAGTCTGTAGAGCAACTAACATAATGGACCCCATTCTAACAGGGTCCTCTAGGCGAGTGTTTCTCAATCTTTTAAGTAGCAAGTACCCCTTAATTTCTGAAAATTTTAATAAGTACCCCAACACTCAATTTTCCAGGGGATTGTATATTTACAGACTAATGCGTGCCGCATGTTGGAAGAAGGGTTATATATATAAAGCCGTGATATGACAGATGTCTGATCTGGTGTGGGTAGGGTTGCCACCTTTTACACCAGGGGTGCACAACTCAAGTATGTACCTGGTCTAGAGGTGATGTTGGCCAAAGCTAGGAGGGCTGAACCCAGTGCTGTGCAAAGCATGGCACACCAAATTATTACTGGGGAACGTAAAGTGCCATAAAATGTGTGGCACACCAAATTATTTGCCATAGTTTTGAGAAGAGGGTGAGAGAGAGAGTGAGTGTTGGGATACCTGCATACCCCCAGGGGTACACATACCACAGGCTGAGAAACTTCTGTAGGCCAAGGGTGGGCAACCTAAGGCACAAGAACAAGTGAAGACTCTGTGTGTGGCAAATGGTAGATCAGAGGGGGTAGGCAGCACAGCAGCAGATCGAGCAGGAAACAGACAGCAAAGCAGGAGATCAGATAAGAAAGGGAATCAGTAATATTCAGGGAATGTGTGGGGCTAATTTGTAGCACACCTGTGGAGAAGGCTGGCCCCCACTGCTCTAAGTCATAGCTCATAAGAGTATCTAATGATATAGAACAGGACTATCATTCCCCTAAGGCTGCTGTGGGAGCTCAAACCCATCTACCTGATCAGGCAGCTGTAAAACTGAATCAGGCACACAATGCCTGAAGATCCTCAGGTTGAAAGCACTGCAGAAATGTAAAGTACATAAGAAACTGCTGCCCCATTCCCCATTGCTTTCCTCCTTTCTGCAGCCATTTTGCCTACTTTTTCCATGAAACATTACCCCCAGTTTGGCAAAGCACTGGTTATAGTCCACTTCAGGGACAAAACGTTTTGCTATAACTTAAAACCAAAAAGCCAATGGTCAACATTCAAAGCAATACTTAATGACAATGACATAGCTAATTGTCAATAATACAGCTACTACCCTAGGATTATCCATGAGCATGTAGCTGCAGTGGTTTGTGGATAAAATAAAGGAAAGAAGAAAGAATAAGTCAGCCAAGAGAAGCAGCTGCTGACCAGCCACTGGCAGAGAGCACACTCTTCAAATGCTAATGAATTACCTGCAGCCTCCTATGGCTTTGTCTGCAACTCACTTAGCAGCACACTGTAAAATAGAGGCATACCGATACATTGGTCCGATATCGGATCAGCACCAATATAAAAAAAACTGACTGTCAGAAATTGGCCTGGTGTGGCTGATAAATGCCCCGTGCATGTGTGCAGCCGCAGCGCAGCACACAGGCGGAGAGAAGCACAGCCCGAGAGCATAGAGAACTGTGTGCAGCTGGTAAGTCTGTTGTGGTGGAAGGGGAGGGGGATGGGTATGGGGGGGGCAGATCAAGGCCCGGTGAGGGGGGGAGTGGGGCAGGGACTAGAGCAGGCACTGCCCAGCCAGGTTGGGGCAGTGGACGGAGCTGCGGCTCATCTGGAGGGCACAAGGGAGGGGGAGTGGCTCCTGCTGCTGCGCACACCCTGAGAGGGCACAGGGGGCATGTGCCCCTGGATCTGCGCAGGGCAGGGCAGGGCAGGGTGGGCTGCAGCTGTGGGTTGGTCCAGGGCTGTGCCGCATTCTTCCCAGTGCAGGGTGGGGGGTGGTTTGGGCTGGGCTGTGCTCAGGGTGGGCAGCAGCAGCGCTGCAAGGGTGGCTGTGGGGGGGCTTTGGCGGATTTTGGGTCAATATTTTGGGGGCCCAGCCGGGAAGAGCCCCGCACAGCCCCGGCCTCAGCCTGCAATGGCAGCCCACCCTACCCATGGCCCATGTAGATCTGGAGGCACATGCCCCCCGTGCCCTCCTGGGGTGCACGCAGCAATGGGAGTCTCCCCCTCCCGCAGACAAGCCGCAGCTCCATACCACGCCCTGCCCCACCCTGGCTGAGCAGCGCTTACCCCAGCCCAAACACCAGTCCCACTCCTCCCTCACCACAGGGGCCTTGATCTGCCTCCCCATGCCCCTTCCCTCCCCACTCCCCTTCCACCACAACAGACTTACCAGCTGGATGCAGCTCTCCAAGCCATATTGGAAATCAGATTGGTATCAGCCGATATGCCTCCTTAAAAACTGGCTATTGGTATTGGCCCCCAAAATCTCTATTGGTGCACCCCTAAGTAAAGTGGTACTAGACAACAGTAGATAAGGCACTCTTCAGGACTGGGACCCTCCCTGGGGTAGGGGGTGGTTCTCTCTTGAGACCATACCTGTTTTCTTGCACCAAGTCTTTGATCTGGGCTAAAATCCACTCCACCTCAGAGGAAGGCTTACACCAGACTTTCTGGGCCTTTCCAAAGGGCTGAAACTCCTGAAACACCTGCATGAGACAAAACAGCATTAATGAGAGATAATACTCATTACCAGATGGCAGTCGCTGAAAGTAGAGGCCACTATGCTAAAGAGCAGAGGCATGTGCTTGGTGTTTCAGTCACAAATCCTAAAAGATTTTTCAAAGGTCCTCTCTTACTACCAGCATGAAAACCAAGTATGCAAGTGTTCAGAACTCAGAACAGGGCTCAACAGAAGAAACGAGCACAAGTGAAGATTCAGAGTCTTGGTACCTGGTTTCCCTGCTCCTCCTGCCTCAAAGACAGAGCACCCATTTCCCGTTTCTACTTGGGTCAGAGTTTTTGCAGTTTTATTACGTACATGGCTGACCTAAGTAGCATATCAGCACAACCAGCTATGCACTACTGTGGACAGGTGAAAGTACCCATTTAATAAGCAGGAGCAGTGGGAGAAAAAGCAAAGCAGGTGCCTGACAGCAGCAAGAATGTAAAAGGACAATGATGGGGTTACAGTGCCACGCCAGAAATTGGTGGCCTTCCCATACGTATACATTTCTTAGTATAATGGGGTGCACTGTGGCAGAGCACTCACAGTGCCTGCCACTTCAAGGGGCTATAGAGCAGTCAATAGGGCAGCTGACAGGTGCCAGCTAGCCCTAATGAGGAGGTCACCTGACTGCAGGAGGGCCCTGGGATTGGAGGAGGGGACTGAGCAGCCTCCATTTTAGATCCAGGGCTCAGGACTGTGGCACCTGGCTGAGCTTCTGCTTAGAACACCCTGGAGGTATGGGCAGGAGATACGGGGATGGAAGGAGGCTCCTGGTCCTCAGTATGATTGAAAGATGCACCCTACTGGGGCAGGATGGCCTAGTGGACCTGCCTGTGGTAGGGCAGTTCCCCAGAAATGCCAGGCCAGTTGCCTCCACAACAAAAGGTGGGTAGGAGCACCTTATAACCCCAGCCCCCACACCCTGGTGGGTTACCCACAGTGGGGGCCAGGTACGTTCTCCAGATACCTGAACCCCATGGGGTACTAGACCCTGGTAAAGAAGTGAGGGCCAGACATGTGTCTGGACACCTGAGCCCATAGGAGGTAAAGACCCTGATGGCCCCAGTGGGGGTAGGGGGCAGCATAGCGATTAAAGTAGGCAGTGGCCAGCATAGAGCAGGGTGCATGAGGACAACCTGAAGTGCCATGCATGTTGGGTGTAGAGTAGGGTCTGATAAGGAGGACCTGAAGAGCTACACTGGGAGTGTGATGAGTACGGGGTGCAAGAGTGACCTGAAGTGCAGCACATGGGCCAAACTCCATGAGAAATTGACTTAAGGGTGAAGCCCCAGGGAGGGGGCAGCCAGACCCAGGTAGGTCTACAGAGACTGCAGTTGGGCTGGAGGCCATGTCTGTAAGACCTGCCAGTATGAGAGCACAATGACAACATGCTCCAGCGGGGAGTGAGAGTCCCAGTGAGATGCTGGAGCACTGGTCATAGAGTGAGGCACTGTAATGATTCAGATGACATCTGAGAGGCATGGGATACAATAAGGGAAGTTCAGAGTCATGTGTACCGCCCTTGGCATCGGGCATTAAAATGGACAGCTTCCCACATTTTACATCAGTCATTATACAACAAGTCATGGCAGGTGAGATTTGCACAGACTGCTCCAGAACAGGTGAGCAGGCTGAGGATGAGACCCAGCCCTGAATAGGCAACCTGTTACAGATACCACACTGCTTACAGAGACATTCATACCTAGGGCATGTGCAATTTCTACCACCATCTTCACCTATATTTCAGAATCATGCCGTGCAAAGAGGCCTCCAGATAAGAATCTGTTTTCAAAATGCTAACAGAGAAAGTACAAGAGACCTGTACCCTGCTTCTCCAGGGAAGACATGAAAAGTAATCAGACAAGTTCCAGAACTACTCAGAAAATGGAGATTTCTTGTGCCTATCTAAAGTTCAGTTTGCTTAACACATTCACACAGTTATGATTATGCTTAAGAAGTTTTGGGTAACAAGTCAGGTTTGAGATGCAGCCTGGATGTCACAAATCATTAAGCATCTCCAGGTTGGTCATATATATAATCAAGTACAGGGCTATGTGCCCTTATGTTAAAAGTTACTAGAACTCATTTAAGCCTTATCAAAATTTTAAAGTTTGCTGCATTAAAAACTATCAATTAACCAAAAGAGAGAAACTTGTACAAGCCACTAATCTAGATGCAATCATATACAATCATATTTTAGTTGTGTAGCTTGCTATACTGATATAAACCAGCATACTCCCACCTAGGGAATGTTTAACTGCTTTAGCTATACCCAGATAGTTAAAATGGAATAATTAATATACTAAGAATGTGTCACAGAATCACAGAAAGTTAGAGTTGGAGGGGACCGCAGGAGGTCCCATCTAGTCCAACCCCCTTGCTCAAAGCAGGACCAGCCCCCACTACATCATCCCAGCCAAAGCTTCGTCTAGCCAGGTTTTTAAAACCTCCAGCCTGTACCAGTGCATGGGATTATTCAGACCTAAGTGAAGGACTTTGCACTTGTCCTTGTTGAACCTCATGAGATTCCTTTTGGCCAAAACCTCAAATTTATCTAGTTCACTCTGAATCCTAGTCCTGCCTTCCAGCATATCTACTACTCCCTGTCAGCTTGGTGTCATCTGCAAACTTGCTGAGGGTGCGCTCTATGCCATCTTCCAGGTCGTTTATGAAGACATTAAACAAAACCGGCCCCTGGGGCACCCCACTTGATACCAGCTGCCAACTATACACTGAGCCATTGATTACTACTCTAAGCCCAATGCTCCAGCCAGTTTTCTATCCACCTTACAGTCCATTCATTCAGCTCATACTTCTTTAGCTTGCCTGTGAGAACGTGGTGGGAGATCATATCAAAAGCCTTACTAAAAATCAAGGTAAACCACATCCACCAATCTCCCTGCATACACAGAGCCAGTCATCTCATCACAGAAGGCAATCAGGTTGGCCAACTTGGTTGCAGCCTATAAGTACATAATGGGTGTGGAACAGGATCTGGGGGAATGTCTGTTTATCACAGCACCCCAAGGGATGATAAGGTCCAGTGATCACAAATTCCTGCAAGACTGTTTTGGGCTGGACGCAAGGAAAAACTTCTTTACTGTCCGACCCCGCAAGGCCTGGAACAGACTCCCCCCAGAGGTGGTGCAAGCACCTACTCTGGACACTTTTAAGAAACATTTGGATGCTTATCTTGCTGGGATCCTTTGACCCCAGCTGACTTCCTGCCCTCTGGCAGGGGGCTGGACCCAATGATCTTATGAGGTCCCTTCCAGCCCTAACGCCTATGAAATCTATTAAATTTGCCCTGGGTGAATCTATGCTGACTGCTCCTAATCATCTTTTTCTCCTCCAAGTGCTTAGAAATGGATTCCTCGAGGAGCTGCTCCATGATTTTTCTAGGAACTTAGGTGAGGCTGAACGGTCTGTAGTTCTCTGAATCCTCCTTCCCTTTCTTAAATATAGGTACTATGTTTGCCCTTTTCCAATTATTTGGGACCTTTCCTGATTGCCATGAGTTTTCAAAGATGATGGCTAATAGCTCTGCAATCTCATCAGCCAACTCCCTCAGCACCATTGGGTGCATCCGATCTGGCTTCATGGACTTGTACATGTCCAGCTTTTCTACGTAGTCCCTAACCGCTGAGGGCTGCTTACCTCCTCCCAAAGCTGTGCTGCCCAGTGCAGTAGTCTGGGAGCTGACCTTGCCTGTGAACACTGAGGCAAAAAAGGCATTAAGCACTTTGGCTTTTTCTGCATCCTGTCACAAGGTTGCCTCTCCCATTCAGTAAGGGACCCACACTTTCCCCAATCCTCCTCTTGCTACCAACATACTTGCAGGAACCCTTCACATCTCTTGCTAGCTGCAACTCCAATTGTGCTTTGGCCTTCCTAACTCATCCCTGCATGACCGAGCAATGCTCTTATATTATTCCCTAGTTATCTGTCCAAGTTTCCACTTTTTATAAGCTTCCTTTCTGTGACTTAGTTTACTGAAGAGTTCCCTGCTAAGCCAAGCTGGTCTTCTGCCATACCTGCTAGTCTTCCTGCACATCAGGATGATTTGTTCCTGCACTCTCAGTAAGGCTCCTCTGAAGTACAGCCAGTAGAGCTGAATCGAGCAGGGTGTGAGGCCTGGGGCAAATCAACTCATGCAGGGTCGTGCCCCTATCCCACATGTCCTGGATGCGAAGAAGCCACCACCACGGGGGGTAGCACGCGGCCGGACACAAAGCCGGTGGCAACGGAAGCACAGAGTCGCTGCGGCCACTCCACCCGGCTCTGTGGGGCCCCCCGAAGTGCAGGGCCTGGGACAGTTGCCCTGATTCGCACCCCCACCAGGGATGGCCCTCACAGCCAGCTCTCCTGGACTCCTAGACTTCCCAGGGGATCCTCCCCTGAGTTCTCTGAGCAGACAGAAGTCTGCTTTTCTGAAGTCCAAGGTCCTTATGCTGTTGCTCCACATCCTTCCTTTCCTCAGGATCCTGAACTCAATCATCTTGTGGTCACTACTGCCCAAGTTTCCATCCACTACTACATTTCCCACCAATTCTTCCCTGTTTGTGAGCAGTATGTCAAGAAGAGCACGGCCCCTAGTTGGCCACTCCAACATTTGCACCAAGAAGTTGTCTAAGCAACTGGTTCAACTCCAAATTTCAGATGAGGATTGCTATGGTCTTGATCAGGGGCAGGCAATTATTTTGGGGAAGAGGGTCGCTTATTGAATTGTGGCAAGCTGTCGAGGGCTGCACTGGCAGCTCCACCACTTGACAGGTGCCCTGACCCCTGGTTGCCATCTTGGGACTGGAAGTTCTGCCCCCTAACCCCTGACTTTTGCCACTAGAAGTTCCTCCCCTTACCCCCAGAAGTACTCCTTTCAGCAAGGAGTTTTGCCATCTCAGAACTAGAAAAATACCAAATTATATTCTAAAAAGTCAACATCTAAAACATTCATTACTTTGATTTCAAAAAATATTTTTGCTCTGATTTACATGCATTTGTGTAGTGTACATAGAGGTGACTGTATATAATAGCTTAAAATCAAGTCTTATTCCTGTATATTGTGTAGGGAGGTATAGGTTTGTGGAGAACTGTGGGTGTGTGGGATGTGAGGGAGAATGTGGGTGTGTCTCTGGGGGTGGACAGATGTGGGGGTATGGGTGTGGGAACATATGGGTGTGGGTGTGGATACATGGGGTGTGGGTAGGAATGGAGGTCTACATGCACGGCCGTGAGAAGCAGGTGTGGGTGTATGTGTATGGTGGGGTATACGTGTGGCACTTGCCCTATGAACACACACACACACGGTACTGGCGCAGGCCTGTGCTCCCGGTCCAGCAATGCAGCTGGGAGCCACAGGGTGCTGGAACAGGGTGGGGTCAGGAAGACAGGGAATTGGTTGGGAGTAGGCTGGGCTGGGCTCCTGTCTCCTGCTGTTGGCTCCCCCTGGGTCCTACTACCCCTGGGGGCATTGTGTCACCTTTGACAGGAAGCCAGGAGCAGATAAATATTCTCTAAATTTTTTAGGGGGCCCATGGGCCAGATACGCCCCTTGGGCTGTATTTTACTCACCCGTGGTCTTGATCCCAGAGAGTAATTTGTCTGCAAGCATGTTTCTATTCATGGACCTTACAGAGAAAGCACTTGCCACTTTACAGTCCTATTTGGAATTTCAGCCTATCCATTTTATCAACAGCAGCCCATCAAGAATGTCTCTAGTTCATCAACACAGGGATGTAAGAACCACTTGTACCCAAAGAAGCACCCAAGTCAAAATCCTTGCCTGGGGCAAATAACGTTAGGTAACTGGAACACCGTCTTTACATGGAAGGTTATTTCTAAGTCAGTCAGGTTAGCACCGACCTGCTGCAGCACCATGATGAAAGTCTTTCAAAAATAATAAGGTGTCGCAGGGCACACAGGTGCCCCGTGCCTGAGAGCAGAAACAACCCGGGAGAGAGCCCTAGCAATGAGGGGGGAAGCCCAGCTGCTAGTTACCAGGGCAGCCAGAGTCACAGGTGCTGGTTGCTAGGACAACCACTGGGGAGTCAAGTCAGCTGACAGGAAGGGGCAGGGCCTGGCACATATAAACCCCAGGAGTGAGGCCAGGAGGGCAGTTCCCCGCTGGCGGCCAAGGGAGGAGGAGCTTGGCCACTGCAGACAGAGGGGAAAGGCCTGACTGCACGAGCAGCCTCTGATTGCTGCTATGGGTTGGAGTATTCTCCAGTAGGGACTGAATGATGTTTTGGCCGGACGGTTTAGATTTTTATGTTACAGCCCAGGGACTTTGAGTTTTGTGTTCACTGTTTATCCAGAGGACCGGGTGAGGCTATTAGGGGTTGGAGGAGGCCTCATAGGGGCTCCACGGTAGCGTGGGGACCCCGGTGCCAGAGAGGTAAGGCACTTTGGGTGCACTGACTCCAGCCCCAGGGCGCGAGGGTGGTGAGAAGCCCCAGGGTGCGGGGCCGGCGAGAAGCCCCACCAAGAGGGAGCAGCAGAGCACCAGGAAGGTCCAAGGCGAGACAGGGCGGCAGAAGCCCAGGGAAGTCACGAAGAGGGCCAAATTACAGCAATATCCAGGTCAAAACCACGTCAGTACCATCTGCAAGGCTTGGGCTGTGGTGTAGGGGAGGAAAAGAAGCGGCAGATAACGCCCCCTGGCACCAGGGTGGATAACATGGGCAGCCTCCTGCTAATTAGATCAATTAACTAATCAATTAAGATCAAGGCATGGCAGGAGAGTGAGCGGGTTGTTGGCCCATAACAGGAGGGCGGAGTCACCAATAGAGAAGACTCCAGTAGAGTCCAGCAGACTCCAGTAGTCACATAAGGCAAATCTCGCTCCGTTAACAATGTTGCTTCGGTTGAGTGTCAGAAAAAAGTCTCTATTTCTTTCATCACTTCAGTTTGTTGTCATTTAATTACCCCATTTTGTGCAAATGCTTACCCGACATATCAAATACAAAAATGTACAGGGAAAAAAATTAACAAAAAAAGCTTCAAAACAGTGGATATTAGTCAGTCATACCAGCTGTTTGACACTGAGTGCAACTACACATGCAGTTAATGTGGCGTGATAAACTCCAGTGAACTTTGAGCCAGATGGAGTACAACGTTCCTGGGTGCAGCATCTACACATGTGCCCAGGACAACATCATTCTGAGCCAGGGTGGAGTAGGCCCAAGCTGGTAGCAGGCTCAGGGGGTCACCCCTGGGCCCTGGTTGGTGGCGTCAGGTGGCAGTGAGGCTGGATGGGGCACAGGAGCGCCAAACAGGCAGGCAGGATTCTGGCCCCCTGCTCCATGGGCTGACTGGGTGCAATTTTCACCAGTGGTCACTTTCTACACAAGCGTTTGATTGCAGTTAATTACTCTGCCATAACACAGCACTGTCCCCAACAATACTATCTTCTGGTGGAGTTAATTAGTTTACTACGCCCTAATACTGATACATATGTAGACGATGACGCTTCACTGCAGAGCTAAGTAAAGTGCATATGTAGATACAACCACTGACGATTACAACCAGGCCCTGAACCAGTATAACAAAAACATTGGGGTCTGCATTAAGCTTGCTGTTGACTGGCGTTATCAAACATAATCTTTTATTTTTTAATGAGCCACATATTAATTTTTAAATAAAAAAGTTTAGATGGAAACCTATCTGACTTTATGGTCACCACAAGCTCCAGGCTCAATGAAGATGATATGGAAGTATGAGACAGAGTCACAAGATACCTGATATCTAATCTTAGTTCTGCCTCTAATTCTCTGTGCAGTTCTAGGCTAGTCATATGTTTTTTGTACCCTTCATACTTACTTATTGCCATAATGTCTCAAGGTTTCAAGGTTTGTTATTTCAATGCAGTCTTACATATAGGAACGCAACCTCTTTAAAACCAGCGTATGAAACAGGTTGTCACCAAAACCCCAAACCAAGCCCATGAGTAAGCCACACACAATTGCTACTGTGGCTTGAATCTGCAGCCCCTGGTCAGAACTTGCTTCATCAAGTATCAGTCATGTGGAGCTTCTTGAATGGGCTGTGGTGAAGTCAGACCTCACTTCATGTGATTTTGGTTACAAATGGAAGTTCTGCATGGGCATATCCGGCACTAGGGAAGCAGCAGAGGAGGGAAAATAATAGAGAAGTCTGCAGAATTTCATCCCCTGATGAGCCAAGAATTTTAAAGAACAAAAACAAGCAACTTTCCTCCTCCTACACAGAACAACTATGGCAAGTTTCTCCATCTTTCCTACTTTCCTTCAGGACACGAGACCCTAAGCAGCACCATTAGAACAACCCCCCAGCCTATGAATTGGTACTGTCATTTCCACCTCTGCTCAGGAATAGCATGGGCCACCAATGTGTCAAAAAAGGCCCATTATCTAGTCAATATTTTCACCATTAAATTAAGCTAAATTGTATTACATCCATGTAATAAGAGCGGGTAAGGACGAAGAGTGGCTTGGGAATCCCAGTCCCAAAGAAATCCCCAGACAAATTGGATTTCCTGTTCCAAAATGGAGCAGGAGCAGGACAGTAGTCCCACATCTCACTGTCCTTTCCTCCCCACTCAAGGAGATATGTTCTGTGTGCCATTTAGCAATGAGTTTTCAGTAAAGCATCCCAATTAACAGTGTAGTTCTTGCCACCTCATGAACATGTAATGCTAACGTAAGACTTAATAAATATGAAGTGGATTAAGGATAAAATGTGAAAGTTTTACAAAAAATCTGCCCAGAGATTGGATGGCAAAGAAGGGAAGAAGAACATTAATCACCTTTGGGGCCATCACAAAGACCTTACTTACAATGCAACCTCCAAAACACTGAGCAAGACATCACAGATATTCATTATGGAACACTGAAACATTAGTTTAAGAGAAGTCTTTAGAGATAATATAACGACATCAGTAAAAGACCTTCTGTCAAAACTACACAAGAACAAATATGGCTACCACCATCCATTACCACATTGCATTTTAAACTTAAATCTATAATAATGGAAAGGATTTTAAGACTCCAGACAAAATTCCAGCTAATGGAAGGGAGCTTTATTTTTCTAAGCATCAGAATGGCCTTAAAGACACTAGTTCCATGACATCAGTTGAGTATCATTATCTTTGACTGCAAGAGCCAATGACAGAACTCCCTCCCTGCAAAAAGTTGGACAGAAGCTTTTCTTCCAATGCCACATTAAAGAAACAAAAACCCAGAAGTCAGGTAACCAGCTACAACCATGCCTTCTGGTTACTAAAGGAGGTTTAGGCAAGTTATTATTATCCATCCTTCTGGATAACAAACAACAAAAGGATCTTGTGTTCCTCCACACAGGTAACTAGATTTATCGTGACACCAGATACATGTGGTCTCCCCTATAGCTTCAGTCCAATGCCTTCAAACAGCAGTCAGAGAATGAAAGACACTTCTATTACTTTAGATCAAAACCTTTTGTTCGACAGTAAATTTTTCAAATGGCAATAATATCCAGCACACACTTGGAAGATTCAACACCTAACTACGTTCTACCACTTGACTATACTGTACAGAAGCGCAGACTTGAAACACCATCTTATTAAAAGAGCAATGAACAAGATGCATGGAACTCAAAAAACGGCCTATGTAGAAAGTGCAGTTGCAGGAGGAGAGCATAAAAAATTAGCTCAGCTACTTGATGATCACAGCAGAACACTTCCCCATGGCCCACTACACATACCAATCCTAAGGCACGATGTTTTGTTTCTGGAGATGTCACGAAACCAAGGGAAACGTTTAAAATGTGGAACTAGGACTCAAGTGCCCAAAGTAAAGCATCTGTCACTGAGAAAGCACTGCTGTGAGTGTCCTTGAAAGTCTTACACCAAATCTGGGGAATTCTCATGAGACAGCCATTCAGCCAAGAAGACACTACAGCTTCCTATACATGTGCTGGTTCATGTTCTAATTAAAACACTCCAGCACGGCCTCACCATCACGTGTTTACGCCCCCGCAGGTTTAACAAAGGCTGCTGGGGCACTTTAACTAAATCTTGTTGAATGAAGCTTAGATAAAGTGTCCTGTGGCCATTTTTAAACCTGCAGGGGCTTAATATATGTGACAGTGAGGTGTTTTAATAGGAGGTGATCTCCAGGAACCATTCTAATTAGAACGCCACCCCCCTCCCGCCCAAGCATGTATATAGGCAGCCTAAAATGCCAGACATCACCTAGAAATTCCAACAACGACTTAAAAAATATAGTTACTTCAAGTGACATACAGCCCCCTTCCCTCTCCCTCCATGCCAGTTCTTGCAGTTATATAGTCGCATTTTCCTATTCAGTTTGAAACTTTTTCCTCTCCCCTCTACTGCCCTTTTAAAATGGGAAGTAACTGTGTCATCTGTTTCACCATTTTTCCTCCATATAGTACTGGGGAATGTACAAAATAAACTAGTAAAGTATTTTTTCCATGTGACATTACAATTCTAATAAGCTTGGGTGTTACTTTTAACACTAGCAACATTCAGACAGAAGTTAGATATTTACATATGACCCAAGAATGCAATGTTTCCAAGGTCCTGAGGAACTAGAAAGAGATGTCATGTCATCTTAGCATATGCCTCAAAAACCTGAGATTCTTCTATTTCAAAACATGCTGTAAAACCGCCCACTGGCTTCTCACCTATGGTTAACTGAATGGTCTCTTGGCTTCAGGGTGCGTATGAGAAGGTGTCACAGGAAAACTATTTTCTAAGGAAACAGATGAAGAGCTCTCAAGCAGTGAGACACAAAACCATCAGTAAAATAGGACACCTCCTACTGACATCAGTAGATTGTGGATCAGATCCTATCTAACGGGTTTTTACAGAGCCTGTCACCAGATTCATTTAACATACTTCACTAATGAGGTTAAGTGCGTGCAATGTACCGTTTTAAAGAGAAATAAACCGAGACAAGGGAGAAAAAATTGCCCAGTCACAAGCTCAGTAAATATAAAAGAAAAAAAGTTAGAATCCTGATCTCGTAACTCCCCACGCTGTCCCAGCCACTGAGTCACTTTCAAAGTACAACGCGCTGAATGATAGGAAAACCAGACTAAAGACCTCACACTAAAAAGACTAAGGCATTAATTTCTAAGGGCTTCATGTTCAGTAATTAAAAGCACAATTACTAAGCACCCAGAAAGATGCAGGAATTACAGACAAGCGTGGGATTATTTCAAATATGCCTATGTGGACAACATAATATAAAGTGTGATCCTATCGGAAGTCAAGAGACTCAAATTTCGTGGGTTTTTTCAGTGAACCCATGACATTTTGCTTCAATGAATCATGCAAGACAGTACCAACAGAGACAACAGCACATCTCAGTTCCACAACATAGCTCTCCCTACCTCTGCAATGCTCACAACCCCATCTACAGGCTGCTGAATTAACTACTATGCCTTAAAAACCATCCTAGTAGGAAACTAGCAAAAGTTGCTCTATTTACACTGTTTACTGGCTGGACTGCAAAGCAGCATAAGCTAGGGCACAAATACCAGTGTGTCTCTTCTGGATAAGTTCTGCTTGCAGGATTATTTAAGAAATGAAGAGAGGTGTAGTGGGAAGGGGGAATCAGGGATTTCTGTACACTGAAACTTTTGGTACAAAAGCCAGCCAAGCAAGCAGCCAGATAGTCTGAATCAAGCCTCCCTGTACGGAGGTTTCTCAGTCTTTGAACAAGAATAATAAGAAAAACACAAAGATTGCTTTACAACAGAAAAAGAAGATGGGCTAGAAGAGTTAATGAACAAATTGGACTTACCCCAAACTGATGATTTCTGTAGGATATCAGCACATTTCTGACCTTCTCTAGAAAGAAGCACAATTATAGAGTTTAAACAGGCAACAAGCTAACATTTAAGTGCTGCTCAATTCACACTCAACGCATATGGCATTAAAATGCAAAAAGACCATTCATGTCTAGCTGAGCAGCCCTTTGATTACTCTACACTACTGCAGTCTCTTCAAATAATACAGGAGTTGCCAATGGGATTTGGACCAGTGGTTCACATGACCCATTATTTTGTTTCCAGTGGCTGAACTGAGATTCTTCAAAGGAAAGTGCAAGAAAACCTTTAGATTGGGGTGCACACTACATAGCATGGCACCTTAGTGAGTTGGCTGTATTGCATTCCTGATCTGCATCTACCTGGGAAAAGGAACAGGACCAGAAGCCATGACTGTATCCAATGGCACAGCTCCCTGTGACAGGTAAGGTAGTGGGCAGTGACAGGGGGCAAGGCAGGAGGAGACGATCTGTTTTAATCTGTGAAAACAGCAGAATCCCCCAGGGATACCCTGTAATTGTTGTGATGACATTACAGAAGTATAATGCTGATAACAACCGTCCACGGGCAAATGTAAGTTGTAAGAAGCTCTCAACAGAGTTTGAGTTGTGCACCCTGCTGTAGATGAAAGCTCTGAAATAATGGCCCCATACAAGGTGTTTCCTCCCAACTCAGGTATTTAGTGATTGACTTATGAAACCAAGCAGGAACACAGGCTGGAGTTACGGGCTCACCTGCATGAATGTGTAGCAGGGGATAGAATTAATATGGAAACTGAGACCAACCCCTGAGCTTATTGAAGGGTTAGCTCAGGTTTCAGCCAAGTGTTAACAGACATTACAGCTATGTCACAGGGATGCCCACTGATGAAAATCCGAGGAGTTGATATGAAAAATGTTAGCTCCTCCAAAAATCATGCAAGCCTAGAACAGCTATACTACTATCTATCTAAGACAGCGATGGGCAAAATATGGGCCACGATCGGGATCCGGACCACCAGGTGATTGGATCTGGCCAGTGGCTGCCCCCGCAGTACTCCACAGGAGACCATGCCCTGCCTACTTATGGTGTGGCAGTCTGCACTGGGCTTCTGCTGGCATCCAACAGCGTGGGCCCTGACCAGCTTCTGGCAGGGCTGTTCCCTCTGGGCAAGCAGCTTCAGCCAGGCGGCTCCTACCCTAGTGTGCGAGGCTCTGGCTTCAGCTCCCAGCTGCCAGTCAAAGGCAGGCAGGATCTGGAGCTGCAGCCCTGTGTGCCCACTGAGAGCAGCACGGCGTGGTGTGATGTAGCAGAAGGAGGAGGAGCTGCTGCTGGAGGTGGGGATTGCAAAGCAAGACCCAGATAGCTGCAGCTGCACCAGGAACAGCCCAGTGGAAGCTGCTCCTGCCTCTGCTGCACCATGCCACGCTGTTCTGGGTGAACTGGAGAGCAACTTCAACGGGGCAGCTCCTGCCCGTGCACCAACTTCAGCTCCTGGCCACCTTCCTGGGAGTTGGAGCCTAAGCCAACTGTGCACTGGGCCAGGAGCCTGGCTGAAGCTGCACGCTTGGAGCAGCCCTGCAGGAGGCAAGAACAGGAGCAGGAGCCGCCACTGGAGGTGGAGGACATAAAGCAGCACCCAGCCCCACACTGGGCACTAGTGTGTATGTGGCATGGGCTGCCACGGTACAAGAGGACAGGGCTCAGCCCCAAGTGGAGCACCAAAGGAGCAGCGCGCACTGCACCACCTGGGCAAGCTCTGCTGAAAGCACCCTCCTCTCCCCACCCTGCACCCACAGCAGGCTCCCAGGACCTAGCACCCAGGCAGCCCCCCTCCACAGACACACACATATACCCCCCTAAAATCCTCCCTATACACACACCCCACACCCCAGAGGGCAAGGGCATGCCTGAGGGCAGAAGGCAGCTTCTCCTGCCCTTCCCACTTTTGAACACTGCTCCTCACCCACCCACAGCCCCATTGAGTTTTGGTGAGCTGTTGGACAGGGAGAGGGAGTGCTGACTTGACATGTGACAGCTCATCAATACACCCTATGTGGCCCTCAGTTGCAAATAATTACTCACCCTGATCTAAGAGAGAGACTTTTTATCAACTTGCTTAGACAGCTTTGAGCATTCACCACAAAAGCAGCACACCAAGTGATCTCTCACTCATCTCAAACACCCACCGTGAAACTCCTTGTCTTCCAGGTAACCTTGGGGTTGCAGGTCCTGAGCCTCCTCTGTGTCACTGTCCATCTCTGTCTCTGTTGCTGCTGTCATCTCTGCCTCTTCATCCTGCTCTTCTTCACATTCTCCAGACAGATTATTGCCCAGCTGGCAGCTCCAGTACGTTCTTCGGAGCCACTCCAGCACAACATCACACCCTGCAGGTGAACAGCAAGACACGTTTGCTCTCTCCTCACAGAACAGAAATTCACCATTCATTAGAATCCAGCAAATATTTTGTAAATTGGCATTAGCAACCAAGTTCCTCTAAGATTAAAAGCACCCCATAATAAAAAGTGAAAAGACTACAAAGGAAGGAACACTTTTGTGATGGGGACATTAGACCAATTCCCATTCTGGGGGATTGTGCCACATGCAGGCGTGGAGCATGGGCTTTTGTGCATTCTTGCACCTCACTGCATTAGGCAGATTCAAGTGAAATTTCAGTCCCAAAAGTGGAAGTTTCAGAAAGTTAACTAGTGATTTTTACCAACAGGATGGAAACAGTCTGAACAGTGAATTACCAAAATAAGGTGGAGCAGCCCACCAAAAATCTCCATTTCTCCAGCCACTATCTCACTGCTAGCCATGTGTCAAATGCCATTACCCAATCCAACATGGATTCTAGCTGAGTTTCTCTGGCATCTCAGTACTAAGACTGAGGCTTACAGGTTCCACAAAATAAGTTTAAAAGCCTAAAAATCAGGCCATCTATTCAGAGGTGCTGAATATCCTATTTCATTAGAAGCATTATGAGTTCTCAATACCTCTAAAAACATCTCTCATCTATCAAGGTCTATATAAAATCAGGTGCCAGAATTCCTCCCTCCAAGAAAGATTCAATAACCCCACAAAGCAAGGAAAGGGTTAACCAGAGCCCTAATGGAAAATTAGGCCCCTGTGTCAGCTAAAGTCTTCTGTCTAATCAATCAGGAATCAGACCCAACCTGCAAAGATAAAAAGGAAGACCCATGCAGTCTGGAGGAAAGTCTGGGCCTGAGAAGCAGTAGCAGGACTTCAGGCTGCCAGTATGAGAGGTGATGGCAACAGCTAGCTTGAGGGGCAGATGGAGGAAGTGGTATGAGGGCTGGCAAGAATTACGCAGTTAGAAATCTTCCCCTCACAGCCCTGGGCTGGGACTCAGAGAGGATTGGGCCTGGGCTTCCCCAGTCCTGAGACGCTCCGTCCCTGCTACCAGCAGAGGAGACTTAGAATGCTTTCATGTTTGTAAGCTAAACGGACGTAGGCTGCAGGGGAAGCTCAAACCTTCAACCAGGTGAGCAGGATCATCTCTGATAGCATTCCCCTCATTCTTCCCCTGCCCCAACCCAGATGTGGAGAAGCCTGATGCTTTCTCTTGGGAAAGAAACCTTTTGCTGCATCTCATCCCCTAGCTTTTTCTTTCTTCCTCCCCATTCTTTCTCCTGCCAGCCTTCTATCATGGACATGTCAGTCACTTCCACCTAGCTGGACTCTCCCTGTAGTCTCCCCTTTGGAGGAACTGCTTTCCACTATCACCTGCTACTATGTGGGCAGCAGACTCTGGTATTACAGCACCACCCAGTGGACCCACAAGGAGAGAGCATCTCTGAGTAAGATGACTCCCAGAATCAGGAAGCAGATGTGCTGTATGTGTAGGATGAGCATGGTTACATGTTTTAGCCATATTGGTCTACAGGCAAAAAAAAATGCAGAACTTTTGGCAGAGACGATCTCTCTTATTAGACAAAGTAAATAGTTGCAAAAAAAAAAAATCCTTTATTTGCAAGCTTTTGGGCTCATACACCCTTGCTCAGAGAAAGGAGAAAGCACAGATTGTAACGCTTTCTCTAGGTAAAAATGAAAAGTCACAATGCACAGGAAAATAAAAATGTTATCGTTTACCCTGGGTGGAAAAGTTCCTTTTTATGCAAAGTAGGATGAGCATGGCACTTACCTTTTCGGCATGCATTTAGCTGGGGCAGCTTCCCGTGGGTCAGATCATGACGAAGATCCACAACCCAAACTGGAATATTCATCTTAAAAAGAAGCACAACTGTTTCTGAACAACATGTGTTGCCTCTAATGGCAATCACAACAGTAAGGCTGGATTCTAAAAACTTGTTATAGCCTGGAACATCCTCCTCTGTGGCTCTGCCTGTCTGAATAGCCTTCCTACATCTCTGCTTCATCAACTTCATTCCAAGCCTTAGATGAGGATGTCTCTTCTTCCACACTACTAATATGACTTTAGTTAGGACCACCCCTTCAAGAAAATCTATAATTGTTTAGAAGTACCTGCAAGTAAAACACCAGTCCCTCTATACCAGTTTGCTATTTTGCAGTCAGATTAACCTTTGTATTGTCAATTATTTTCCTCCCAGTACCTCCATGGCAGGGGGAAGGGAACAGGGGGCAGTGCAGCAGGGTGGCATGGTCCTCTTTCTTGAATATCTTAAACTACTTCACATCCCTCTGTCCTTGCAGTGGCAGGACCATGACTGTGCCCTGTGGTCAGTTAGGGTGTTCTTGGTGTTTTTGAGTGAGGTGCCTGGTAGTTTGTGTAGTTCTAAGAACCAGCCCACATTAAAGGCTCCTCAATGCAAGTAAAGAGAGAAATTACCAGGAGCTGAGGCAGGAGTGAAGTTAAATAAGGGTTTGGGAGGAATTACCTGTAGTTTGAAGTTCCAAAGATCTGAAATGTTTGCAACAACATTAGGTGATGCTTTTAAGAGATGCACTGTTCACACTGATATCCTTATCATTATTTAATCCTATGAAGCAGTTTAGGCCACAGTTCAGATTGGAAAATACTCATTTACTGCAGTGAGTTCAATATTTTGATGCCTGGTTGGTCATTGGAGACTACTTCCTTCTCTCCTTCAGAATTAGAAATCAAAAGCAACGCTTCAGACCAAGGAAAATCAGAGGGATATACCTACCAAGCCACCATTCCCATTCCTGGATGTGAGACAGAGCTGCGAGTATCACAGTCCCCAAATGTTGCTGTTACTTCATCTTTGCTAGCAAGCTGTCTTCATGAGAGTGTGCTCCTTTCCCCAGCCCACTGTCCTCATCCTCTCTCTCCCCTCAAAAAAAATAGATCCATACACTAAACCTAATGCTATTGTAAAAAATGTGACGCAAAAAATAAGGTTTGCAAACTAAATGGCCCTGAGGGCCTGTGAAGTTTCCTTTGTGAATTGCTCCACTAAGGAATCCAATACCTACCTCTTTAGCTAGTCTTCTCAGAGGAATGTAAAATATCTTCTGTTTGCGCTCAGTGATGAGATTCACAAACCTATATGTAAGACACAAACAAGAAAAAATCACCATAACTTGATGTGCAAAAAGAGAAGAAAATTTTCTTTCTGATTTTTCTTGAGGCTTAATTTGCAAACCCAACTGTGGCTGTTGGAGAGCTACAGAATTAAATTATCAAAGGGAATCATGCCCTCCCTGGATTTTTTTCCCACATCCCCTACTGTATCTACCAGATTAAGTCTTACCTCACCAGGGCTAGACCATAGGAAAGGACTAGCTCGTGGGAGCTCACATTGCCAGACATATCCAGGATTTTACAGCGAATCAGATCAGTAGTGCAATCCACAGCTAAAGGCATTCTCTGCCCATACCTACAGATACAGAAAACATAAGGGAAATACTTTCTATAGACATATCATAATTAAACATTTGAGTGTAAGCTCTTTTTTCCCCCTTAGTTCTGTAATCTCAGGCTGTAAGAGGTAGTGGATAAAGATGGCAGGATGGAAAGAAGGTGGATTCCTAGCCCACTCAAGTCATCACTGGCTTGCAGCATGAACCAGGGGCTAGCGTAGCCTCTCTGGAAGACTCCGTTCGTGCTTGGAATAAGAGATGCCCTGCATGATTTCAACCAAAGTCCATTGCTGGGGCAGGGCCACGGCAATGTGTGTACTGTGGACTGACCCTGACTTGGAGGGACATCTTGAGTTTGGTTAGGAGAGAACATAAGAACTGGAATTTACTGGTCACATCATGGGTCCACCTTGCCCAGTTTCCTGTGTCACACCATGCCAGTGCTCTGCTCAGTGTCTCTCCTTGGCACTCTTGTTATTAACCTTTGACCAGCACTCCTGTCCCTGTTTTTTTCTTGGTTTTTTTTTTTTTATTATTAACTATTTGTCCCCAGAAATCAGTTGTCACCTTTTTTTGGCCTCCCTGCCTGAGAGAGGCCAGTAGGTTATTTGGTGGGCCTAGACCTACATTCCTCAATGTGACAAATAGGTCTGTGTCACATTGTGCCAGTGGGCACTGCCCAGTGTGCTCTGCTTGGTATCCACCCTTGGCATCCTAGTTTTAAACCTTTGACCCACCTGTCCATTGTCTTTCGTTGTCCCCGGCACTCAGTTGTTACCTAACTAGTGGCCTCCCTAAGAAGGCTTATAGTGTTTCCTCGTGCACACTGGTCTAGGGTCCCTAGACAACAAATAAGCCTGTGCCACACTGCCCAGTGTGCTCTACTCGGTGTCACCCCTTGGCACACTAGCTTTGAACCTTTGACCCTCACTCCCATCAGTACTTTGTTATCATCTGTTCCAAGCAACAATTAGTTGCCACTTTCCTAGTAGCCTCCTTTTTTGAGGGGGGGCTTATAGGTGAAAGGTCCACCCTGTGAAACTATAAGCCCCTAAAGTGCCAAATAGGCCTGTGTTGCAGCATGCCAGTGGGCATTCGGTGTCCGCACTCAGTGCACTAGTTATAAACCTGTGGCCTTCACTCCTGTCCCTGTTATGTTTTCAGTTGTTCCAAGCAATTCATTGTTGCTTTTCCAGTAGTTTACTTGGTGGGCACTGCCCCACAATTCTTCTGAGACAACATATAGGCCTGTGTCACACCATGGTGTGGAAGAGAGTGGATGCTGAAAGGCAGAGTGACCAGAGTTGTTTTTTCACACTGTTCCTCTCTCACTTGCAGCCTTCAGCACTGAAGATCTAGGAAGCTCTTATTCAGATGCTGTACCCCTAACCCCCATGCTCAATACTGACTGATGCCTTTTTCCTCCAAAAACTTGTCTAATCCCTTTTTGAGAGCTTCTCATGAAGCAGACTTACTGGAGAAGCTGTGGACTCTCCATCACTGGAGGTCTTCAAGGAGAGGTTGGACAGCCACTGACTGGTGATAAGAGAGGTGTAGCTATGCCTGTGTTCTGCTATGGGCATTTCCCATGCCTCCAGGCTTTGCTGGCTGCCCCTGCCTCCTCCTTCCCCCACCATCTGCTACACATGCCAGGGTGTTTTTAAGCCCCCCTAAGAGGCACTGGGTGTTGGCTACAGCCAAGGCTGAGGACTCAGAATTGCAGAGAAGCCGGGCTGGAAGGGGCCTCCAGAGATCCAGTGGTCCTCAACCTTTTTTGTACCAGGGCCCATTTGTAGACATCGATGGCCAGTCCCAGCTCGGTGCCTCTCACTACTGACCTGCTGCTTCCTGCCCCCAGCCCCCTAATGTGTGGGTTGGGGGGCCCCAAGCAGCCCCTCACAGGCAGGAACTCTGCCAGCCTGCAAGGGAAAAGCTAGAGTTTCCCATGTTTTTTTCTTTAAAAACAGATCCTTCTTTAAAAGTCTATTGATCCACGTTTAAAATTTTGCTCGTGACCCTTTCATATATTCTTGCAACCTACTTTTGAGTTGCGACCCATAGGCTGAGAAACACTGATCCTAGTCCAACCCCATGCCTGAGGAAGGATCAGTCCTATCCAGACCATCCCAGACAGACCCATCAGCTATCCTATGCTCTACAAAAGATAACCATCAACCCTGACACAACAGACCTAACACCCTAACCTGGCACAAGTAAGGCAGGGGAACCATGACCGCCAACGCCCCGCTTCTCTGAAACAGCACTATATGCTCAAGAGATCCTGGGTAGAGGGCCATGCCCCCCACCACAGAGGAAGGCGAAAACCGCCGTGGCATGTCCCCATCTGACTGACTGTGCCAACGCTCCTGCTGAGACCAAGCCAGAGGCTCCTGGCTAAAGGGCTGGGGTCAGACCGCTGCCATACTCGAGGTTTAAAAGCAATATTACCCCATGATGCAATTGCTTGGATGGGGGGTGCGGGGCGTTTGCCTTCCTCTGCAGCGGGGGCACGGCCCCTACACCGGATCTCTTGAGCATCTGCTGGCAACCTTTCACAGAAGAGGGGCGTCAGTACCGCGGCTCCCCTGCTTTGCCTCTGTCGGGGTCGATGCCGGTCTCGGGCAGCGCGCAGGCGACGCAGTGTCTGGGGTGGTGGGGACCTGCCCCTGGCCCCACTTCTCTGGGACGCTACGGAGGGGCCTGGGGCAGAGCTGGCCCCGCGGGACCCAGCACGGGGCTGAGCAGGGCTTGTGCGGGGGGAAGCCGAGAGCCCCGGGGGGGCTGCAGCCGGACACACAGGGGGAGAAGGGGCTGATGCAGGGGCAGGGGCAGAGCAGGACCACTTCCCCCCGCCCGGCCCGGCCCGCACCTGCTCTTCCAGGCCGACACACGGTCCAGCGCGTGCTGCTGCAGCCGGCCGTCCCCGCCATACAGCCCCACCATCACCTGGTCCCACTCGGCCTTGCCGCGCCAGGCCACCACGCTGCGGCCCGCCATAGCCCGCCGCGCGCCGCAGCCAATGGGAGCCCGCCCCGGCCCGATGGAACTTCCGCCCCTCGCCCATTGGGCGCCCGCTGATGGCGTCATAAAAGGCTGAAGCGTGGCGGGCCGGGCTGTGGGGAGTTGTCCCTCGCTCTTCGCCGCCTGGGGTCGCCGCGTTGCCTGTCCTGTCCTGCCCAGCAGCGACGCAGCCGCAGTGGGGCCAAAACCAAGGGAGATTCAGGGCCTTCTTAGGGCCCAGTCCCACAGCTGTTTGAATGCCGGGCGTTTCCGTGCGCTTCAGCGCTGCATCGAGGGCAGCGACCGCGCCGCTGCGGCAGGCGCTGCCAGCCGTCCCTGTTGGAGCGGGGGGGGCGCGGGAGAGCGCCTGTGATGGCTGTGCCCGGCCCGCGTGGCGTTTCCGGCCCTAGTTTTACTCTGGTCACGTTCTGCCCCGCGGTGCTGGGTGCGCGAGGAGACCTCCGTGCAGGTGGCAACGGTGGCTGCCTAGGGCAACTGGGCCAAAAAGCCTGTGGGGACACCCCTGGCACCCTTAATGGCTCTAGAGCAAGGGTTTCAACCTTTTGGGGCCACTGTACCCCCAGTTGCTGGTTGAGAAGGCAGGAGTTCCCCAGCGGCCAGTGACCAGGGAGGGTGTCCCCCCAGCGGCCAGTCAACAACCAGGGGGCAGGGTCCTTCTCAGCTGATCAGTGAGTGTGCTGGTGGCGGGCGTGCCAGCAGAGGCACCCGCTGCTAAGTACCCTCTGAGGTCATCAGAAGTACCGCTAGGGGTATGCGTACCCCCAATTGAAAACCCCTGCTTTAGAGCAGTGAGGGATCTGGCATCCTCCTCCTCTGTCAGATGGTTCTGGGAAGAGGTGCTCAACTTGCTTTCCATTTGTGTTGGGGAAGAGATATCCTAGGCATTCTGCTCAAGGCCCCGCAACCATGATGCATTTCGTTAGATTTCTGCAGCTTGTGGACGTCAGTGGGATTGGCATCAGTGCAGGGCCAAGACAAAGATCCTCCAGGTGTGGGATATGGGGACACAAGATGCCAAGTGGATCTCTGGTGCCCAGCAAATCACCACCACTCATGAAGAGCCGTCACAAATCCTTGTAGGGATGACTCCATTCAACCCCAGTAGTTGGTGGGTATGCCTAACATCATCCCACCCTAATGACAGCTATGAGTATGAGGCAGCCCCTCACCCCCACTTCCAGCTCTTCTGGACACCCATCTTGTGCCACAATAGCTGGACATGAGAGTTCTGCAGCATTTTGTGACCAATAAATCATCAGCGGACCATTAGAAGAGATTCTTGCCCTTTTTATTATTTGGGGGTGGGGGCAGGGAGAGCACCCCCCTTCTATTCCCTGGGCTCTATTCTAAAAGCTCTTCAGAAACTTTTGCTAACTCTCTCACCAGCTAGCAGGAGCAGGGCACTCACTCCTGGGACAGGGGTTTGGGTTCTGGGGTGCCCTACATGTCATCCAGAACCTCCCCACTTCGAAATTTGGCAGCTACAACTCCCCCCACCCCACTGCAATCACTCATCACTTCCAGCCTCCCCATCCACTCCTCCCAGGGCATGTCCCAGGGAAATTAAAGCATAAGGGCTACTGGAATATGGATCTCATTAAGACATATAATGGGAAGCAAGGGGAAGCATAAACTAGAAGGAGGAATTAAAGGGGGACAACAGTCCAGACAACTGATGTAGAAAATTTTATCATTTTAGCTGTAAAACCTGGAGGCTCACAATGAAAACCTGTTTCTCTTCTACTTTTTTCAGGACCAGTACCTGCAGCCTCCAGACCTCATTTAAACCCAAGACCACAGTGTGCTACTGGAGCCCAGATGCCAGAGCCAGACAGAATGGAGGTGCTTGCAGAACTGCTGTCAACAACCCCAGAGCAGGCCACCACCACAGATGCATGTAGAGGGTACTGTGCCTCCTTGCTCCAGAGGGAAGTATTGCAGGCTAAAAAGCAGGCAGAAGCTGTTGAGGGGACCAGGATGCTATTGTCCAGTTTGTAGCTGTCGTGGAGAAACAGAGGCAATGCTGGAGAGCATTGCATGGAACGGAAGTCTTGGGCAGATCTGCCTCCATCACTCCCAAAACCTGCTCATGCCTCCTCCCAGAGTCACACCAGAAGTTGGAGATGTGCTGAAGCACTGGCCATGAGTTATTTTGGCTTCCTTCTCAGGCACCTTGGTCTACAAAATGTAGCTAGAAATATTCTTAGAATGCAGGTTTTCCCTTGAATGTGATGGTCTTTTTAGACAAGATTCAAATTCAGACAAAAAAGAATGATAAGATGCTGAATTGTCTGCACTGAGACCATAGACGCATCCCAAAATAAAAATAAAATCTATCATTTTAACATTTGTGACAACACATCTACCCCTTGGATCGTAAGTTGTGTCAGTTAACTATGGGCACCATTTTCTACATACACAAATAGAAACTCCATATGACTCTGTGTTATACACAGTATAGTTTGCTAACCAAAGCCAACTTTGCTCTAATTTTTTAGACTCCTTTACTGACATATGAGTTTCTTGGAGCATAGCATTATCAGCCCTCTGATTTTTGAGAAAAGAATATTTTCTTCTTTTTAAAAGATCTGTTAAGGCCCTTACCATTCCAAGATACACATTTGATAGGGCTGGATTTTCTCCATGACTATCTTCTATGTTCAACTTTGTATATGGTTGGCAATTTGCCACTTTCCATAAATCAAATATACAATATTTATCTGTATGCTGCCGTAGTTTATAATACTCACATTCTCCCATATATTAAGAGCTCATAACAGCATGCATTCCTAAGCAAATTCTTGAAAAGATCATGGGGGAAAAGAGGGGAAAGAAAAACAAAATAAATATAAAATGCAAAAACCACTAAATTTAATATATATCATACTATGTCTGCCAGAAAGGTTTGGGCAGATATAACCCAAAGCTTTCTACTACTCTGCATAGATTATAAAAGCAAAGACACTAACAACAATTAAATGAAAGCCACACATTAACAAGCAGTGTGTAATGATATAAAAGCCTACAGTTTTTCCTTTCCCCCCCTTCTTTTAAATGATTCTAAAATGTACAGTATTGAAGTACTTTGATAGTAAACCTAAACTAGTAATCATAATTTACAAATATATAACTTTTAGACACATTTAACATAATAAAAAGTTTCAATTATTAACTCATAAGAATTTGACTTTTATTAAATATTTTTCTGAGATAAATCCTGTAACTGTGCATTGTAACTGGCATGTTGCTGCCTTATGAATGAGTGATGCAGTCCCCAACTCTTTATACTTTTTAGGACTGGCACTCAGTAATGCCAGAACTGACAAAAAGTAATTGGTGTCCTTCAGGTGCCCAAAATAATCCTGCTTCTCAGGACTGAGATCTACATGTTGCTCTTTTATCTGTCATGAAGAGATGAACTTTTCCAAACAGGAAGCCTGTCAGGAGATGTGTCCAATTGCTTCCAGAGCAGATTATCAGTTCACTCAGTCCTGTTTCCAGACTGAGAATATTAGTTCCAATGCAAAGAAATCCAAGTATCAGCTTCCCCAGAGCACTACTACTAACTTTGTAGTTATGCTCAGTGTGGCTAATTGGAATAAACTATGTAAGAAAAGTGCTTGTTTTAGGTTTTCTCCAGAAGCCCTAGGTGATCAGCTATAAGCTGTCAGCAGCTCTATCTATGGTTGTTACTTAGCTAATGTCTTTAGAGGGAAGTGTTCCTTCTGTTTTTCTACCTGATAAGCAGATATTTTTTATATTCTTGCAAATGACAATCCTGAGAGAGGTTTCTGTAGAAGCCCCTGTGGGAACTTCATGCATGAATCTGGAGACTTCATACTGGCTTGGTTGTTGTCTGTGGAGCTTTCATCTGGTGGAAAAAAACATCGTAATTACAAAGGCACCTGTAAACTTTGTTCTGTGCAGATGAGAGTGAGCATGATTCCCATGGTGATGGGAAGACCTTGACCCTAGAGGAAGTGGAAATTCTCCCTTCCCCATGGGAGTTCACTGAAAAAAAATCTGTCCCTTGGACTTATAAATCTAGAAGAGTTTAGCCTCTGGTTACTTCAAAACTAGCAAACCCTGACCTATTTCTCCCTACACTCAAAAGTCTGTTTGCAGTAATGGAAAGATGAGAACTGGGCATATAGTGGCAATGCTCAGCATTTCTGTGTAGCTACACTCCCAAGAAGAGAAAGATAAAATGCAACAGAGAAAATCTGGTATGTTGTATTCATAATAAAAATGCCAATTATTTTAAGTTTTCAAGCAAAATAAACTATGTATTGTGGCTAACTTTCTCAGCAGGCTTGTGGAATTCCATCCCATAAATATGCTGACAGATCTTTTTTTTTTTAGTGTGTTGCTAACAAAATAACCTCTGGCTCTTACTGCATCCTGGTAATCCTCCACATTATTATTTTAGTCACCTCGCTGCTTGGTAAACAACATCAAGCTGGACTGCAGGCAGATCCAGAAAGAAAGCCCACTGGCTGTCCAAAAGAGTTACCTGCCTGAGAATAGTAATTTTGAAAAATTGAAAATCTCCAGGTTAAGAAATGTATCTTCTTGTGACCAAGTCATCTTCAACTTCCTTTTCTGAAAGAAGAAAACATCTTGGTGGTTTTATGTAGCCATGTCTTCACAACACAGTCACTGTCTGTTCTCTCCCCTCAGAAGGTTAGGGTATCCCAGTCCTTGCAATCTCTCCTGCCACAACTTTGGCATAATACTGATCAGGGAGGTGATGGGTCATGCAGGCATCATCCCATCTTCTTAAGAGAGGAACCCATGTGAGCTGCTCATCTGCAATATTGCTGACTGCATCAGATGTTGAGCCATAAGTGCCAAACTAGGAGCTACTCTGACCCCTACATTCCCACCTCAACCTACATGTGGATATTGCTTCACAGACCCTTAGTCCTTATCAAGGAGTCACTAACGCTTTACCTTGCATAAAGTCTCAAAAGTTCCCCCCTCTGTGGTCAAATGCCCTGGGGTTTGCCCTGGGGATACCTAGCAGTCTACTATGGATTAGTACAGTAAAATGAAAGGTGAGCAGCTCAGCTGCTTCTCACCCATCCATTGCTCCACAAATGCTGCTGTCTGTCCTCACCCATGGCTCAACTTCTAGGGGTTCTTAAGGAGTGCATCTGACCTCTGCCAGCAATATGGATCTATCTTTGCTGCGCAGCTGTAGCTCATGCTTCCTGTGGGGTCAGGAACTGTGCCTGCAGCAGCTGGCTCACTGCTCATCATCAGGGGAGACATGTCTGGCCGGCTCCACCACCACACGAGTCTGGCTCCTGGCCGTCCATCTGGCTCCTGGCCGTGAGTCATCCCTGCCCCAGGTTCCTGGCTGCACCATTCTGTCTGGTGCAGTCGGAAGTGTGGACTAGCTCCAGTCCAGTTAGCCCTGCTCCCGGACCTCCATGCCATCCTGGACCATGGGCTCCATGACCTCCTGACCCCTTACAGGTGAAGGGGAAGGTGCGAGCGTGGTTCTTTTCTCTTCACACCCAGCCACTCTGTCACACTTCTATTCTGAATGTGCTTCTTCCAACTGGCCTTCACAGTCACAGTTTCCTGTTAAGTTAAATCGGGTTTCACCGAGATTTCATTCTTAATTATGTTACTATTCTTGAGTCTCTTTATCAACTTCCTATGCTTCCTGAAGGCTAATTTTAGTACAGTGTGAGTAAGATTCTTGTAGTAAATACATACTTGCTCTCTCTTGGGCTATTTTATTGGCACTTCCAGATACACTGCAAATGGAGAGACAGCCTGTAATTTTATATTATGGAGCCTTAGAAAAGGCACATGAGGGGTGTCAGCTGTGTAGGCTCCCCCCCAGCAATGTGTTTCTTCTTCAGCGAGCACAGAATTCTTCTAGGGGTGCGGGGTTTGTTCTACCTCCATGGTCCATTTTCTCCTCGGTTTCTCTGCTAAGTACAAGAAAACTTGCCAGTTGCAGCAGGCATCATGGCATAAACACCTCTTGCCTCAGAACTGGAGGGACTCCCCACGCTTACTTCTAACACACAAGGAACATCTGTAAAATAGTAACAATTTGAGCTCAGATTCTCGTCTCTATTGTGGTTTGGACTGCATGGCAGTCACTTACTGCTTCCTCATCCTCAAACAGTCCTTCTACAAGTTAGACCAGCATAAAAGGGCTCTTCTGACTTATGGCCTTATTATGTTACACTTACAAGTGTTGATCAGCTTAGTGCTAGCTTGGAGTTTGGAGCAGTCACACTTTCAACCTGAGTGGCACATCTGTGTGGAGTGGCTACACCCTTAATGGAACAGGAGCTGGGTTATACCTACCAAGAAGTGATCCTGCCCTGGAGTGGCGTAACTTTGAGCCACATAACAAGTGCTTTAAGTCACTTTAAGGTATTAGTGTGTGGACAATCCAGAGTTTAAGAGCTCCTGGAGCCACCCCAAATTACCATGTAACAAGGCCCTTGGGCCAGTAGGTTATAAAACTTGAGGAGCATAGAATCATCAGGTTGGAGGGAGAGACTATGCCCTTCATTTGCTACTGAATGGGGTTAGATCTGAACTATTTTGTATCCCCTTGGGTTCTGTTTCCTACAAGCATTTCAGGACCTCAGATGTCATATACTCAGAATTTGTTGTTCGGAGGCACCTTTTGTACAAGACAGTGCTGGTCATCTCCACCTGCAAATCTCAATCCCTCTGTTCCTTGCAAGAACCTTTTTAATCTTTTGCAGATTATAAATCTCTTTGGACCACGTTCTTCTTCTCCCTATTATACTGGTGTAAAGGCACAGCAGTTTCAATCAGTTATGTCACACCAGTTATAGATTGGTTTGAGAACATAGTTCAGCCATTCCTTTATATGAGCAAATGGGGAAAATATCCTAGAACTTCTGCTCTGTACTCAAAAGTTTCTTTGATTAATTACAAGACTAAGCTGGGGAGAAATGCAATAAAGAATCTGGAACTGGAAAATAGGAAACAATAGCTCAACCCTCATATTTAGCAGATGGATTTGGTCACCACTATTTGAAAAAGTGCAGTGACTTCATTTCAACAGCAAGTGGAGCTGAGTCAGTTTTGTTAAAATGTGGGCTTTGAAAAAGCAGCAAAGTTTACTACAGTAACTAGTTTTCTCCAAGCAGCCTGGCCCTTGGGTCTTAATAAATCTAGGTCAAAATGAAACAAGAGATTCATTACTCAAAGAAAAGTGAAAGGAGGAGGGAGAGGTTTGACATTTGTTGCCAAGCTCCTGCAGTGCCCCATGTAGGGACAGCGAATTCTCGGAAGATACCAGGCAGAAAAATCTTGGAAAGGGGCCCTGTGCTCGGGAACTGGATTTGCACTTTTCATCTGCTTTTTAACAACAATCAGAAAGCACAAGCTGTTGTACAGATATCAAAGAGCTTTATTCAGTCCTCGGGAACAGCTTGTATAATTTTGTTTTCCATTATTTCAATGGCTTTCCTCTTTTGGATCATACCACCCTAGCATTCAGGGCTTCAGTAACCTGACTGAATGCAAATGTTTAATTTGCCCATGCAAAAGTATCCAGCAGATAGTACTGCAGAGCCTATGGCCTCCTCTGTTAAATATGAAGCTAGGATTGACCATAGAAGAACAGAGATAAATCAGGTAGGTAGCATCGGTTAGTCTGGGACCGAGAAGGGGGGCGGGGAAGCAAATGGAGGATACACAAACTCACTGGATATAAAGAAGGACTTGGAGACTGTAGAACTGCTAATTGGACACCCATATTTAAATAAGGGTTTAGAAAACAACTGGATAACTAAAGGCTTTTCATAGTATGAAAGGCTCCAGTGTCACAAATCTGGGTAAATGTGGGGAATGAGCAGATGAAGAGGAACAGTCTGGTTATGGACACTCCACGGGAAGCCACAGTGGAATCAGATACACTGTCCATGACCAAGCGACTGTGAGAAGGACTTTGTCTCACTTAGGCCCAGACATTCCCACAAAAACTAACAGAGGGCAATGTCTGTGGAATACCCCTGCCTGTGGGGTCTGGCTGAGCTGCACACAATGCCAAACTAAGGAGGTGGCCAAAGACCGCTTACGGCTCCCCACTAGACAAGGCTTCAAGTCAAACCAGCTACTGTTGGCCCTAGAGTGGACCAGCAACTCCTTGCCACGTGTCTTCATCAGCCCCATTCCTTTGCTGGTGGCTGAGTGAGGGGTCAGCGTGGACCCAGTTGATGGATGTGCTCCACCTTTGGAAGTACAAACCGTCAGCTGTTCTGTTACTGTGGCGTATGGCCCCTTTCACTGCAGGAATGGTGTATGTTGGGGAGACCAGGAACCTGCTCTGTACATCAGCCTGTAAGACCCAAATGGAAATGCCTCTTTTTCAGATAGAAGAAAGGAGGATTTCAGGGTCCTAAGGAGTATAAGTACTAAATTTAAATGGAATGAACCCAGTTGGCTTGATTATCTGCTAACACTTCCTCTGCTGAGGTCCCAGTCTGTCCCTATGCTTATGCAATTTAAAACTAAATCGACCAAAGTTCTGGGGCATTAGTGAGCAGCTTTGTTTAGGCTAGACGTGATGAAGGTGTATCCAGAGAAAATTATTCAAGTATCCAGAGAGAACAAATCTAAGCATGGCCTTTGAAGAGGAAATTTTAAAAAATCATCTCAAACATAGCTAGGTTAGATAATATCTTTCTTTACCAAGATCAACAGTTATATGCTTAAATTCCTCCTAAAATAATCAGTGACAAAACTTTAAATCCTGCAGGTGCAAAAGATTAATCCCTTGGCAGCCCAATATAAATACAAAGCCCTTTATAAAAAAGGGAGGGGGGTGTTGTTTTCCCTCCTTTAACTTGAGTAATGAACAAAAGGGAATAAGGAAAGGAAAAAAAAAGAAAAAATAGAATTCACCCTCCATTTCTATTGTTCAACATTTTAATTTTAAATTGGGCCTATGAAGTTTGAGATCCACATCTTTCCAAAACATTGTTGTCCTTTGAGGTTGTTAGAAGAACAGCGGGTGGCAGAGGCACAGTGTAATGTGGTCAGGAGCACATCTGGCCCGGCAGTTGTTGACTTGTTCGAGTGTTATTCCCTGGAGGATGGAAAGCAATTGCTGATAGGACAGGCTCAGAGGGGGGAGCTCAACATCTTTGCTGTTCTATTGGCTGGTTTTGTTTTCTGGCATCCATGAGCCTCAAGCTTGGAGCCCAGCCACTGAACATCCTGTTTTCACTGAACTTGTCTTTCTTCTTCCAGGTTTCTTCCCTTCATTCCTGGTCACAAAGCTGCTGCAATAGCACCAAGGTAAGAATCTAAAAATGTAACTTTTTAGTTGATTTCTCACTTGGGATTTGTACATTTGAATAGGAGGCATCTAATATTCTCAGCAGAGGTAAACAGGTTTAGCAAGAGCTCTAAAAACTACTCTGCTTTTTAGATGGCTTGAAAGTAGAATGAACGGCAAGTGTTTAAGAGGTTTGCTGAATGCAGAGTGTCTTAGCCTTACTTCCGATCACTCAGTTCAATGCAGTGTGTGTTTGTATATGAACTTTTGGTTTGTGCATATGTAAGTGCTGAACAAGTCAGCATGATAGCTGAACATCAGTTAATTGTGTTTCTGCTGAACATGTAAGCCCAGGCTCCAGCCTCCTCTTACTGAGCTCTGCTGGAAGGGCACCTTGCAGATAGCCTGGTAACATGCGGAAATAGTCTGCAACCCCTTCCCTTCTGGACCTCTCTCATAGCTTCAAATCATGACAACCAGCAAGTCACTGGGGAAACCAGGCTGTGGCCACTCCTTGATTCAGACCACCCAGACTGCACAAGTGACCTTCTGGAAAGAAGGAAGGAGACCCGTGCCAGTGGGAGGCTTTGCATGCATGACCCTGGCACAGAAAGCCATTCTCCTATACCAAAGTATAGACTATAGACAGAAATGAATGGCAAGATGCAGGTATGTGTGTGTATGGGAAGGAAGAAGACAACAAGACCCAGTAAAGGAGGCAGATGGCAACAAGGAAGGGACTCCAGTAATGGCATAGAAGGTCAGAAATGACAGAGGTGTCTGGGTGTGTGACATCTGTGGTTACCTCAAGGCATGATTACCTCCTTTCAAGCTAAGGACATCACTGTCCTGATTCTGTCCTGCTGCCATTAACTGGGGAGTGTGGGAGGGTTGAAGATGATGCACGGAATCTCTTTTCCTTTAATGAAATTGTTACCAAACTGGGTAATGGACTCCGTACATTTGGGCTCAATGTGTCTCATGTTCCATGGAGTAAAGTTGATGACAGCTTGTAAGTAATCAGGAATGGAATGAGAATTACAGTATTCAGTGATTGAGTGCCAGGGAATGGAGGCACTGCAGTCAGCCCCTGGGAGAAGGGAGTGGCTTTTGTGGGAAGCCCCCCTAGCTGATCCAGGGGTCTTGTTAGTAGGCTCCAGGCAGGAATAGCATCCTGCAGCTGGGAAGATAGCTTGGTCCAACATGACTCCATCATGGGAAAACTCATGGGAAAAACAGAACCTTAGGGGATCCTCCCATCCCTACTGCAGACAGGGCTGCTCCACACAGCTCTGCAGTCACACAGCACTGAATCCCACTAGCATCAATGCCACATGGAAAGAGAGAAGAATCCCCTGGAGTGGTACCATAGGTGTGGTCTTAAAATTTTCCCAAATTTTGGGGTGAAGACCCTGGAAGAAAACATTATTGTTCTGGCACAACAGCACTTTTCACAATAAGGGTAAAACTTGTCCCTGAAGGAGACAAAACCTTTTTGGTGTCTGTTCAAGGCTGCAGAGTGACTACCCCTTCTGTACCAAGTGCAAGGTGCATGTCTTTGCACTTATCTTCTCTAACATACAGAACAACATGTATCCTAAACAAGAAGGCAAGCCAAACAAGGCTCTGCACTGCTCGCACTTCTCTGTAGGGGTGCGGATGAGAGAACAAATAATTCATGGCAGATGTTAGTCACGTTGATAGCACACTACCAGAAGAGGCTTGGATAGCAGGGACAGTGATGAGTGTGGCTTTCCAACCCATCTTAAGCAGAACAGAGCAGAAGGGCAGGCATGGTCTCTAGGAAATGGCAGTGCTAAGGGAGGTTATGAAACAAAGTTCAGTGGTGGTGGTGTGACTTGCCACAGAAAACCTTTCTGCTTCAGTCTTGCAGTCTTATAGGTTGTATTCTTTTCATTTTTGCTCTTATCCTTTCTCCCTCTTGCAGGATTTGTAGAGGTGAACGGAAACAAGAGAGGACGTGCAGCCACCCCCTGGTCCCTGAAAGATGGAAGGTGCAAAGGAAAAGATCATCCTGAACGTTGGGGGAATCAGGCATGAAACATACTGTAGCACCCTCCACACCTTCCCAGGAACCAAGCTGTGCAGGCTCACAGAGCCTCATGCCCATAGCATGTACGAATATGACTCTAGCACCAAAGAATTTTTCTTTGACAGGAGCGCTGAACTCTTTGGCTATGTGTTGAACTATTACAGAACCAAGCATCTCCATTGCCCTGCAGACACCTGCAGGTCAGTCTTAGAAGAGGAGCTGGCCTTCTGGGAGATAAGTGATGCACAGTTAGCACCCTGTTGTTGGCTGAAGCTGAACAACAAGGAGAGGCAGCCAGAAGAGTTCAATATGTGGGATGAGAATGAGCTTGCTGATGACCAGTGTCTCATAGTCCAGATGGAAAGAAGGGATTTCAGCTGGAGAGCCAGGTGGCAGCCAAAGATCTGGGCTATCTTTGAAAAGCCTTATTCCTCAGTAGGAGCCAAGGTAATGCTCCCCCAGCACAAATCTATATCTGTTGGGGTTCTTGGAATTTAGAAACTTGGGGGCAAAACTAATAAGTGTACAACTTCCATGCACATGTCCAGAGTCCTACTTACACCTACTTGAATAATGGCCTTAAAAAAATATCCCTGGACAAGCCTGATTCACCAAGATTTTTAGTATGGATTTCCATTTGCTCTGATTTATGGGATCATACTGCGATTACCTCATCAAGATTTCTAGTCCTGTTATCTACTAGTTGTTAAGCAATACAAAACTAACAAAAGCAATTCAACATACATAAGCAATACAAAACATTTAGGAGCCTGTGAGCCAGTTATGTCTCCTGCTGGTATTTTACTGAAACTCGTGGATTTGGGTTGCTCTAAACGGGGGGTGAGGACAGAGTCAGACTTTCTATTTATTGCAAATGCATCCAATTTGTGGGTTTCAGAATACTTTATGATCTGATTGATTTTCATAACTGCTGACCGCCTCTGTGGAACAGCTTTGAGGCTATGGGTTATTTGTGAAATGGTCACTTCAGATATTTATCATCTGTACTGGCTGATGCAACTCAAAATCAAATCTGCTTCTCTTTCAGTGTTTTCAACCCAGGCCCCTGCTTTTCTAGAGCTCAAAAACAGGCTAAAATCACATCATGGTCAAGCCAATGTTAAGCAACTGTCCCAGGTCCTTGTTAGCCCCCAGCTGATTTCAGTTTGTGCTGTGGGTCAGCTCCCCAGTATATCCTATTCCATATTACTTAAACTCCTTTTTATCTTTGTCTGCCATATCACTGCTCTTGTGCTCTGCCTACTTTTGTTATGTCCCTTTGCTGTGCCCCACTGCTTTGCATGCTGGTGCTGCCTATTTGCTGCTGTGCTCTGTACAGTTAAGTGGTTATTTAGTGCTTTCAAAAGTACTTCTCTTATTCTCATGCTTTCTGCTGTTTCCTGTGCTGTTTATCCCTATTCCCTGCACACAGTATGTCCTCGCTGGTGCCTCCCACACCTCTTTCATATAAGAAAAACAGGTACTTGAGGTAGTAAATTGAAATTGGAGAAGACAGAAGACATTTTCCAGCCTGTCTGAAGCAGCAGGGCCTTTGAGACATACTTGGCTTTAGGGAGACCTCAGTGGGTACTTCTGCACCGTGCCTCTAGTGTTTCTGGAGAAGGAGCATTGTCAAGCATACCCTACCCACCTACTACTGTTCACAGGCATCAATCCCAGAGATGCTGTGTTAAAGTTGCCCCTGCTGCCTCTCTCCAGTGTGGATATACCCAGTGAATCTGCCCCATGATCAGCCATGATGCATACCCATGACTCTCCAGCTGTCAGATCTGCCTCCCATTCCTTACACTCTTAGATGGCAGCAGTTCAAGGTATATTCTTTGACTCGGCTCCACTTTGTAGGAAGGGACAGAAGAAAAAAAAAGATTCTGTGAATGTGTGAAACAACTTTGAGAAGGAAATTGAGTTAAAGTTAGTCTGAGAGTAGGGAATGCCTAATGCTGGGAATCAGATGGCTGAAATGAGGGATCATATGGATGAAATGAAGCTATGAATTTATGCGATGCCCTTACACTAAACTAATGTCACCTCTCACATTTCCATTTCTCTGCAGTGTTTGGCTGTCGTTTCCTTGCTGTTCATCATTGGTATCGTCATCATATTCTGTGAGGAGACAAAGGCCCAGTTTGATTTCTTTGCTGGTAACTTCACCATAGTCAGCCATTCTGAAGTCACCCATGTCGTCCATGAGCTGTACTACCACCAGGCTCCGTACTTGCTCCACCTGGAGCTTTTTTGCGTCCTCTGGTTCACTTTTGAGTTTTCAATGCGGTTTTGCTTCTGCCCAGACAAAAAGAAGTTCCTCAAGAACCCCCTGAATGTTGTTGATTTTCTCTCCCTCTTCCCAGTTTACATTGAGCTCTTCACAGCCAAGCAGATCCAGAAAATGCCAACACTTGGCCTTTGGCTTGGCTCTGTCCGTGTAGTCTATCTCCTCAAACTCCTGAAGATATCCAAGCTCATAGAGACCCCTCTGATCCTGAGAGTCCTGCCCTACACACTCAAGTCCATCCTCCGAGAGATCTGTATCCTGCTGATGGTGCTGGCCTTTGAAACCCTCTTCTTTGGCTCCCTCTTTTTCTATGGAGAGTTGCTGGGAATTCATCCTTCCTTCACTGGAGATTTACACTTCACAGACATTCTCATTTGCTTCTGGTGGGCTCTCATCACACTCACTACAGTGGGCTATGGAGACATCATCCCTCTAACCACATTTGGCCAAGTGACGGCTGCCTTAGCTGCAATATTCGGCATGTTAACTATTATCATCCCGATCCCCATCTTCCTAGTCAAGTTTAAAGGCTACTATGCCATTGCCATATCCAAACAGAAGCTGAAAATGAGCAGAAAGCAGTAATGCCATTGATAGTAGAGCTGCTGCCACTCTGTGCCCTTCAGCATTAATTCTGATGGGATTTGTTCCAACCACAAAGTGGATTGAGCACAGACATTTAGAAATATTCCATGCCACATCTATTTGCCCAGTGGCAGGGACCAAGATGCAAGTTGTAGCTTTCAGTTTTAGTGGCTAATGCACTTTATGGCATATCACTATGTTGAGCAGCACTTCAGTGACACAGGATAATACAATGGGCACAAGAGTCATGGGAAAAAAATCATCCCCTTTCCTATGTCAGACAAAGAGGCGAAAATGCACTTTGGATGGGTTCATCACGAATCAAAGAGAGGGCTTCACCACCATGAAAAAAGCCAGTGCTCTCCATTTTGCAAAGCTGCCACGAGCACTCAGAGCATGCAGGGATGAAAGCCCACGCTGAGAGAGAGAGAGATCAGGATCCTGCAATGTCCCTAACTCCAGAGAACATCAGTTCAAAACAGGACTTAATGAGTGGGTATTTTGTGGTGCCCAGGCCTTGGACAGCCCTGAGCAAAGCAGTCCATTGGATTCTCCGGGCCAGATAACTATTAGGTACAGATTAGTGACTTCAGAGGAGCTGCTCTGATTACAACAGCTGAGGATGCAGACCACATGCCTCATCAGCACCTAGTCACTAGTATCACCATCATGGGCAACTGGTGCCACCTTAGTTAGGGGGGCACATGCTGGTGACCAGTCAGCAACTGGGGGGCTGGGTCTAAGTGGGGAGCACAGCTAGTCAGGGGTGCACCAGTGCTCTCAGGGGGTGCACGTGCACCTCCATGCACCTACTACACATTGCCACTTAATTCAGCATCACATCTCCACCTTACTAGACTTCCTGCTTGGGGAGAAACATGTAGCTAACATGAGAGAGGGGCTACCTAAATCTACTGTCTTACCTTCCTTCATGGAAGGTAGAGGGTCAGTCATCTCCATGGCACTGGACCCCACTGAGAAGTTTCTAGTGTATGAGGGGAAGCAGAAGGAGGAGAAGGAGAAATGTTTGATGGACTGACAGAGTAGGGGGAGGTGAGTGCACGTAGGAAAGTATACTGTCTCCTTACCAGCCATGTTACTGGCAGCAGAAAGCCTTGCCTGGGTTTTCAAAGGGATCCTGGACCCTGGAGCCAGAGGAGCTCCATGATGCCAAGCAGTGGGAGGGGGACCATGCGCACAGTGGCTAGTCCAAGCCACCTGCCAACAGCAGAGAAAACCATTTCCATACAGGGTTGGATGTGGCCCAACAGCACCTTCAAGTAGGGGTAAAACCCACAAAGGAACAACTCCCATCCCATCATAAATTCGACTGGAAAACAGTAATTGGGGTCTACAGAAATCCTGCTCTGTCTTCTCATATTGTATTAAGGAAGAAAAGGAGGCAGTGTTCTCTATGCTGTTCTCTCAGTGTGACCTGGGAAACAGGGTTGGTTTGACTTTGCTGTCCTCATAGCTAATACTGTCAGCGTATGGTTTTTTTTTAACTTGTAAATTGAAGTGACCTGATCTTGATTTGCCCCATGGAAAGCTGGAGGAAACACACTCACCCAGAGAAGTTACACCAACCAAAAACACCATGGGAGACCTGAATTAGGCCCAAATAAGTTGCCATTGCATCAGTGGGCACATCTACATGAGGTGCTGTGTCGTCGTAGCTCTTCTGTACAGCGACATAGCATTGGCAGGCACTAACCATGTTGCCACCGCTACTGCGTGGTAGGGTTTGAAATGACTGTGCAGTGGGGCACATGTGTAAACATGCCCAGTGAATAATAAGGGAGCCCTTTAATGGCATATTCCCTTGGATTACAGCTAAAGTCTGCATATCCTAGTGGAAAGCATGTTCAAAATTGCAAGTCTTCTGTCCCAGGCTACTCGTGGGTCTGGCTTTTTATAAGAAACCCTCTGAATGGGTATAATTCTGGCTCCAGTTAAAACAATGACAACATTCCCTTAATGTCAATGTGATTTCATCTCCTACATCCTGTGCTTCACCACAGTTTCAACCCTTAATGATTCGTACGTAACAAAAATGCTGTAGTATTAATCACAGTATGTACATGGTTTTTATCATATAAGAAACAAAACATAACATACGTTATTAAATATAATTTCCATTATATTTTATCTGCCATAGATGTTTTTATAAAGTAGGAACATTAACTTTTTTAACTTAGTAGCCTTTGTTTTAATCTATTTTTAAATATTTTTTTCTTTGTAATATCCAAGACTGTATGTTCCCATTGTGGTAAAGAAACAAAATCAGATCCTGTGTCTAATATAGTAAGGATAATGGTTAAAGGTTGTGTTGCCTACTGAATAACAAACTTGTCTTTTATATGCTAAGTTTAAGACTGTACTTTTATTAAACTTTCTATTAACTTTTGTCCATGGGTATAATTATATTACACAGGGGTATAAGGTAAAAGCTGCTTTATTTTTATTAAAACTTTTACTATCTTTATTCCCCCCTCTAGTGCAATCACTGATGAATTCATTCCTTCTCATAGCCAAAATGATATGGCTTTAAATATTTCACATAAAAAGTGAAGTCATTAGAGCCCAAACACACAATATCTAGAATAAGATTGTTTCCTGCATCTCAAGCGTGCTTAGCACCAGGGAAAGAAAGGCCATCAGAGAGGGGGTTAGTGATCTGAATCTACAGGGCTGGTATCAGGTACAGTAGCCATGGGGTTGTTCTGATTTTTGCAGTGGTGTAACAGTATGCATGGAACTTCATGGTAGAAGATTAGGCAGCGTAGCATTGCTCTGCCATGTCCCCTCCATCACTGCCTTAGACCTAAAAAATAATGGAAGCCATTTGTTGCAGGAGCTAGTTATTTATACACCAAATCTGGCCACCCTCTGCCTAATGCAGGGGCAGGCAATTATTTTGCGCAGAGGGCCGCTTATTGAGTTTTGGCAAGCCATCGAGGGCCGCATGACAGGCAGCCCAGGGCAGATTGATATTAATTTTCTAAATTTTTAGGGGCCCCGTGGGCCAGATGGAATGGCCTGCAGGTGCATCTGGCCCCCGTGCTGCATTTTGCCCAGCCTTGGCCTAATGGGATTAGTATTTGGCTGTCTATGATAGTGTATACTCCCAACCATTTTGGAGTCCAAGTTCAATTAAGCATGCAACTTTATTAGATATCACAGTTACATTTGTTCCCTAATCTCTAGGTCAGTGGTTTCAACCTGTGGGTTGGAGAACCCTGGGCGTCCACAAACTGTGTCTAACGGGTCCACGAAAGATAACTATGATCAATCAACAGTATGTGACTACTCCTGCTTACAATTCAAGGGGACAACTCCTCCATTTGAAATTTTGTAATGAAAAAAGGTTGAAAACCACTGCTCTAGGTCTAAGAGATATTCCAGGATGCTGTAGCAACACTTCTTCCTCACACTCCATCTGTATGAGCTTCACTGACTTACCCATCCCTCCCCTTCTTCTTTGCTTTCTTTTCCCAGTGAACGAACTGCAACTTTCCCGATTAAGGAACTTAACTATTAAGCCTGTGTCCAGCAGAGGGAGATCTCTTACAGGCTATGATATATTTTTGCAGAGTCAGCATGACTTGGAAACCAGAACTGGACCCAGTATCATCACTTCCAGTCACATTCTTCCACCTAGATCCAAACTGACCTCTGTCCCACAGTAGTCTGCTCCCTTTTGTGAGGCACCCAAAACTGGTAGCTTATAAGGAATGTCAGAGAGAAGGTTAATCATTTTGTTAAGGCAACAGAGCCTGCACTTTTGCCGCATTGTGGGGATCTTCCAACAAATGGGTTTCACCTACTGAGAAGAACAGAAGTGATGTGCCACAGGTCAAATTGTCAGCTGTCATCAATAGACAAAGGTCTACTGAAAACAATGGCACCATGCCAAATTATGCCAGCTGGGAATAGGAAACCTGTGTGCATTTGTGGAGGTAGATGTCCTAAGAATGGCTGAAAAACCTATATGCTGTTTGTCTTTAAACTGGCTAAGTCAGATGGGTGTCTGCCATTGAGTCGCAAGAGTAGCACATGTGAGATCTCTCTGCTTGTGAAACGTTGCCAAGCATTAGAGTTCAATTATTCACTAACGATCTCTCTAATGTAGAGTATAAGTTCCTTAGGGAAAGAACCTCATTTCCTTAGATGCCTAATTGCCATACAGGCTAACGGCTCTAAATAAGAAAAATAATCACATAAATAATAATACATTAAATGTGGACGCTCCAGTCAGCAAATGACATAATCCACTCCAGAGAGATCATCCAGCCAAGTTGCAAGGTGCTGAAGGCAAAAAATCATCATCTCAGCTAAAGGCTGGAGGGGAAATAATAGCTTTGGAAGCTGTCCCATCACTGGGGCATATTGTCCAGGATATTAAAAACACACATACAGCAAAACTTTATTTCAACCCCACTTTCAGTCCCATGGAAGGAGAGGAGAAAGATGAACATTTCAGAGCTATACATAAGGTGTGGTCTTTTAAACTCCCATTAATGACACTGACGATGGGTAAAAATGCCATTGTGCTGAAATGGGAGAACATTAGCTCTATACAGGGGACTGCTGGAACATATCTCTCAGGTGTGTGTGTGAGACTGCTCATCCCAGTTCAGGCTGCTTTTGCCAACACCCAAAATACTCACAGTCTCAAGAAGCTGTTTTGATCGCCAGGGATCAGTTGGATGTTGTATTGTCCTTGTCTTATGCCCCACAATGGGAACCAAGATGGGAATGGCATTGGAGCCTCTGTAGAACAAAAAAACAATAGCTAGCTTTTCATCAGCAGATCTCAAAGGAAGTCACTATTGTTATCCCCATTTTACAGACAGGAAACTGAAGCACAAGCAGGGAACATAAGTTGTAGATGAGAACCCATCTTCAGAATCATAGGCCAGTGCTCTGTCCACTAGCCCACACGATTCCTGTTTGCAGGAGAGAAAGACTTGCTACCAGTAACCTTCCCGCAGCTCTGGGAGTGGGCACCATTGCAGAGCAGTCAGCTACGGTGTTGCATCTCAGTCAGACCCCAAGCCCAGAATGCAAACTGTATGCAAGCAGCAAAGCAATTTCTCTTGCAGGCTTTCAGCAAAGTAGTTTAGTAGTTTATCACCTCAGCTGTTGCCTCCTTTCAGCTCCAACTAGAAGTGGGACCAAACCACTATGATGAAGGAGCATTTGGATCCAGGAATTTAGTTCACTGCCAAGACTAAGGAGCAGCTGTGAAATCCCAGCAGGGATCATGTTTGAATCCAGATTCAGATTCATTCCTAATTGCCCCCAGGCAGTCACATCTGGGGCTACTGGAGTAGCTGAGCTTGGAGGCAGTGGCAAAGCTGGAGTAGTGGTGTGAGTAAGAGTCATCCACTACAATGAAAAGGGGAAGTCCTGGGAACTGACTTGTGAGCAGATCCATCTGCTCACCCCCGGTGCAGTTAGGTGAGGCTTTCACAATGAACCCCGGGGATAAGTCACAGGGGAAAGGAATCTCTCCCAGCCACAAGCTGGCACTTGTCAGGCTGAGTGTTGCACCTTGGAAAACAATTCCTCTGTTTGCATTGAGGCCAGGTTTGCGCAGCCCCCCAGGGAAGAAAGGAGCAGCAAATTCTTCCTGCAGAAGCAGGAGCATTACTTCTTGCAGTGGAGTGGGACGATGAGTTTTTTAGGTCTCACCCCACAACAAAGGGGTCAGACAGGCACCAGGCAAGAGGTAGAACCTAGCACCAATGCCAGGCACCTTGCGCAGCCAATGAAGGGCCAGGCCCAGGTAAAAGCAGAACATAAGAAAATAAACCTGGTCATTTCAAGGGGGGCTCTTGAGCTGCAAAGATTTTCAGGCCAGGGACTTGAAACCGTCTCAAAGAGCTGGCCTGGGCAAGAGAAATATGTAGGAGAAGAGGCCTGACCCTTCCATATAGTTGTTAGGGAGAGGAGAGTCTGTCATGAAGTCCTCCTGGTATCCTCACTGAAAAGTGCTACTGCACTGCATAGCCATGTCTCCTGCCTGCATGTAGCCTGGGGGCAAGAAAGATGGACAACAGCCTATCCCTTTTCTTACCTCATTCTTCATGCTGTGTGTTCTCATACAGGCAAGGTTCTTTGAGTAGCCTCAAAAGTTTTAAAGGGAAGTCTGAATATCTCTGAAACTCCCATCTCTGGAGGTTCTTTTGGTATGAACAGAGCAAGGCCTGGGGAAGGATGATAAGGGAAGATCCAAGGAGGCTTTCATGTGTTCTGCACATGGGACACGGCCAAGGTATGTTATGGTAGTGTAAGCGCCATGTTGTAGCTGTGATAGTCCTTGCAAGCGGCAAGGATTTCTTAGGGTAATATCTTTTACTGGATCAACTCTGTTGTTGGGATAACGTTAGGCAAGCTTGTCTAACTTTACAGAGTTTGTCTAATAAAAGATATCACCCTACAAAACCCTTGCTTCTGCTAACGTATGTTTAAGATATGTAGTTTGAAGATTCTCCAGTCATCGGAGCTAATTTAGGTGACTTCTGGTGATGAGGATCACAATAATTTAGCTAATGGTGATTGTTAAGACATTGCAATCACCCTGAAAGGTTGGGCTTGGTACTTCCAGGCCTGGGTTAATTAGCTTTGATTCCAGAATTGTCTCCAAATGTTCTGTAAAGAAATGTGCAGTGAAGCATGGATGTGGAGTGGCATTTTTAGATCCATCTAATTTTAGATATTCCCACTGCCTAAACTGGCATTACATCACAGTGAGTTTTTGCAGGGAGGTGCTGAGGTTTAGGACTGTGTATGGAAACGCATAGCTCATCTGCTGACTCATCCGGGCGGCATGACCAGGTGTGTCTCAGTTTGAACTCTGTCTTAGAAGAGAGGGAGAGGGGGGAAAAAAAAAGATGCCTTTGGTGGTAATCCTGAGAGCAGCTAGCTGAGAGAAGAGTTTAAGCTAACACTTATGTTTCTAAGTGCAGTTTAGTTTCAGAGTTTTCCTATTAAATTAATAAAAGGCAAGAGGCCTCAGTAGATGAGGCAATCTGGACCATATCTCACTGTGCATGTTTCACCTTGAGAGCGGGTTGCGGGAAGTCCCCGTTTACAGACTTCTAAACATCTTTTGAAGGACATAAATTCATTCTAACATCTTTTTCCATGGGCTTGGTGTTTTCAAGATGTCACATGAGGCTTGAGGAGGGTGAGGTAAAGACCAGGTTTGCTGACTCCCCTGGGAAACTATATCATTGGATGTGTTTTATTATATTGCTGTGGGAGACTGCAAAGCTCTTTTGCATTACCTTGTCCTCCCCAAAGCCTTCAACATCCTTGCTAATCCAAGTTCATGCCCTCCAGCTGTGATTCTTCACTGAGGTGTTGCAGCAGGCTAGGATACCATGAGATCCTTCTAAGGTTGCTGCACAATATTAGCACTGCAATGTTTATATATGTGCAAGCATCCATACATGATTCACAGGATAGACCCAGAGGCTTCAAATAAGAATCCACAGTGGCAAAAAACCCGTCTGACTTGCTGCGGGCTGAGTTCTTTGCAACAGAAGAATCACTTTATTATTTTTGTTTTTGCTTCTTAACTTTTGAAGTGAGGTGCTGCTGAATTCAAACAAGTTACAAGAGGATGTCTTGACAGCCACTGCCTTACAGGGTGTTTTTCAAAGCTTCAGCCAGTCTACCAGGACAGATCCCAAAACTTCCACATACAGGCTGAACTACTTGAAAAGAGAACTCCTCCAAATTCCAGTCACTTGTGGGAAATTTTATCATTTGTGATTATTGGTGGTTGAAGTTGTTCTGAATTGGGTCAAACAGTCACCAGTTGGAAATTTATTGGGAATGGATGACTGTTTGGAAACACTGAAATGTTTTGTTTTCACAAATGCCTTGGTATTTAATTTTAATAAGGCTAAAATGTTTCATATAAGCAAAGTTAAAAACCTAATATAATATAAAAGGTCAAAAAATAGGTATTGATATGCATTTTAGCATACTGAGATATGCTGATGTTACTGAATTAAATAAAAAGCAAAGCCAAATTGTTTTTACTTTTGCCCATCAAAAATTCATCAGATTCAGTGTCTTCCTCTAGAAAGTTTTGATTTCAATGAAACTGCTTTTTTTGATGGAAAACTGTTCCACTGAACATTTTCTGATTACTTGTGTGGGAATATGAATTAGCATAAAATAGATTTGACTTCTACTTCATTCATCTTCCCCGAATCAAGTAATGAGGCATTTGTCATGGCTAGAAAAAGTTTCATCAAGATTTTGGGGCAATGCAAAACACTACCTGCATCAGCAGGATCTGGTGGTGTTGGGGAGGATGTTGTAGGGAGGGGAGACCACTGAGAGGAGAGCATAGCAACAGTTTGGCCACTTCCTCCTTATTAGTGTAACCTGTTCAATGAGGGGTGGTTTAAAGACAGCCTTGTACTGTGTAAACCACCCCCGGAAAGAGGAATCCTTCTCTGCTACTTATTACCTTGTATCTCTTTTGTACTGCCTGGGTTGGGATCCAGAACTGACCCATTGAAGTTGTTTTTTGTCTCCAGTGTTGGGAGAGGACAGTTGGGATGGGAGTATCTTTACAAAACATGAGGCTTGGTTCTCCCCTCTCCTGCACTTTGTTTGGTGATCCGCACCAGGGCCAAGTGACTGCGTGACCTTATGATCTGATGACTGCAGATCCTTATGATCTGGTAACATTTCACACTCACTTTGTGCAGAGCTATCTGCTGAGCTGAGCTGCAGGGGAATGAAGACTCGTGTGTTTTGGCCTGATGGTTTCCCTCCTACCAACAATAAATCTAGGATGAACTCCTAGAGCCAAATAACAACGCTTTCCTCCTAAAATGTCAGATTGGTCTCCTGTCTCACATGGAAACCCTCTTCTTCCTCCCTTAAAAACTCAGAACTTGGGCAGTGGGCAGCCAAGTACCAAGCTGCTACTGTCACACCATCCTCTATGTAATAAGTAACTGCGTGGTCATGAAGGCTGCCAGCCCCCCACGCCCTTTGGCACTGTCATCCGAGGCTGGGTTTCTAAGGAGTGTATATTTTGTGGCTGCTCCTAATTCCAGCAGAAAAAATCAAGCCTGACCTTGTCCCTGCTTAGTCACTAGGAGCAGGAGACAGAAACCACAAAGGCAACCGTGGCAAAAAAGCACAGATGAAGGGAGTGTCAGATCTTTCCCAGGCCAGTATTCAGATGATGGGCATTGTGTTAGTAGTCTCCCTTGAAACGGCTTTTCTCTGTGCTGGTCAGCCTGTTGGCTGGTATTTGTACAGGGAGGTGCTGCTCAAGGCACCTGAGTGCGTGAGGGGTTCTAGCCCCTTCTGCATTGCTTCGATGCTGCTCTCTATGCTCCTCCCCTTCCTTCCAGTCCTTGCACAGTGGAAGCAAATTAGCTGATGCAGTTGATTTAATCTTAACTATTTTGAGACGGCTTTTGAGCTTCTTGAGGTGAGCAGGGTTCAGAACCAACGCAGGAAACTTGCTTCTCAGTGGGTGTTGGTGATTGCTGTGCAGTGTTTAACTCTCACATAGGGCAGGTTAACCCCAGTGATTTTAAAGGGTTGTCCCTATCTTACCCATGCGGTTCTCAAAAGACAGGACAGAAAAATGACAAGAGACAGGATACATTCATATAAGCAGGAAGTAAATAGAAAAGTCCCCCATCTTTGGGGGTTTCTCAGCCGTCCTTCATGTGAAGGCTGAGCTGCCCAAAGGGATTTTCCCTGTCCTGCCTCCTCCAAGGTCCATTTTATAGTCCTTCCCTCCAGCGAGGGCAGAAGGAAGCTACATTGTCTGTCATGAGCTCCTTGTTCACCAGGAACAAACAGTGCCCCTTCCAGACCACCTCACTGCACAGAGGTTCAGTCTTACCTTGCACCTCTGTATTTCTAGAGCACTGGTACTCATGCCATCTCATACAGCTATGTTTGTAGTCTTATACCCATCATAATTTGTTTCCCAAAAAGTTTTAATCTGGATCCTAGTGGGCTGGCAAAGAACTGATGGGAAATCCTCTGTGACATGATAATGACAGGCTGCAGGGTGATCCACCCACTGGCTAGAGCCGAGCTGCAAAATGTCAACTCTGCTACCACCAAATCCCATGAAACAGACCACTAGGGTAGAGCAGCAGCTATTTTCAACTTAAACTCTATGCCCCGGGTGAAGTTAAGCCCAAATTCATACTCAGACCTTGGGTATCATCACCCTGACCCTGATCAGGCCCAGCAGCAGAGGAGTTCGATACTGACTCTTCTTTGGTATCAACCTGCTACTCCCCCACGTCAGCACAGAAGGGAGCTCTACCTAATCACAAATGTGAAAGTAGAGACTTTTCTATCAGACCTAACTACTTGGAAGAATACTTGGTAGTGTCTTCACCCTGCTTTTTCATTGCTGGGCATCTTATGCTGCCCTTTGCCTCAGACCAAAGGGTGGACAAGGTGCTACGCTGTCAGAGTGGCAGCATCTTACCTCACCTTGTGCAGATGTAAAGACTGTCTTCCAGGTACAGAGCAATGGTGAATCAAGCCCTCCATGTAGAAAGGGAAGCAATTGCTAAGTCTGGAAGCAAAGGGCAAAGGCGGAGGCATCTGGGGGGAACAGCAGAAGCCCTTCCCCCTCCACAGAAAGACCAGAAGTATGGTCTTTCTGTTCTCATGATCCTCTACATACACTAAATATTTTCTGCCTCTTGTAACATTGATTTTATATTGAGTTTTAACTTCTACTATAAGGAAATAAGGGGTGGTGGGAAGAGCTTCAGATTGATAATGTAATTAAAGGCCATAATGGAATGATACTTCTCTGTAGCTCAGCTGTTATCACTCGCATAGCCCTCTGTGCCATATCCCCTCAATGCAACTGATTCTACCCTCATATCCTTGCATCATTGTCTCATTGCAGGCAACGGGCTGCCGCAGGCTCAGTGCAAACAGTCTGCACATATAGTATTTACTCTCAGATTAAGGGTAATAAAACTCAGCACTTTAATGTTGATTCTCACAGATCTGTCTCATCTTCAGGCCAGACACAAACAAGAGAAGGGCTGTGGGGTCACTTTTGTTTTGTATTTGTACTGCACTTTTGTGGGGGTCCTGATTCATGATTTGGTTCCTGTGCACTATGGCAATACAAATAAATTATAATGAAGTATTAATAATATACTGGCAGGGTGTGGGTACAAATAGGGGGCTGTGATCCTTCTACCTTAACAAAAGAGCTCAGGAGTATGCTCAAAAATATACAGTGCCAATAGAAAAAGTGATCAAACAACCTAGTTCTTATGCAGATCCAAGAGAGAACTAGGGACAGCTACATTACTATTTTAATGATGCTACAGTGATGAGCACTATAGAGATGCAAATGAATAATCCACATTTTAAACCTGATTCTTTGAATACGGTTATAGGATGGTCACTATGTAGTAACTGAAACTCATGAACTTATAAAATATCTAGCCTGAGTATTGCTAGAAATGAACCCCAGAAGTCAGCATGGGCTGCAAACCTGCTCAAGAAGCTGAGTAAGTACTCATGTGGTTAATGTGTTGTACTCCAAGCTATTGTAGTTGCACTACTCCAAGTACCCAAACTAGCTAGCTTAAAGCTAGCTCAGGTGTGCTATATGAGCTTGCACTGACTGTAGTGTAGACATACCTCTAGTGCACTTGGGCACAGGATTCCACTTTTATCCCAGGCCAGTTGAGACATGAGAAGTGATTTGCCTGCAGCTGTATTAAGTGAGATTTGACTGCAATATGAGATGGAAAAGAACTCTGGGCTAGCTTCTGGGTTCCTTCCTCTTCACTTCTTCCAATAGCTCCGACAAACAGTGTTTCTATCAAAGGCAGCTAATCCATAAGAGCAGTCACCTGGATATCATATTGTGAATCCTGTTTTGGTTTTTGGTTTTTTCCTCCTGTGCTACCAGCTCCCCTAGGCAATTGCACTGTAATCTGTCTATCATTTGGAAGGCTGCCAAAAAGGTGACTTTTAAAGGTGCGTCTTAGCAATTGCTTCCTGACTCAGCTTGTTCAGAGTGTGTCTAAGATCTGTTGAGGCTGATCATAGCTTTTGAATCTGCAATATTTACCTACCTGGTTACTATGGGAATCTATGAAAAAGGCTACGCTGATCATGATTTCACTAGAAAGGATAGGAGGAAGAATGGATGTTTGACAGTGCTGCTGAAATGCTCCAGAGCTGCTTGAAGCACATCGTAATAGGGCTGTGCTAAGTACCAGCCTGCTGTGTGCCTGTTCCATCTCTCTCCATCTGTTGATTGTTTTCATGCACTGCTTTTAGTGGACAGCCTCTCCCTGTGTGAACGGATGGTGCCCAGCGCATTGTGGGGACTACCACAATTCAAAAGATGAATTATGATTAAATAACGGGCGAAGGTCTCTAGCTTGCTGGTGGATTTGTATATTGACTCTTCAATGCCTTTGGCTGGGGCATAAGACTGTTTTGAAACAGGCTGTTGCTGTCCATAATGTGCAATCCAAATGTTTGATGCTGTGGAGGCCGTGTTGGAAACAAGAGATTCAAGAACTACAAACACAGCCTATTGGTACAGTGCCCAGCCCAGCAAGCCCTGACTTCTGCCTGGGCCCTTTCGGCCATACCACCATATGCATCATCATCATCCTAGCAGGAGTCAAATAGGGCTATTCCATCCTATTCAGATGCTTATTATCTTGCAGCAGTTGCCTTGGCATCTGAGCACTTTGGTTTATTGCTGCTATCCTCACATCTGGGAGCTGAACATGGGACATCCTGGGTCCTGATCTTGCCCCCTTGAAGTTTATAAGAGCTTTGTCATTGATTTCAGTAGATGTAGACTCAAGCCTTAGATATGCAAAAAGGAGTTTGCTAACCAGCTGCACCCTGGAGCCTGGGGCACTGAAGAGAAAGCTATTTCCCAGTGATAGTCATCTTGCCTGAAAGTCACTCAGATGCCACGAGGAGGATGGGCTTGGCTCTCCTTCCAAACACTGAACAATCCATCTTGGCATTCCAGTAAGCCCAGCTCTGGCTTTATAACAATGAAGTGACACTTAATTTTTTTCCCTATCAGAAGATTGGAGAAGCAACCTGTCTTCCTTCATCATCAATCCCAGGCATATTTTAATTAGAGACCTCTTTTTTTTTCTTGTATCTCTCTCCAAGCTGCCAAACTGCCCACTTGAGATACTTGGCACTTTTAAGGTCAGATGTACAGCATTTCAGGTTCCAATTTTTTATGCTCCCTAATTTCAGTATATGGTGTCTTGTATACACACACACCATATTTAGAGAGACGGTCTGGTGGTCTGGTGGCCCATGACCAAGAAGTCACGAGTGTAAGAGTGTGTCTGTGCCCCCCCGGCTGTAGGCAGCACCACAGTAGAGCATGGCAGGCCTGCTCCACATGCCCAATAAACAAAATACATGTGTGCAGCCTGTGTTTGAAGTGTTCCCTGTGCCGCTTTAAGCTCTTCCTCAAGCACATGCTCAGTACCTTTCTTGTAGCAATTGTGTCATGACTCTTCCTCAGTTGTCCTGGGAGCAAGTGGGTGGCATATGTCTCATGGCAGCACCCCTGGGTACGTCTCAGAGTCCTTGAAGTCGTACAATAAGGGCTTCTGTTTCCAGTTCTGCCACAGCTTGCTGTATGATTGTAGGCAAGATAGATTTGCAGCTTCTAAACTAACTCATTTATGTCAGTCATTCAATGTCTCTACCTCTGTTTCCCCACCTACAAAATGTCAATAGTGATAGTCCCCTGTCCCAAGGAGATGCTGTGAGCTTATGCTATATCAGTGAACGGTTACAAAGGGCTTTGCAATCCTGCAAGAGGGTGTTGTTGAAGTCCAAACTATAATTAATATAGAAACATGCAAACAAAATACATTTCCTTTTTTAGTAGGAGCTAAACATTGCAGACCCTGGCCTGTCTGAAACACTGGCTGCAAGGAGTGGTTGGGTGAGTTTGGTTTGGGTGCAGTACAATGCTTATTCCCCCCAGGAATTTTATGCGAACCAGGCTTAGTGGGCTGGCTTCTGATGGCTGTCACAACCATGCTAATTCAGTGAAGTTATTCAGGATTAACTCAAGAATAACTAAGACAGAAATCTGGCCGATAAACCAGACTCCAGCCTAGTTTAAATGCTTGAGCAAGGCAGAGGTTGCCCCTTGGTTTTTAGATTCCTGATAAAAGTGTCTGTTGGATTTAATGCACATTACATCTGCAGTCCATGCTACAGTCAGGGTGATCAAATCAATTCCATATTTGCTTTCCTCCCCCTCATAATCCACTGCTATTGACTCAGCTGCCTTGGTTTGGTAAGGATTGGGAGCAAAACATTGCTTGATTGGGAGCAAGGCATTGGTAAACATTTTTGTGTGCAGGGGGGTGGGGGAGAGTATATTTTTAGTTCCATCCCTTCAGATCCTCATGGGTCTAAAAACCCTTCTAACATTTTAGCTCAGCTGTTACTTTCAGCAGCCTACTATGCTCCAAGCATCAATATTTCACGTGGCTACATGAATCCCCTTTAGGAAAAGTAAAAGCAGTTTTTCCTGTTTATGAAATCTCAGCATTGCCAAGAACAAGAAAGTGTTGGAAAATCCTATCTTCCCTGCAACCCAGCCTCGCAAAGTCCGCTGCCATATAGGGTCTGGATTCACTCCGGGGGCGGGCTGGGAATGCTGCCTTTTCCTCCTTCTGGGTGATTCTGGGAGGCCCTGAAATGATGTCACAGTACATTTTGGGCTACAATAACAGGAAATCATCAAGTGTTTACACTGGCAAGTGGGCCTGTGATGTGATTTCCCCCTAATCCCCCCCTTCACTTCCTTGGTATATCTGTTTCCTCCGATTAAAATACTACTCGGTGACAACACTGAAGGAGGAAAAAGGAAAGGGGAGAGGGAGACAGAAAGTCATGTTTGAAACGGATGGTTCCCCTGGTGTCTTCTACACACTGCATGTGCGCTGGAGCAGTGGAGAAGCCTGGACGCAGGAGGCATCAGCGTGCCCTCCCTGTGCTGGAGAAACAAAAAAGAAACTGTTCCAGTCAGTATCCCCAGGGTAAAGTCACCTAGGAAATTTCTGCAACACAGGGCCTGACTTGCCTTTTTAAAACAGGCATTTGCTTGTAAGCTAATTGAGAATATAACACAAAGGGTTTTAGTACCTTTGTTTAAAGTGAGAGTTCCAGGGATGGACCTAAAAATGGATACTAGTCACTGAATGTCTTCAGTTGCTGAAGGCTTCATCCATACCTGTGTTGCCTGCTGAGATTCCTGCATTCAGAGGGTCTGTTCAAGCTCTGGGAATAGCTGGGGCACAGAGATACCCTTGCCTCTTTTTCAGGCGCTCCCCCTTTGCTGGGAGCCAAAAGGCCCAAAGGAGTTGGAGAAGAAGAAAGATTAGGGCTCCTTGAAACTGCAAAACATTGGTTGGGAATTCTCATGTGACGAGACTTTTTAGGCAGTTTCATTTAGTCGTGCTGGAAATATTGTAAGAGGGACGGCTTTCATTCCATCTTAGCACTTGGACTTTCGGCTTTGTCTGAGAGCCAGGAACTCCATAAGGAAAGGCAGCAGTGAAATTTTGGAAGTGGAATTTAATTACATTTCTGTCAACCACAAGAAGGTCTGAGATCTTGGTTCTGAGCAAAATTTGAGTAAATTTTTATTTTTTCAGACCCTAATTTCTGCTTATCCTGACTATCTGATTGTCATGCTTCCAGCTCACATCCCTGAATCAGCCCTGGGAACCTGTCTTGGGGCATTGTCTAAGCCAGTGGAGACCAACTTTTTTGGCAGGCATACCACAAATGAACACTGCACCCACCCCACGTGCCACTCCAATCCCCTTCCCCTGGCCAGTCTGCTGCTCTGTTTTGTGCTTTATCTGTTACTCTTCTGCCTGTCCCCTTCCTGATCTGCTGTGTGCCATACACAGAGGCTTCCTATACTACTTGTGGCATGCACGGTACAGGTTGGTCACCTCTGGTTTAACTTATCCCATTTGTATCTGGAATTGTAAGATGTATATGAGAATATTGCAGACTGCCTAGATAATTACTATTGTATTCGGTCTGTAATGGTTTAGAATGGGAGACTACCAAAGAAGGCAAGACTCCTTCTGATATCACAGTTGCTTCTAATTCTGTCCATTGCATATCATCCTGGCACATTTTGACTCAACTTACGGTGGAGAGGGAAGTGAAGATAGAGTGGGAAAGAATGTAGATAAGTTGTACAATGTTTAAATAGAAATGCCTTGATGGGTTTTGTCTGGTTTCCATTCCTTTGTAAAGCAGTTCAGAAACACTGTAGAAGGTAGTTGAAGAAGTCTCAAGCATCTTAAATATGTAGACAAATTAAACCAAATACTAATGACTGTTGCTTATTAAAGGCTGTTTATCCAAGAGGGGAAATTTAAAGCACCAAAAGGAGGTGGAACTGGCCCAAGGCCAAATGATACATCAGTGGCAAAGCATAGATCAGAGCCAAGAGGCTTGTTGGGGCCATTGCTGTATATACAGGAACTTGCTGCTTTTCCAGTAGGACTGCTTCACTAGAGAAAAAGAAAAAGAGAACTGGACAGGATGTCAAAGAAGAAACATACTTCTGAAGGAGACACTACACAGCTAAATGCTGCTCCACTGAACGTCAAATGCAAACCAGAGGGTATGGATTGGCTGTTAAGCTGCTAGCCAAACACTATTGACATTTGGGCTGAATTTCTCCAGCCAGTGACATTAATGCTGGATTTAATTTTAACAGAAGGAGTGATAGGGACTTAAGTTTACAATCCCATTGCCAAGTCCAACTGCTAACTAAGGAGAGAAGAAGGTGCCAAGAGCAGCTTCCTGCTTTATAACTCCCTGTCTCTGGGCTCTGTCTTTCTTTCACTAAGTGAGGTCACTAGGTCAGGGCTACTAGTATTGGTCCAAACTGATCCATCAAGCCTTTGGTTTTTCCATTTGCTAACAGGAACCTGAGATCCTGCATTATTTATATTGTGGTCTTGGCATCCAAGAAGGGGAATAACCTGTTCTAGAATATAGTTAATGGTCTGGAGATAATGGCAGTCTCTTTCTCCTCACCCTACCACCATGTTCTGTGAGGTGCTGACAGCCCAGCAGAGAGATGCTGTCGGCTGACTGCATCACCAAACCTTTTCCAAAGCAGATTGGAATCACCAGCCGACCAGTTAGAGGCCACAATCTGCTCCAAGGTACAGCCTCGTAACCCCGCTGGGGACAATGGGCCAGGTTCTGGTTCCGGTCACACTCTCTCTAAATGGTGCCCAGAACCTGGTCCAGTGGGTTTGCACAAAGGCAGAACTGGCCAGTTCTGTGCCCTGGGCTATGGCAGCACTCACTGAGGAATATTGGACAGAGGGGTGTTGCCTCCTTTTCTTGCTGCCCACACATGTGTCAAGCAGCCACTTAAACACAAATTTTGTTGGAAAAAAAAGTGACATCCCCCTTTCCCCCCTGCCAGCAGCAAATTTCCAGCTACTAGAGCTGCACAGTGCACTGCCACTGCCCTTGACATCATGTACCACCACTGATGCTCTGCCCTACAAGGAAGGTGCAGGTTGTAGCAGGACACTGGGGGCAGGAGGCCAAGGCATCCCCCCACTCCCCCTCAGGCAGTGCCTGGGGCTCCTGTCCTGTTCTTCCAGCCATTATGCTACTAGTTTTGCATGGCAGTAACCCAAGAAAAATGTTTGCCTCTGAAGTGTTGTCTGCTGTAGTTTTTTAAGGTTGGGCCAGTTGTTTTCTTGAGTGTGCTGCTTTGTGGTGATCAGATTTCTGAGAAGGCAGCATGTGGTTTCAGTGCCTACATTAGGGCTAGCAAAAAAATGTAATCTGTCCAGCCTCTTCTTGGGATGTCACTTACATTTGCATTGGAGTAAAACAGGATCTGGGAAAGGAGCACATGGCACAGGTGGCTCAGGCACTGCCCCCACCATCATTGTGCCTTCAGTTATATTGGAAACGTCTCCATCTTCATGGAAAGCAGGAAAAAGCCAGGGGAAGCCACCATTTCCTGTACTGCTGCTGCTGCTGCAGCTTCCTAATTTTCATTCAGTTTGTTTGAAGTTCATGTGAGCAGTCTGCATGTGCATGTGAATCAGTGTTTGTGTTTGAGTCTATGTATGGATTGGGACTGATCCCAAATGAAGTCCATGGGAGCTACAGATACTCAACACCCTTGAAACTCAAGTGTGCACACCACACATGCACACACACACATGCACCCCCCCCAACCCCCGCTGGTATATGCATGCCAATGTGTCCTGTGTATATAAGGAAGAGCATCTTCTCGCCTAAAACTTCAATGTCCTTAAGGTCAAGGTTAAAGTCCCTAGAAAGGGGCCAAAGCTAATATATTCTTTGCTTTATATCAATCTTGCAACACAGATACCATGCTCAAGGCTTATGTGAAAGGGGATGTCACATGTAATTATGTACAGCAGACAAAGGTAATATAGATTTGTACTTGCCACTGTCCAGGGACTGGAAGGGTTAAGTTGTCTCTCTCCGACAACCCCTAGTGATCATGATCTTTTTGCTTTCTTCTGCTGCCTTTTATTCTTCCAAAGAAACAGATCTTCATACTTTCTGTTGTTTATCCAGAGCAGTAGTGCCAGGGGCAAATGAATGGAGAGATGAGTCAAGAATTCAAGTTCAGAGACTTGCATAGAAAAATGGAGAGTGTGAAACTTTGCAATAATCAGTCTTCTTAGTTCCTGCAGACTGGATAACAGTCCTTTGCATCCCAGTCACATCTTTTATCCCAGAAGATCCCAGCAAGCTATATGGCACTTCCCTAGGTTACCTGTTCTACTACTAACAGAGAAAATATTTCCGCCATGTAGAAATATTGTGGATTCTCCCTGCCAGCAGCAGTGAGCATGGCAAATCCCCAAGAATTCCCAGAGAACTCCGAATGGCCCCCAAAAGGTTAAGTACTGTCAGGCCTTCGAACTTAGGTGACTTTCACCCAAGGGTCTCAGAACACTTTATATGCATCAACTAAGGCTCTGAGCATCCCTGTAGGTCACTATTATTATTTTACATGTGGGGAAACCGAGGCTCAGAGAGGCAGCATGGCTTGCACTAATTTCTTTGCAGATAAATAGTCCATCATTTCAAAGCAGGCCATTGTCCCAGAGGGAAGGCAGCAAGCCAGACACTGGTTTATGAAGCACAGTGATGCTGTCCCTCATTATGGAGGGTTGGAGTTCCTGCCCTGCCGTGTTTTGCTTTATTTAGTTTTATGCTGCACTTTGCTTAATGCGCTGCTGGAAAGCCTCAGATATGTGACTAACATCCATTCCTGATTGTCTGTCTCTTATCCTCTCCCTAGGGGTAGAAATGTGTCCAGTGAAATGTTGTTTTGTCAGGCTTTTGCTCTGCTTTGCTTTCTTGTTTTGTTTTTTAACTTTTGCTTTTAAATATGCAGGTTGCCAGGCACTTGCGTTAAAGAAGCGCTGTCAAAGAAATGTGCCAAAGAAAGGTGCTGAGATTTACAATGATCCTTTGTTACTGGGCAAGGTCATCCCACAGCCTGGAACCCTGTCTTGCACCTTGACTTCCTGAGAGACTTTCAGAGATTATTCTCCTCTGAATCTCAGTTGTTTGAAGGGAATAATGAATTAGGGTGTGTCATGGGCTTTTGAGCTCCTAAGATGAAAGACACAGTCCAATGACTGACCACCACCTTGAATTAGAGCTACATCCCTCATGGTGCAATGACCTGGGGGAGGACAACCAAGTGGGGTAAAAATCAGCCTTGAGGCTGATTCTGCTCTTACTGACATGCATGTAACTCTGCTGGAGTCAGTGGAGTAGCACAAGTATCCCGGGGTACTTAAGGAGTTGGCAGGCATCTTAGGCCAGCCCCTGGCATGGATCTCGTGGCACTCAGGTGTTGTGCCCAAAGATTGGAAGAAGGCCAATGTGGTGCCTGTCTTCAAGAAAGGGAGGAAAGTAGGTCCAGGGAACTACAGGCCTTTCAGCCTAACCTCCATCCAAGGGAAGATCTTGGAAAAAATTATCAAAGAGACCATTTTTGACAAACTAACTGATGGCAACATCCTGAGGGACAGCCATCATGGGTTTGTTGCGGGTAGGTCTTGCTCGACCGATCTCATCTCCTTCTATGACCAGGTGACTTATCACCTGGACAAGGGAGAAGAGATTGACATCATATATTTTGACTTTAAAAACCTTTGGTCTGGTATCCCATGATCTCCTCATGGAAAAATTGGCCAACTGCGGCCTTGGCTACATCACAGTCTGACAGCTGGGGATTGGCTCCGAGGTCAGACCCAGAGAGTGGTAACTGATAGAAGTAAATCACTGTGGTGCACGGTGACCAGTGGGGTTCCCCAAGGCTCTGTCCTTGGGCCTATACTCTTTAGCATCTTTATTAATGATGTGGACATGGGTGTCAGAAGCGAACTGGCCAAGTTCACTGATGACACCTAACTTTGGGGTAAAGCATCCACACCTGAGGATAGGCTGGTGATCCAGGCCAACCTCGACAGGCTCAGAACAGATGAACAGACGACAGATGAAAACCTGATGGTGTTCGAGACCGAAAAATGCAAGGTACTCCACCTTGGGGGAGGGGCGGGGGGGAAACATGCAGCATGCTTATAGGCTCAGCAGTGCTATGCTTGCTAGCACCACAGCCGAAAGGGACTTGGGGGTCATGACTGACCACAAGATGAATATGAGCCACCAATGCAATGTCGCAGCTGGTAAAGCGAGCGAAACTCTCGCTTGCATCCATAGATGCTTCTCAAGAAAATCCCAGGATGTCATCCTCCCGCTCTACTCGGCCTTGGTGAGGCCGCAGCTGGAGTACTGCATCCAATTCTGGGCTCCACAATTTAAAAATGATGTGGAAAAGCTTGAGAGAGTCCAGAGGAGAGCCACACACATGATCAGAGGTCAGGAAAACAGACCTTATGACGAAAGGCTGAGAGCCACGGGACTCTTCAGCCTGGAAAAGCGTAGACTCAGGGGAGACCTGGTGGCTGCCTGTAAGTATATCTGGGGTGTACATCAGGATCTGGGGGGATGCCTGCTCACCAAAGCACCCCAAGGGATGACAAGGTTAAACAGTCATAAACTCCTCCAAGACTGTTTCAGGCTGGACATAAGGAAAAACTTCTTTACTGTCTGAGCCCCCAAGGCCTGGAATAGACTGCCTCCAGAGGTGGTACAAGCACCTACTCTGGACTCTTTTAAGAAACATTTGGATGTCTATCTTGCTGGGATCCTTTGACCCTAGCTGACTTCCTGCAGGGGGCTGGACTTGATGATTTCTGAGGTCCCTTCCAGCCCTAACATCTATGAAAGTCAGATGAGCTGCAGTTTCAGCTTTTCATCTGTCTCCCATTTACCAGCTTTCCGTACCTCCAGTAAGCACCTTCTCTCACTCCAGTTTCTTACCTATCTTGCACTGGTTTTCTCTCAATCCCTTTGCACAGTCTCACCTCTGCAACTCTGGCATCTGGTAGAACCTCTCTTTATCTTACCTTACATCCAGGTGAGAGATCTCAGCCACCCACTTCTTTTGTGACTCCCTGCTGTTTTTTAACTTTTCAAGCAGTCTGAGCTTGAATTAGATTGAGATACGCTTAACAAATACCTATGAATGGGAGCTGGAAGTCCATTTCTTTCAGGTAGCTGCCCTGGAAAGAAGGTGATTTACCTTCAACATACAGCTCTTCTTTGCCTCATTGATCAAAGCTGGTAACTATATAAATCTCTCCTGGGAAAACTGGCAACTATCTGGCTTTCTTATCTTGCCTTTGAGTGCCGTGGGGTAGCCCCTTATGCTTCAGTATGTTATCTACATAATAGATCATTGCAGATTACAGAATAATCTATAGCAAACACAACAGTACAGGGCTGAATAAGAGTACACAAACAAAGGAATAATGGGCTGTGAGTTTTGCTCTCCCCGCTGTTGATTTTTCCTAATCGCAGCCAAATAAAGAGCCCTCAAAGGTATGTTTTACTAATGGTTTCACTGTGTTAGGGATTTTTATACCAGTGTAGTCAAGGCAGTCTAAACCCTCAGGCTCAGTGGACAGCACTGCTGTGTGGTGGGGTAAACCCCCATGCTGTGGCATTCTCTGCTGGTGGGTTGCACTGTTCCAGCTGCGCTGGGGTAAATACATACGAAGTACGCCACCAAGTAAGGAGGTACTCTTCTCTTTATAGGTAACTTCAGCCAAGGGAGGCAAAGCTGTCCCCAGCAGTCCAGGGCAAACCCAACAAAGTTCACCTTTTTTAGACCTTGATCTACCTTCTGTATGAGTCAATGGAAAACTTCTTTCCTTCTCTGGGCATTGGAGCCAGAGTTCCCAGCTCTTGTGATCTGTGATTCTCGAAGTCTCTTAAAGCTCCAGCTCCTGGAGTCATGTGAATCCTAGCACTTATTTACAAAAAAACCTATAACTTGCTACCACATTGTTATGGAGATAGACTTTAAACCAGGGGTGGGCAATTATTTTGAGCAGAGGGCTGCTTACCGAGTTTTTTGGCAAGGCATTGAGGGCTGCTTGACAGGCAGCCAGGGGCAGATAAATATTAACTTTCTAAAATTTTTAGTGACCCCATGAGCTGGATAGAATGGCCTGACAGGCTGCATCTGGCCTGCGGGCCACATTTTGCCCACCCCCGGGACTCTTAAAAGGTACAAAAGTCACATGGATCCCAAACCAATCCTTTTTGGTCTCACTTTTTGTAAAAGATTCCCTTGATTTCAAGGGACCTGGAACTCCTGATTTTTGGAGTGCTTGCTAATAGAAAAGCTATAGATCCAGTCCTTAACGGGAGTCTCAAATATAGGATAACACAGAGTCCTTAACATCAGACTCTCTCTTGCCAAGAAACAGTTATTTAACCACATGCAAAAACATGAGCCAAAGTCTCTACTATTATGTCTTTGGAGTTATCCCAGGACAGAACTTGGCCCCCTACTGAGTCAAAACAGTGCAGTATTGTCAATCCACACATTTTAATCATGAGTCTCACAAAATTTGCTGCCTTTCTTTAGGCCACAGACTCTAGAATGATGTGGTTGTGAGAGAATCTCAGCTGGTATAGTTTCTTCTAACAAGTATGTTTACAACCTATGTTACTCTAAAGAAAAACTGGGAAACAATGTGGATGTTACCTAGAGCTCCAAACCCTGCCCTCCCTCCCAACGTCATCACTTTCTCTTTTACAAAAGTCTTGTGACTTTTAAGCCCATGTTATGAATTTTGGAGCCAGTTTCATGAATTTGGAATGAGTCGGTTTGGCCGCTCTAAGGCTCATAAGGGAATGTGGAGGGGAAGTATCTTATAATCATCACAGTGTGCCAGCTAATCGGCAAGTGGATCCAGTGGTTCATCCTCTCTGGTGTGGTAACAGAAGTTACACATAAAGTTGTTTAAGTGATTAGAAACTGGTTTAAACCTGTAACAGAATAGAAGTTCAGTGCACATAAACCAATTTCAAAATGGCTGAAACTGGCAGATAAACCTGCTTGAATGTAGTATCAGACTTTACTGATTCAAGTCAAACTGGTTTATGAAACTTATGACCCATACCCCTTCCTGGTTTAAGTTAAATCAGAATCTCCCAGCATGCATTGGGCTTTGATGTGCTGTCTCCTCCAGAGAACAGGTCTGGCCCTGCCCCTCTGCTCCCTAGATGGAGTGGTGAAGGCTGCCTCACTGCCTCCCCCCGCTGCCCCAGGCAAACCAATCCTGGGCTCTGGGGACAAGGAGGGGGGTTAAACTTCCCCTGAGTATGGAGCTGCCATGTCCTGCTTACTTAATGCTGGCTGCGACTGTGGTCTACAAATCTCAGAGGCACCTGGAAGTAGGAAGAGGAATTGATGAACAACCCTGCAGAATCCTGTTACTCTGAGTCTGGACTGCAAATCCCAGAGACTTTGGGGGCAGCAGGAAGAGGAAGTGAACACACAGCCCATGCTGGCTACATCCCAGAAAGCCATGCTCTAGTGCCCCTTGGCTGGCTTGAGCCACTGCAGGCATGTGACTGCATTTCCTGAATCAAAAATGAATGTTTGTTCACTTGCTTGTTGGTTCAATCTTTGCAGCTTAGACTAACCTACAAAGACTGAATCAATTCAGCCTCAGGCTTTTTGACTACTGTACTTAGCCAATGAGGGGCTATCAGGAGGAGAGTACTGTGTCAGCCCTCTTGTGGAGATTTCCCTGTGGCTGTTAGGGCCCAGGTGGTGCTCTCTTGGTGAACTAGCAAGTCCCTTTTAAAAATGACACGAACCAAGGATTGCTACATTCTGCTGTGTTCAGAATCCTTTGAAGGGTGTCCATGCCATGGGAAGGGCTGCTGATCTGTTAATGGAGTCTTACGCTACAGATTCACAGCTGCTTGGATAGAGGACAGCAAGCCATGGAGTCAGCACTCTCCACTGCTTTCAGGGCATCTTTGTTCCTTCTTATCATTATTTGCTCTCTTTGGTACCAGGAAACAGAAGGGAGAATAGAGCTGTTTGTTGTTCATCCCTGAGATGCAGCTACCTTAGTGAGGAGCACTGTTGCATTTGGGTGGACCCAAAACATGTTGATCAGGCCAGAAAGCAGCCTTCATTATGTGACGGGCTAGCTGGCAGTGACTTAGCCCAGGGGTTTTCAAAGGGCAAAAGATGATTGGAGGACTTGGGATTCCCTTTCCTCACCGATCTAGTAATGATTTGGCCCAGGGGTTTTGAAGGGGTAAAAGATGATTGGAGGACTTGGGATTCCCTTTCCTCACCAATCTGGCCCCAGAGACTCACTCTCCATGTCCTCTGATTGGCCCCTTGGGTCACCTGGAGGGGGATAAAAGGGACAGCCTGGCTGACTCAGGAGGGACAACAAGGAAGGAGCTTCAAAGAGCTGAGCCAGGGGGGTGGGAGCAGTTGCTCCAGAAGAGCCTGAAGGAGCAGGACCTGCAAGCAGCAGTGGGACCCTCAGCAGTGTGGCATGCAGCTGGCAGGAGAGGCTCCCCCACTGGGCTCTAGGATCCCCTGGGAGAGGCTGCAGCCAGCAGGAGAGGCTCCCCAGCTCCTGCGAGGATCTGAGCAATGACCTGAGGGGTTCGCAGCGCTGCTTCCAGCTCCTCCAGTCAGAGGCCAGGCAGGTCAGTGTGAGGCTGGGGCTCCAGGAAGGTCAAGACCCCTAGCAGGCTGGAGTAGTGCTAGCAGCGGTGGCTATATGGTAGTGTTCCTGCCTACCACATGGGAGATCTAAGTTCAAGTCCTAGCTGAGATGACTTGGGGTGAGTGAGCTAACAAGTAGTATGTCTTCTTGCATTGTGTTTTCTCCCCCTCCGGGTACTTAGGCCCTATATTTCCTTGTCATTTGACATTTTGTGCCTTTTTTATATTTCACCTACCAGTATTGTTTGCTTTGCTGTTTGTGTTTTATATTTTTTTAACCCTGTCTTTTGTCAATGATTGTAAGTGTCTAACCTTTGTTGAATCCTGCCCTCTTGGGGCATTGTAGTGTCCACTATACCCTCTTATTTATGCCTGTTATGTTCCCGGTATTGTTCCCTCATTAAAAGGTATATGGTTAAGTCCCCATTGGTGGTCTGGCTCTGCTCTATAGGGGGAGGAGAGTCCCTATACCTCCCATAGCGCTTGTACACCTGGTTTGATCCCTTCAATTGGAGAGGGGGTACCTCTTGGAGTACCGCCTGGGTTACAATTACATCCAGGCTTGCTGAGGTTCAGGCTGAATGAGATACCTCAAAATGTTGCTGAAACCTTCCCTTAGCTTCACAGTCATTGAGCACAGGTGTAAAATGGCAGGTCATTACTAGCAGAAGCCAGGGAGACATTTCCTCTCCCTGCTGCCTGATGGACCTGTACTGCCTTCTTTAAAGTCTTTAGCTTTTGCATGGGGAGGCACAGGAAAGGCACCAAACAGCACAGCCCTAAAAAGAACCCAGGAAACCTTCTGGTTTTGGAAGAAAAGTGTTTAGATAACAGACTGCTTGTTGCAACTACTGATTCCTTCGTTCATATCCTTCCCCAATGCATTTGTAAATGGATCCCTGCTTTATAGCAAAACTCCTAACGGCTTTGGCACTGTGGACTGGAGCCCAGAAACACTCCCTGCTTGACCACAGCCAGTGTTATTCCCAGCTCCTCCCTCCCCACTCTTTTTTTCAATAGCCCAGCCTTGATAGTGCTGAAACCAGCTAATTCACAAGATCCATTAGGAATAGAATAGCTGGGATCATCAGGAGTGGGGGGAGGATACACTTCAGGGCCCAATCCTATGAGGAGCAAAACACTGTCCCGATGGATCAAGGATGGTGTCTCAAGACAGCTCCCATTATCCTTCTGATTCATTAGTTTTGCATAATGATCATCATTAGCTGAACATTATCCTTTCACTGTCAGGGGCTTTGGTGTCTTGAGAAATCGGGGTTTTATGAGAGAGAGAATTGCCCAGGAGAGTTTTTATTGCTCAAAGTTCTTTCCAATCACCAGCTAATTAATCCCCTGTGCTCCTGGAAGGCAGTGAAGTGCAGCAGGAGGAGGACTCTTGGGACATCCTGAATTTTGGGAGCCAGGGTGAATAGATTTTGGGGCTTTGCGAAATTCTTTCTGACTTGGGAGCTTGTTTTCTCCTTTTATGTAAGTGCAGGGGATTCTCCACACCCCCCCCCCACTTCGAAGGGAGATTCTCTTGTGAGACCAAAGAAAAAGAAACTGTAGTTTTGCTTTGAAGGCGGAAGTCTGTGCTCTGTGTTAGGAATCAGAGAATCCCTCTAAAAGCCAACTGAGAATAACTGGCGATATCAGTCTGTCCACCCATTTTATTTGTAATCCACTCACCAGTGTGGTCCATGTGTTCTTTACTGTGCCCCTTGCTGCTCCATTTTAACTTCTCAGATACCCAAGTGATGATTATGTCACAGGAGGCTAGAAAAAATTGATCATTTCCTCTATCGCATATATGTGGTTAGCAAACATCTGTGCGATATGTATTTATGTTGAACAGCAGAAGGAGGGGGCATTCCTGCTCTCATAGCTGCATTTTGTATATGGCTTTGTTACTCTGTCTGGTCTCTCTTACCACCCAGTTATGACCAGAATAACCATTTGGGCAGCTTCTTCCATGGCTTGGGGCCTGCTCTTTACCTGGAAGCCCCTTAAAGCTGAGCAGAAGCCACTCACTGTTTTTAATGTCTTCAATCTATAACGTCCTTGTATCTGAATAAAAGTGGCTGGCAACTCCCTGGGTATTTTTAAAGCTTCCAAAAATAGAACAGAGTCTCAGATGAAATGAATGGAGCCAAGATTGGGGTGGAAATAAGCAGTAAAGGGTGGTTTGTCTGCAGCATTTCATACTGAAATCATCTACTGCCTCATATACCACGACCTTAAAACTTGGGCCAGTTTTTATTCCCAACTTTACAGATGTTTGTCTGAGCCTTATGCCCCACCACATTCATTCACTTGTCACATTTTAGTGCACGGTGGGAGGAGATGATTTAACTTTGCCTCTCCCCTTTGCTGACCTCCTGGGAAAGGGCAGGATGGGGAAAGCAGACACCTGGGGTCAGATTTGATAACCAAGGAAGCCTTGTCTATCTGGCCTGAGATGTGGGCCAAGTTTCATGCAGCTGGCCAAATCTCAACTCACATCAATCAGCTCAGCTCCACTGGCTTCAGAGGAACAGGCTGGATTGACACCATCTGACAATCAAGCCCCGCATCACAGAAAGAGAGCAACCTAACCTACATGGTGCTGCTAAGACATTTCAGAAGTGCCCAAGAGACTTGAAAATCTAATGGTGTTTCTGCCCTGTCTCTAGGCCTCCAGGCTCTGCAAGGGAGTACATGTCCACTCCATGGCAGGTGTTGCAAAGGAGAAGGCTCTTACACCAGGAGTGACGAAACTGCATTACAGGTCAAAGAGGCAATAGATGAGAACAGGGGGCAAAGTCCATGGGAGGAGGACTTCAGCCCTGTCAGTGGAGCCGTTCCCTTATTTTTAGGCTGAGTTTAGCTCTGAAGTGGGCAAGTCTGCTGAATCTTCTAAACTATCCTTCCACATTTTATGAGCACAACCCTAGATTCAGGGCTGCTGCTGGGCTCTGTGTCACCTTTATTACTTCTGCAGCCTGGCGGCAGTTGAAGACCAGCTTTTTGAGCTGCTCAAAGTTAGACTGTACTGCAGTACACTGTGGCTATCCTCTGCCAGCCTCTACCCTCTGCCAGAGCTGCAATGGAGGTTGGCATAAACCTTTTATGTAGTTCTGGATGGGAAATCTCTATGTCAGATGACTCCAAGGAGCAATTCCGCTCCCTTCGTAGCCCCCTTACACTCTCCTGAAGTGACAAGGGAACTGGTGGAAGGTTTTAAGACATGGCTATGCCTCTATTTGTGAGAAGGCAGCTAGTGGCATTGTGAACCCATGAGGGTCACTTGTTGTAAAATGAGGTCATGGGACAATGCCACAGGTAGAAGACATTCCAGTTCCCTGTCAAAGGACATGGACCCAAAGACAGCAAGTGCCATTGAGACCTTCATGGTGATTGTGAAGGGCATCTAGTTCTGTTTAGAAGTCCAATAGCTGTTTTGTCCTTGGAGCTTCCTGCCGCCCCAGGCTTCAGCAAATGAAATGCAGCTTTCTGCTAAGAGTGGTGACAATATGGCAATGGCTTGTTTAACAGTCTGGTAAAGCCGCTGCTTTGGCTGCAGCTAGCACATAGGAGGAGCTTGCTCTCTCCCTTTCAATTCATGGGCTGTGTCCTCATTCTGCTATTGGGGCTGCTTATGAGTTCTCAGAGTCAATGCAAAGTCTGTTACAGGGAGCCATAAAAATTCTGTGAAAAATGTACAATTTCTCAAGGAACTAGTGAAAGGAACAAAGCACCTTGCACATGCTCTCCAAAAAGCCAGGGAATCAGAAGTTCTCATCTAACCCGGGATTTCCTTAAGACTAATGTTTAGCTAACACACACCTCCAGTACTAGTAATGTTATCTATTTGGGTGTAGCACAGCACAGGACCCTGAAAGCACTTCACACACACACAAAAATACAAAATGCACAAATATAAAGGTAACTATCACCAAATCTGGGGTTGGATATGATGGCAGGAATACTGGGTTGTGCCAAAACAATTCAGGACAGAAATGGTGACAAATACTGTATATGGTAAAATACCAGAGAAATTCCACACAGCTTTTCACTTGAAATTGTCAGGTGATAACTACAGACTTTATTCTCTCTGTCTTTTTCTTTCTCTGATCCCATTATTAATGTTCCCAGGAAGCAAGAAGGATCCCAGTTTGAAGCACTGTGCCATCTGCCCTGATCTGAACTTAGAAGGCACAAGCGGGCCTACTGTTTTCAATTTTGACTAATGGAAAGGGCCGTCACACAGATGCACTCAGCTCCTCTGGCAATAAAGATCATATTAGTACCTAGATGGATAAAATGGCTCTGATTCACTATTGCCTCCTTTCTTGTACCGTTAATGGCACTGTTGCAAAGGGAATGCAAAGCATATTCCAATTACAGTGGCAACTAAAAGGCTTTCATCCAATTTGCACATGTATGAATTAGGACACAAAGTACAAGGAAGTAAAGAATAAGGCGCCTTATTCACTTTCCATCCTCCGTGGCCTTATTCAGCTCCAGCTGAAGTCAAACTTCCACTAACTCTATTGGAATTTGGATCAAACTCTTTGGTAGTATATTGATTCACTGTATTATACTCAGCTTGGCTGATGGAAACAGAGCCTTGGATTCTGCCTCTTTGCTAGTCTTCCCCTCTCTGATTCTTGCCCCTTAGCAGAGTGCTGCAGTCCTTGGGTTACAAAACAGCTGGGATTTTTCCCAGTTTCATGTTAATTCAGGCTATTTTAATTGACAAGCTAAAAAAATTGCAGCAAAAATTCTTTATAACTTAGAATCTGTTATTTTATTTATTTGTAAATACAGGCATACCTCGTTTTATTGTGCTTCGCTTTATTGCGCTTCGCAGATATTGCGTTTTTTACAGATTGAAGGTTTGTGGCAACCCTGCGTCGAGCAAGTCTATCGGCGCCATTTTTCCATCGCTTAGCATTTTTTAGCAATAAAGTATTTTTTAATTAAGGTCTGTACATTGTTTTTTTTTAGACATAATGCTATTGCACACTTAATAGACTACAGTATAGTGTAAACATAACTTTTATATGCACTGGGAAACTAAAAAATTCGTGTGACTCGCTTTATTGTGGTGGTCTGGAACCGAACCCGCAATATCTCCGAGGTATGCCTGTATTCAGTTTCAGTTTAAATGTGCAATATCCCCTTTTACTATGGATTTAATCCTTCTACCCATCTTCCCTCCCCACACCATGAGGTAGCCCATAATATTCTACTCCTTTTACAGAGGAGGAAAGTGAGGCACAGAACAGCAATGTGGTCATATCTGCTGGTCACTCCTGTCTCCTGGGCACACCCATCTTCCAGGGTGGCCAAGCTGCAGCCTGAGTGCCAAATGGCATAAGCAGCCTGTGTGGCATGCAGCAGATCCGGGAGGGGACAGGCAGCACTGCAGCAGATAATTCTGGGAACAGAAAGCTGAGCAACAGATCAGGTAATGGCAGTGGATCCAAGTGGCACTCTGGGGAGGTGCTGGACTAATTTGTGGCATGCCTTTTTTAAAGGTTGCCCCCACCATTGTAATTCATTAGATTGTGCCTAAATAGTTATTTAAACTTGGAAGTTAAGGCCACATGCGCTTCCACTGCAATTGTCTCTTCTGTAGACCAGGAGATAGAGTACTTGTACTCTGGTCGAAGACTGGCAAATTGATCAGGGATTGCTCACCCTCCACCCCGGAAAAGCTTTAAAATATGGTAAAATCTAATTGCAGGCCCATTGAGCAGACTGCAGCCAGAGGGTTTATGAAGAAATGAGGTTTGTTATTGCAGTCCCTGAAGTGCTTTCATTTTCCTGTTTGATACTTCCTATCTCATAAAGCAGGCTTGCTGTTTTCTTTTGAGCCTTTTCTTTCTTCCCACCCCAGCCGCAGCAGCACGGCAAGTCCCCTGGCAGGTTTTAGGTAGATGACCTCTGAGTTCTGATACAGAGTCACTGAGAATCTGTCAATTGACTTCAATGGCCTTTGGAACAAGCCCCTAATATGCAAGCCTAACTCTGATAAAAAACAGGGGGAAAGGGTTACATAGCTGTTTTCTACCCTTCTAGTAATTTATTCATGGAGGAAAGGTCAGTGCTGAGGCAGTGTCCATTTTGTAGCCATCCAGGGAGAACTGGTTTGTCACCTAATCAGGATTCACTAAGCAGTTTCCACAGTTTAAAATCAATTCTGAGTTATTTTTAGGAAAGACTTGGGGGCCAGAGTCAAAGTTGATCAAAATTACAGTAAATCTCTAGAGCTGTACTCAGTGCACCAGGTCCTTTCTGCCATGGGGAAGATGTCTTGTTTTAAGTCCTTCAGACCCAAGCTATGGGGCAGAAATGCTAAGACTTAGTCATCTCCTAGACCGAATTCCTTGATGGTGGACTCTCACCTTATTTGGACTCCCTACATCACCCCACAAGGCCAAAAAAGGAAAACAAGTTTCATAAAAGGCAAACAGAACTGGGTAATATTCTGTTTTTTCCAAGTTCCTTTACCAGACAACTTTGCAGCCCCGGTAACCACATACATGGCAAGCCATTGTTTCACTCATGACTGATGCCAAGTTAATAAGTATTTTTCCCCCCATTGAATACTAAAAAGAAATGGAAGGAACTTCAAGGAAAATGAATGCAGTGCCTTTCCAAGCCTCAGGCAAGAGGCAAATGTAGAGAAGAAATAGATACCACTCAGCAAAGGCCTGCTCTGGCTGCCCCTGTGCAAGAGATAAGTGTAAAGATTGAAGGATTGCACTCTCTACATAAAGCCTGAAGGGGCTGCCAGCGTGGGTTTTGCATGATCAAGTGCAGGACTGACCCTGTGGAATAAGGATTGAGGCATGTGTGCGCATTTCGGGGCACCTAGCAGTTAGATATGACATTCCCTTTTTTGATGATTTGGGTTACAAGTATGTGATTAATCAGCCCCTATTGCCAACCTGTGATTATGTTTAAACTAGCAGGATTCTGGCATGTTTAGGAAGGAGTAGAGTGATTTGTTGGATGTTTGCGGGGGGCGGGGACAGGGTGCACGTTGGTGTTTTGAGAGAGGGGAACAGGACAGAAGAACCAAGATCCCTCTTTGTTTCCAAATTCAGGTGATGCAGAGTAAGATGGGAATGGACTGCAGAAATGCTGTGGACCAAAAGAGGCTCAGCAGTGGGTCTCAGTATAAGCAGACCTGCTCTTGACCCTTCCTATTTTATTTTAAAGAGCCAAACACCCCTTTATAAACCTCAGGCCTTAGTCAGAGCCAACAGGTTTCTTTCCTCATATTCTTCAGATCCATTCACCAGGGAATAATTCTGTGGACCCTAATGGATTTACATTACAAAGGATAACTAGGCCAACTTCCCTATTCCTACCCGCTTGCAGAGCATCTGCTTTTGCACCCTCTTAAATTAAACACAAAGAAAATCCATGACCACAGCATTTAACTTGTGCTGGAGCCCTGATGGGGGATGAAGTCAGTCACCAAGCCTGTCCCAATACGCCTCACCTGCTTCATCTCACTCATCGTCCCCCCTCCCACCCACAGATCTCTGTCCGTAGCTAGTGGCTGCTGCTGTGGTATCTCTGTACTGATGCTAAAGCCTTTATGCCCATTTGAAAGCAGTTTCATTTCAAGCTGCTGAACCACCCTGATGTGAAAAAAAACATTTTGATATTTAATTAGTTTAATATTTCTTTGGATAGTCTCAAATTAATCATCCTTAGCTGGCAGTCCCTGGCTCCCTGTTCTCTACCCCTCCACCTGCCAGATTGAGCCTGTGTACCATTGCTCATCCCATTTAAAGTGTCTTGTTTCCCTATCAGGTTCCTGTATCTCAGATAAACCTGTAATTACACTTTCCTGGCAAATTCCTATCTGTTGCTTGTCAGCATGGGGAAACTTTCTAAAACCCAGTGATCAACCCCCCTGGTTGAACCAAGCTTGGAGGTCTTAAAGCAGTTGCTCCCCTCTGAGCCATGGGAATGCTCTGTAGCCGTTCCTGCAGCCTCATGACTCCCCTGTGTGGGTCAAAAGGGCTAGGAATGTGCATAGGGAAGCATACATCCACCAGCCCAATGTTGTTCTGCATTCAAAACTGCTCTGTACTGAGTGCAGAGAATACACGAAGAAACCACCATGGTTATGTGCTGCAGCTCTGGAGCTCTTGCATGGGAAGCCCAAGTCATATCCCTGCTTTTTCTATCAGAATCAGGGTTTTTATTTCTCTACAGCAGTAGGTTTTGGCCCTGTGAGACTGGTCAGATTTTTTGCTTCTCAATCTAAGGAGTGTGACTTTAAGAAATTTATGTTGGGAGAGGAACTGAGTGACAGAAAAGCATTATGGTTTAGATTCTCCATTTCATTTAGCAGGGCTCCTCCTTTTGTATTCCTTTGATGACTGTTCGTTAAAAATGAGGCACTGCTAGAATGAGTAGATCTTGAAATTTTTCCTTGTTATTTACAGGGCCGGTTGTGGGTTATGGAGCATTTAGTTTACTAGTTCCAATCTGCTCTGGGTTGATTATGACTTCTGGAAGTGTTTACTGGCCTGTGTGAAATAAGTGAGTGCACATGTCCATTCAGTTCCCGTTGGACATAAGCCCAAACCACCAGCAGAACTGGCACTGTTGGGGCTACTCAAGAAGCATCTCAGTCAAAATCCAAGAGTCCAAATAGTACATGCTGCGGCCCGCTCCCCTGGTTACACCGAGTCCTGTTAGCAGGGCAGAACTGTGGGATCAATTTGCGGATCAGTTGGGGTTGCCCGCTTCCAGGGCTCTTAACTTTTATACACTAATTCTGCCATATGGTCTTTTATTCTGATCATTGTAGTAATCTTTGGCCCCATGACCTTTGACCCCTAATGTGTCTGTTAGCTTTCTGAGGGTATGAAGAGCTGTAGCAAGGTCTGTGTTAGACAGGAACGTGTTTGTAAAGCAGTGGGGAGTTCTTGAGGGTGAAAGATGCTTGCATAAAATCAAAATATGATCAGTACTAGTCATGGTCTCCACCCTGTGTTTGGAAACCTTATGGTATAAGTGGAACTAAGAAGCAGACTTACTGCTCATATGATGAAAAACACAGTGGGGTATCTACATGAGCTGCTTACTGAGGTTGCCTAATTAGCTCCGCAGTGAAGCATCATTGGTCTATGCATGAAGAGCTATTAGGCTGGAGTAAACTAATTAACTCTACTGCAGGTTAGTACTGCCAGATACAAGTACTATTCTATGTACTTGTACTTCTATGCAGAGTTATTTACTCCACTACAACACACATGTAAATGCTGATGTGGCTGACTGGGGTACAAGGGTGCTTCAATGCAGAGGCTGCCTGCTGGCTAGCCCAGCAGTGGAGCACCTTTGTGCCCCAGTTAGCCCTTCTGCAGCAGGTTAAGCCAGGGTGGAACAACCCCAGGCTGGCAGGCTGCCCCACAAAAGCGCCTACCAGCCAGGGCTGCAATGCCTCAGCTCAACATGCTGTGGTCCCAGGTGTACATGTAAATGTTGTGCCCAGGACCAATAAATTTGTGCCGGAGTTTATTGCATCACATGAATATTCACACGTAGAGGTGCTCAGTTTACAGCCAGATTGGTTAATTATCACTGAAGAACAGCCTGGGAAAACTGAGTGCTAGTAATGTATCAGTTACTTGCCAGGGGTTCTAATTTGTTCCTTTCTTTCCCCCCTAGGATCAAAGCTAAGTGTCTTACAGTTGTGACTGCACTTCCTGATGGGGGCATGCTTGTTTTGTTTCTTTGATTGCCTATGGCTTCTTTGGTGGAATAATTAGATTTTTCCCCATCTTCATGGGTAAGGGCTTTTCATGCAGGTGGTGTCCTCCTCCCCTGCACAATTAAATAGTTTACTTACCCTGAGATTAGGAGTTCCAGAGAACTGTATGCTGGCAGGATGCTCACTTGCTTCAATATTCCACTGAAGTAATTCCTATTCAATCCACAATTTCGAATGAAATCATTTACCAACTTGTTTTTTGTTTCCTAGAGGATCCTCTTTAACGGCTTCAACCAAAACCAGCAAATCAGCCTTAAAGGCAGGCAAATATCATGCATCATCTGGGGAGGATGCTTAATGTCATCCAAGTTTAATTTATGTCTAAATACTTTAATATTGTTTGGGTCCCGAGCAAGCTGAGGATAACAGGGTTTTGGAGGCTGCAGGCAATATTAAACAGTCTGCGTGGCGTCCTCCAGAGATTTACTTTATTTGGTTCTCAACAAGCTGACAGTTCTCCCTTGAAATCCTGTAATTCCAGAGCTCAGATAATCCTTCAGTGCTTTGCATGTTGCTGTCGTGGAATCCACTGACTTCCTATGACTTCCACTAGGCTGGGCAGGGAGTGCTCAGCCAGCAGACCCAAGGTGTTGAAATCCCTCATCTTCCCCTTAGCAAGAGGAAAGACAAGAAAGGGGCAGAGGTGGGGAGTCTTGGTATGGCACCCTACCTTCTGAGATTCTGTTGAGATGCTGCAGCATGAGCACTTTGAGCTACAGAGCAGCTAGTGATAGTAGGGGCAGCTTGGGCATTGCGGACCCCCTGCTTCTGGAAGCCAGGCAAAGATGGGGTCATGCACCTGAGCACCTCCCCCATCCTCAGGGGGAGTAGGAGGGAGAGCAAAATGCAAGAGGTAGAATTGATTGCAGGGACCAGTGAAGGATTTTGGATTATGTCCCCACCACAGGAAGTCCCTAATCTTTCAGACACTTTAATTACTGGTAATACAGATGCCACCCGAATGTCAGTTGATCCTCACTTGGTTAGAGCATCTGATCTGCCTTGGGACAACTAGGGCCAGTTTGGAACCTGGTGCTTACTCGGGTAGCCTCAAGGGATACTCAAACTAGTGCTCCAGCATCCTTGTTCCACAAACTCACTGCAGGACTGCCAGGGTATAACAGTGCTATGACCCCTCCATCCCTGAGTGTAAACTCAAGCTCTGTGAGCCTGGTTCAGTTGCCAAGCCACTTCTGGAGTCCCTAGCACAAAGGACCCCAGCTTTTATCTCCTCTGCCTTGTCCCTGTGCTGGAAAGATGGTTGGTAGGATAATGCTGCATCTGGACCACTGAGCTGGAGTCTCAGCAGCAGGTATGAAGAGCATGTGGAGCCCATTTGGACTGGAGAGAGAAGAGAGATGCCTGGGAAGTGGCTAACATGCTACTGTTACCTTGGACACGTTGCTTGCATGTCTTGTCTCTCTAAAATATTACCTCTTTGGGCAGGGATTGCATCTTCCTGCAGTCTTGCCCAGTGCTTGGCACATTGAGGTGTCTAGTGCAATATTAAATAATAAAGAATTGCAAACATTTGCATCTCAGAAATCTTCTCTGCCGGGGTCCTTTATAATGTGAAACACACTTAAGATGTAGGCAGCTCAGCAATGCAAGCAGAAAGCTGGTTCCATACAAACTGAGACTCTAAAAAGTTTGCAAAGCAGTGCCCTGCTGGACTTTAGTCTGTGACTGCTATTAAAGTTAATGGCTAAATCCCTTATATACATTGCTTCAAAAGTTCAGAGAAACTTGAGAAAACATGGGATGCAAACTCCAGGGGCCCGATTCTTCTTTTCTTGCAGGGATATAAAACTAGTGACAAATTATTACTCTACACATTATTAAAATGCAGCTTAGAATTTTGGTGACTAAATTGCCACAGAATGACTTATTTTAGTGTTTATTTCTCTTGGATGAGAACCAAAAGATATGACATTAGTGTATCTTCCAGCTTGGATCCAAATCTGACAAAAGGGGCAATTGTCTAATTACCTAAGTCAAAGCAATCAGTGAACATTTCCATACCATTGCCAGTCTCATATTTTTCAGAAGTTCTTATGGGGACAGAGGACCCTGCCCAATGAAGAGTCTTGGGCAGTCTGAGCTTTGGTTCAAGAAGGGATTTGTTGATCTGCAAGTCAGCAAAGATAGGCAGAGAACAAAAGCTGGCATAATGTGTAACATGGATAATTTCATTATGCCCTTAGGGAAGCTTAAGGTTGTCAATAAAAAGTTGTATCTGTTTAAATCAATGCAATGAAACCGGCGTGACTTTTCTTCTACAGACAGACCTATGGGAATTTTGCTGCAGAGAGACCTGCATGTTCAGGCTAAATGCATACAGTAGGATTTAAAAAAGATTATGGGCCTGACTCTTTTATCCTGCCACTTCACCACTGGTGTGGCTTTATCAATCACAGTGGTGTTATCCTTGATTTACAGTGGAACAAAGCAGAGTAGGATCTGGGCTTGAATCTTAGTTTGTATTATTTACTCGATAGTAAATAGAGAACTATTCTTGATTTTCTCTTTACCACATCATCCTCCACACTGAGGAAACAACGTGTTACAAACACATTGACTCACTTCGTAAGCCATTTAATGAAAGTTTATTTGTATTATATCACCCATGATTTTAAAGCCTATTTTTCCTCATGGAAAAAGTGAAGTTCCCGTCCCCTGGCTGTGAAGATTTAATTATAAATATTTACAATGCCTTTTGGGACTCTCAGAAAGAAACTCTAGGGAGTAGGTTATTAATGAGAAGCCTTTCCCATATGCTCTAGTTTACTGTTAATCCTGGAAAAATCTTACAATCAAATTAAACACAATTGATTAGTCAACACCAAACTGTGCCGAGTTGCCTAGTAGACTTGAGCTTGGCTATTTCCCATTTCATAGCTGGATTTATGTGACCTCCTGTTAACACAAATTTAATTTATTCTGGCACCAGGAAGAGACAGGTATCTAGCAGAAGGAACATGACAGTACTACGATATAAAATAACTTCACAAAAAAAAGCAAAATAGCAGACTTGACAAGAAGGAAGGTCTAAGACAAGATAGGTTTTAGCCTCTCCTAAAAATCAAACTATATTTTAATTTATTTGCATTCTGTAGAACTTTTCACCACTTCCGTAAGTGGACACTAGTTGTTAACCTTCTAAAGAATAGTGCTTTTTCTGTGGGAAATATGGCTAGAATTACCAGTTTTGTACCAGTTTTATGTATCTAGTTTGGTATTTTCAAAAAGGCCTATAGCAGTTGAATCCCAAATGAGAGTTGGGTGCCTAGGGAAATGCCAGTCCTCAATCCCTTGCTGTATCTGTGACCAACGTATCTGAATGTTTGAAAATTAGATACATTGATCTCATCCAAGTAGCGGCCAATGAAATAATTTTGCAAAAGTCCATAATGTTCGTTCGCCAGTTTGTTGGCTTCGGCCATTACAGAACTGGGCCCTGTGTCTGAGGCTTTTAAGACTGTAATAAACATGTTAATTGCCTATAGCTTCCATCTTGCAAATGAGCTTGTGTTTAAGCACTCCCAAGCCCCTCTGCACACCTCCATGGCCCCCTCGCTCCCTATATGTGATTGTATTCTTCTCAAATGTTGTAGTTCCATTTATTTAGTTATCACAACTTACATAGAAAAAAATGGCATTGTCTTTGTACTGTTATGAATATTAAATAAAAGTAAAAATCAAATCCAAAACAAGTTTTTGTCCTTTTAAAAAAAAATTGGAAGACTCTTGGCATCAGACAACAATTTAGTGGCTTAAAGAACAAGGGCCAAAATGAGAGTGAAAACATGTTGCATCCTTCCTAGATTCTAAGCTTTTGTCCTTATCCAGGCTTGGGAGGTATTCTGGGGCGTGATTTAGCAATCCTGCATTTTGTTCGGTTGGGCATTGCATTGTGGCATGAAGATGTTAGCGCTGCCACGTTTCCCCTGGAGTTCCACTTAAAAAGGAACTCGTCTGAAGAGGACAGCCCTGGAGGCAGAATTGACTTTGGGGGACACAGAGCTGCGAGGTACTTTTACTTTGCCAGCGACCTCAATTCCTGATCAGCCCTGTGTTTCCTGGAGTGCGCTCGAGTCTGCGGCTGCCAGAGGCTTTTTTCGGCCCGACAGAAATCTGCCGTTCAAGCCATCGTTTTAGTTAGCGCACTGCTCACAACACACTCCAGGTCTCCACACACTCCTCCCAATCATTTCCAAGCAGGCTCCTAGCTACGCAGAGCCACTGGTGATTTTTCTGAGGACATACCAGCCTGCCTCTGTTCCAGCACAAGCAGACATTCAGGGGCGTACATCTTGGACTGGGAACAGTGGGCTATTCCATGGGCGACTGATGCCTCCTAAGTGTGTGTGTGGGGGGGCACCCACAGGCGCTGCTGGCAGTGGGGACGGAGCTGGCGAGCGCCCGCAGATGGTGGCAGGGGGGATGGCCCCGGGGGGCATGTGCCCCCCCTACCAGTCGCCTATGGGCTCTCAGCAGCCCTGACACTGGCAGCAAGGCCGTTGGGGGCCCAGAGAACTGCGCAGGGCGCTGCTTTAGGGCGAGTTTTCCAAACTCAGGACCCTGCCCCGTCCCAGGGAAGCCCGGGGGGGGCAGCGGGCACAGCCGGGGTGTCCTGGGCACCCCCCGAGCGATGTGGGAGCGGGGGCCGGTGCCAGGCGGGCAGCTGGGAGCGGGGCTGAGGGAGGAGTGGGGGCGCGGGG
>NW_017728916.1:377604-385263 GCF_001723895.1 Crocodylus porosus
AGCCCAGCCCAGCCCGCCGGCACCATGCCCAAGACGGTGGGTGACCCCGGGGAGGCTCCCCCAGCCTTTGCCCCAGGTCCTGCCCGCCGCTCCGCGCGGGGCAGCCCCGCGCCCGGGCCCCCATTCATCCGGGGCTTCTCCCGGGGCGGCAGCGGCAGGGCCCTTCTCCCGCTGCGGCGCCTCCAAAATGTCTCCGGGCTAACCCCCTCGCCCCGAGGCCGCGGGGCGCCTCCTCCGCCCCTCGGGGGCCGCACAACGGCCCGGGGCCGCGCGCCTCCCCCCGGGCCGGCTCCAGCGCTGCCCGGCCTGACGCGAAAGTACGTCTTGGCCGGGGCAGGGAGGTTTTGTCAAGTCTGTGCTTGACTCGAGGGTTTGGGGATTTTTTTTTTTTTTGGTAGCAGGAGTTTTGGGTTTTTTCTTTTTCCTGTTGTTGGTTCCGTCCCTCCCCCCGTTTTCCTTCTTTTTGCTTGGACTCGGAGAGCGGCTGCCAACTTTTGGTTGACGGCCTCTTTTTTTAAAACCGGGCTAGTGGACCTGGCAGGGCCGCAGAGGCACGCGGGGGCTCTGCGCTGCGCACCACGTGCGCACGCAGCCTCGGGTGTGGGGACAGTCGGCTCGGCCTAGGGGAGCATGGTGTGTCCCCCCCCTGGGTTTTTTTTGAGGATGGCTTAATTCATGCTATCTTGGATATCTATCGGATAGGATTTTTTTGTTTTCCTCTTGCCACCCAGGCCTCTTAACTGTCTGATGTACTTTTTTTTTTCTATGCCTTTTATAGCAAGGTGGGCCTAAAAAAAGTGGGGGGTGGGAGGGATTTTCTGAGGCCTTAAACAGGAGTACCCTTGACTGCTCACTACTCATTGTTGATGTTTCAATTCCCTGAAAAAGGCAAGGGGTTTAGGAGATCAAATGGGAGAGGCTTGGATTGGGGGTCTTCTGTGGAAGCAGTAACGGAGCGGGCTGATGTCCTTCCCGCCGTGGAGGAGTCTCACGTCTAGGATGTGGATCGGCTGCTGTGTGGGAGCGCTGCGCTGGGCCGGTTCTGGGAGTGGCCGTGTCCTCGCCCAGCGCAGCCTTGCTACAAGGTGCCTGCAAGTCTCAGACTGCAGGGACACGCCCTGCTCAGCCTGTTGCTTCCCCCTCTCTGCCCAGGGGCATGATTTTATTTTTGGGACTGCTTCAAAAGCACATTTGAAAGCAGCTCTGGTACTTTATACCTGAAAGCACAGAGTTGGAGGAGACCTAAGGAGTCGCCTATGGATTCAGGTTTTGCAGTCGGCTCTATTTCTGGCTTCAGCAAAATGATGCTGGAAAATGGATGTGGCTAGCCACATGTGGAGCAGCAGGCCTGCCGGATTAAGGCAACAAGCTACCAACCATTAGTTTTCTAGTTGGCTCCCACTTCTCTTCTAACTGCAGACATAAATGAAGTGACATTTTTAGTGATACAACTTTAAATTTTACTTCCTGAGCTGTGGTTAACAGGAAATGTTGAAACTGTTCTCTGTGTGAGCAAAACATGACTAGTATTTGAACGTTTGGGTAGCAAAACTGCTGAAATTCAGAGCCACGTTTTTTATTTATAATCAAGGTCAAATGTGGGTGAAAGCGAAGTGTTTGGATGTAACTGCACTGTGGGCCTCATCACAAAAATAAATCCATTGTGGAGGAGCCAGACGGAAGAAGCTCAGTGATCACTTCTGGCTTGGCAGGGGGAAAAATTGCTTTTTAAAGTGTTGGGTGATAAGATTGGTAGGGCCTCTCACAATGTGCTGATGTGGACACTGTTTGGTCTAAACAGAAAAACCTCTCAAGTCTGTGCGTGTCCAGCCAGGCTAAATTTTAACCCGCTGGGATAGGAACTGCTTTTCTTTCAACCCTTCCACTAATTTAGAATTGGCCAAGTGGCACGAAACTTTGGCGCACCATTAATCAGCCCAGTTTTGCTCTGTTTAACCCTTGAACCAGTGACTTGCTGTACTTGTGCGGTAGTGTCTCTGCCTGGGCTCGAGGGATGGGGATGGTCAGCTCCCAAAGGGCCTAGTAGAGAAGATTGCTTGTGAGGATTTTGCAGGATATACCGAAAGTCCATTGTGGAAAGGTGTCTGTTGATCTTGCCAGACCCCTTTAAGGGGGACAGTGCATTTGGCTTCCTCTGTGCCTTTGGAATGCTATTGTAAAGGGTGTTGTTTTGAAGGGTTTGTGCGATGCAACAAGAGACAATGGAGAAGCAAATGGTTAAGGATTGCACAGAAGTGAGTAACACCTCTCTTTCCAATACAAGGAAACTGAAAAAGTGTAGCTGAGTTCTAAAAGTTTTCCCCCCTGCAAGTCATCCTAAAAAACTGCCCTTCCTCTTTTGCCAGTGGAGGCCTCCTCATTGGCCAAGTGATTCAAGCTAATCTCACAGTGACTGGCTAGAGCTCCTATCCTTCATGCTAACCCTATCATGTTTGGTGGAGCTGAAACTGCTCTTTTTCAGATTTTAATGAGATATTACTATGGAAGCTTAGTTTAAAACCTTATTTAATCACATTTCATTATTTTTAAAAATTAGTTTCAGTGCAACAGGAGAAGTAGGTACCACTTGCTTTGTACAGATGAGGGCTTTTTCCCCCCCTTTTATATCCTCAGTAAGAGAGAGAGAGTATTTTTTAATACAAGATGTTCCACTTGTAAATAAATCAGAAGTGCACTGGGTCCGTGACTGAACAAATTGGGTACTGTACCTGTCAAACTGCAACAAACGGCATCGAAGCACCACTCCCCCAGTAAGCATTCTTCTACCTTTAGAAAGGGAGTCTCCTCTTTAATCTGAGCAAGATGCTTATTGCTTCTGAGACTTGTAGCTTTGATGTTAAACAGTTTTTAGTCCTTAATTATTTTAAATTCTTACTTATGCTACTGAGAAATGGGATTAGCCTGACCTGGTTCTTTATAAAATATGGGTCTACAAAGGGCAACGGAAGTTTTCCAAGTCAATCAGATTTTATAAATGAGGCTGAGTTGATTCTTGGCTGTTCTGTGTTGGAGACGCTTGAAATATTCCTTTCTGTAGGTGTTGTCTGGAGTAATGGCTCTTGGATGCTTTGCATTGATCTCTGTGTTAGAAACCACTGTTTGGAAAAACATGGAAGCTTTTCATAAAGAATGGAGAAATTCTAGGGTTTAATTTGTTGTGCAAGTTTTTCTTCAATGCTAGGCTGTGGCATTATTCTCTTTATATTCTAGCTACGCTATAAAGACCAGAATGGACGAGTCTTTTCCTGTCTTAATTTCTCTTTTTGGTTTAACCTGGGGGCCCTACCTTCCAGTTTGTCACCTTTTTTGTTAAAGGTACTCGGTCTCCCTTCTATTCCTTGATATTGTACAGATCTTGATTGCCTTTATTCAACTAAAAAGGGTCCAGTTTCTCTCTTTCTTGAGCTGTGCTCAGGCTTTCTGATTATGCTGTTGCTATATTGCAGTATTTCTGTCCAGACCTCTTTTGGTTTGGGGATCCTGCCTACCTTTTAAAAAGCACTGCCAAACATTGATTAGTTATGGGTGCCCAGCTGACTAGTTTGACAGCAGCTTGTTTGCATGTTTTGTACTCTGCCTCTTAATTGACATGATAAAGCCCCAAAGAAAAGGTTCCAGAGAGAGCACTAATACTTTAATTTTCAGGAAGATGTATTGGATGAATAGATGCATTGGATAACTCTAAATGATTTTGAAGTTCATATTGCAATGAGTTGCATCAAAAGCTTGCTGGAAACTTCTAGGTATGCTACTATATCTTACTGGCTATGAGGAACTTGTTATTGTATCAAAATGGCCTATTAACTGTTTTTATGCCATTCTGTAAGTCCTTTTTATTTATTTATCCCCCCCCACTGTATGGGAACAAAGTATCTGGGAAATACAGTTTTCTTTAAAAAAAAAAAACCAAAAAAACAACCCTTTTTAAATGGATAAAAGTAACCACAAGATGGTTTCAAATTGTGCCCTCCCCCACCTTTGCTACTTATGTTGGGCAAATGAAGTGGTGGGTACCAGGCTAATGATGGATAGGCCATTCAGTGACTAAACAATTCTAGAAATTGGCAATGGAAGATGTTTTTAATAATTCCTCCTTCATGATGCCTGGGTGCAGCAGGGACATTATTTAATGCTACTAAGTTTTATGCATGGCAGGTGATCTAGACCTAGTAGAAACAGCAGTAGCTTTTTTACTTTGGGTCTCTGCCATTGAAGGAGTAATACTTCACTGGGGTTGCAAAATTCTGTTGAGTATTGAATCAAAGATCAATACTAAATACCACCCTAACTGACTGGCTGTGGCATAAATTAAATGGCTTTTATGTAGTTAATGAGCAATAAGAATACCACTGACAGCATATTTTGGAAGCCTTAATTGCTTTGAGGTCATTCTTTTCCTTTATTTTCTTTTGCTGCATTATTGTTTTAAAATGGGCTTAACACCATTTGTTAGGAAAGTAGTCTGTCCATTTATACAGCTTATCTTGTCTACCACAAATAACAGTTTAATTTTAAAACATTCTGTTTCTAGCAGTAAACCTAGCCAGATGCAGAGTCTCTACACATCTGGAGTGGTCTGTCTTGTGGGAGTGCCAACTTACTTTTTGTTTAAGTGGAGTGGTCCAGGTACTAGGGCATGTGCCTGACAGCCCTGAGGTCACAAGTTCAAGGTCATAGTAGAAGCAAGTGACCCTGTCAGATTCCAGTGAATTGGCAAATTCTGCTAAATACTTTGTTGTAACAGGAAAGGTAGGAACAAATGAATCAAAGCTTTGACAGAGACTATTTATAGGGAAGGCCTGCTTCATGTTGGCTCATCTGAAGAAATTGCTTGTTTTAAACCTTGCTCCCATCTCTGGACAAAGGGCTTGAAAGAAGAGGGAGAAAAGGGATTACAAGAGCTTGCTTGCTTTCTTGGCTTCACAAAAGTTGAAGCGGGAACACACTGTTTGTTTGGCAAAGCTATTAAAGCTAATTCATTTTGCTAAACTTTGTATTGTATCCTCCATTGCATCTGTAAAAGAAGAATTCTAGGTCCCATGACTAAGTCATGTTGAAAATTGTCAATTTGAGGAGACACTTTCTGGGCAGTGACCAAAAAGCATGTCCCAAGAACCCAATCATAACTTTTCTTTCCCCCCCCCCTTAATTGAATTGTAAGCACCTCCTTTCTTGCAGAAGCAGGGCCTGAAGTATTTTCCCTTTCACTCCCTCCCTCTGCCCCCCCCCCCCCCCCCCCCCCCCCCCCCCCCCCCAAACTACTGCTGCTTCATGTGTGTCTGACTTAATTCCTTCTGGAGGTCAAGAAATCTGTCTTTAAATATCCCTCATAGGAAAGCAAGATGCCTTAATATGGACTCATTTGAACAGGAAAGGGCACGGCTGCCTCCAGAGGAAGCCCTTTATTTTGGATGTCTTTCTTGTAATGTTCAGTGTGAAATCTGGCTGCAGAGCACTTGACTTCTGGTACATAGCGCATAAGGCAGCAGGCTAATTGGAAAACTTGCCTGTTCTTTAAGAACTTATTTTCAGTTTCTTGCAATTTGAAGTTCCATTTTTATGCTCAAGCTGTGGGGATCTGAGCATCCATGCTGAACTAACTGATGTTCTTCACTGGGAGATTCGATGCCTGAGCGGCTCTTCTGGCCCTGCTCCAGCTTTTGGAGGAAACCTGGTGACTAAAGGCTTCCTCTTAATGATGTCATCTCCTGGACACTTTCCTGCTCGTACATCTCTCCACAGCCTTATTTGGTTGACTACTTTTTTTTTTTTTTTTCTGTGCAGCACTTGGCCCTCTCTGAATTTGTACAGCAAAACTGCTGCTATTTGAGCTTAACCCTGAAGATTATCATGAGATCTGGTTTTGGAGGAGGGCTCTAAGACACTCTCAACTCTGTATGCCACCTCTGGCCTAGTTTCTCTCCACTGCCAAGAGTGTCCTGATCCCATCCAGACCACACTTCACACCAGCATGGCCCTACAAGGAGCCTCTCTGCATCTGTGGATGCACTTGGCAAGAAGCTTCTCAACCAGGAATAATTTGTACTAGCTTACTGGTTTAAAATGAAGGGTGCTACATGTGGCTGTTAGTTTGCTTTATTTTCCATGAGATGTATTGGAACAGTAATAAATCTGTGGATCGGTTAAGTTCTCCCCCCCAAAACAAACAAACAAACAAAAAACCAAAATCCCAAACTTTTTTTTATAAAGCAGTTTGAAGGTTTAGGCTTAAGAAGATGGTAGGCTTTTTGTGACCCTTTTGAATTCTAGCATTTCCATGTTTAAACCATCTTTGGCTGTGTCATAGCTGGAAGGTCTGGGTGTGTTCTTACTTTAAAAATGTATATACATACTTCTTGATTACAATAGTTAATGCTGATTCTTACTGTAATGCTTAATATATCTTCCTACAAATATTTGGCAACGATGCTGGAAAATAGAGGGCCATTGGCAGGCTTGCTGATTATAAAACCATAGCTTTAGTACAAGAGGAAGACTGACTGCAGCTACTTTGAGCATTAGTAAGCAAAATTAAGTGAGGTTTTTTTTTTTTTTTAGGTTTTGAATAGTCTCTTGTAAGTATGGCAGTAACAATGGGGTGGTCCAGTTTTATCCTTCACTAAACTAGTCCACCTCCTACATGTTTGACAACTGCTGCCTTCTTCCCCACCCCTCCAGCACTCAGTATAAAAAACTTGAGTTCTGCGATGGACCTCCTAACTTTTTAGTTTTGCTGATGGTCAAAGCTGGCTAAATGGCAGTTCAGTTCCTCTGGGGGGAGTGGGGATGGTACGTGCATAAAGACTCAAGTAGAGTAGTGCCTATTGTGTGCTAGATACATAAACACCTAAGAAAGGTCATGGTGCTAAGAAGCTTGCTTTGTGAAAAAACCAGTGTGGGGGAAGGGGATGAATGCTCTTGGGGTGAGCTTTGGAGAGGCTGACAATATCCAGATGCCTCTTCCTCTTGCCTTTTTTAGGTGAACCTTTTGCTATTGACAGATGCCTGGAATTGGCTGGTAAGGAGGCAGGTGAATGAAGAGGTTAGCAACTCTGTAGATCAGTGGAGCATATGGCTGAAAGCAACAAGTGAGGGTGGGAGGGAGGATGATGAAAGGCTGGCTCCCTGCTGCAGTATGCACTCCCAGGGGACAGGGGGGACCCATTCCCCACCAGACCTGTGTGCAGGGTGGGTGTACGCTGCAGGCTTGGGCTCCCACCCTGCTGCCCTTCCTCCAGCCCCTCAACAGCCCATGGGTATAACCTGGCATTGCACAGCACAGTGCTGCCATGCTACAAAGCTGCTTGCTGCTGCAAGCTCTGTGCTGTCCTGGCAATGTCTCCTACATGTGCGGTTGCAGTAAGGGCCACAACCCCATGCTGCCACCCTTGCTGTCCCCATGCCCACAGGGGACACATTGCCAGGGCAGCGTGGAGCTTGCAGCTGAAAGCAGCTTTCTTGTGTGGCCGTGCTCTGCCCTGTAGTGCCGGGTCACGCCTGGGCTGCAGAGGCCCCACAGGAGGAGCCTGAGCCCATAGTGGGTATGTACCCCCAACCCCACAGATCTGTGGGGTATGGGTGTCCCCCCACCCCAGTGTCTTCTAGGAGTGCATGCAGCATTGGGTAATCACTGTGCCC
>NW_017728916.1:385363-402720 GCF_001723895.1 Crocodylus porosus
GACAACCTGCCTGCAGCCCCATCCTGCTCCCTGCCAGGGCCCTGCTGCTATGCATTGTGGTCCTAGGCCCCAAGCCCTGCACACTGCCCAGGAGGGCAGCAGCCCCAACCCAACTCCCTCCCTCCATGTGACAGCCTCAATTTCCCCCTGCCCCACTTACCTGCGGGAGTGGCTGTCCAGGCTGGTTGGGGCCATGTGCACATGGACATGGTGCCCCCTGCCTGACTACCCTCTGCCTGCCTGTAGAGGGCTCTCTGCTAAAATGAGAAATTCATGGTTTACTCCAGTGAGGTGGGAAATTTGTATTTTACTCCATTTTTCTGTGGAAAATGGAAAACGGAGATCCCTGTTGAATGGAACTACCTTTTAATGTTTGGACTAAGCTAAACATACCCATTTCGGTTCTCCCAGCACTTTGCAGCAGTTTGCTAAACTTGTAGTGGGGAGATTGATGGAAGAGCTCTTTAAGTTAAACATTGTAGGATGCTAACCCTGCGGACTTCAGATAAACCAAATTTGTAGTCTAATAATGTAGGCTAGAGCAGTGGTTCCCAGACTCTGATAAATGATGAAATAGCAATTTAAAACTATACAACCTTAAGTACCAGCAAATTTGTCATATAAAGTATTTTAATAAATCTGTTAACATGTACCACTAACAGGTTGTCTGTGTACCACTGGTGGTACCTGTACCACAGATTAGGAATTGCTGAGCTAGAGGCAGGCAACCTTTTCAAGCTTTAGGCTGTATTGACCCACCTCGGATCAGAGGTGGGTGGATGCTAGGACTCTGTTACAGCCAGTGCTGCTGCTTGTGTTGGCATGGGCAGAGTGCTCATAGCCACACATGCACAGGCCAGATCCAGTGCCTCTGTAGGATGCTGACCCCTGGCCCCTTGCATATTGCATCTTTCTATAAAGCAGGCCCTCCGAGTAGCAGGGATGCGTTCTGTACTTACTGTAATGAAAGCCCTCAACTTTATTTTTCTTGGTACAAACTGGAGCTCTTCCTGAAGCTGAGATGCTTTGTGTCTAAGTTGCTAACCCAGTCTCCTTCCTCTCTCTGTTCTACCATTTGTGAATCATTCTCTGCCTGGGTAGAAAGCCTAGTTAACTTGGGAAGTGACTCAATGCGGGGAAAATCCAGTTATTCACTTATGGAATTGCATGACTGAAAGTTGTTGCATGGCAAAACTTAAAGCATGAAATTCTGGGCCAGTTTCATTCTTGGTATAATTCAGCACCTTATACTCATGTCTTTTGGTCCTAGGAAGCTGACCCGTAAACTATAGCAATAATTATACTATTAGTGCTGTGCTACTATAAGGCCCTGGGCACTGTTCCAGGATGAAAGTGATGCTTTCTTGTTTGTGGGCAGTAATTCAGCCAGAATGAAGTAACTACTCCAGAGTATTGTCTATGGGGACATACACTGGCCTCATGTTGAACTGCTGCATCTCTGCAGCACTATTTTGGCCAGATGCATGCAGTGAGGTCTTCCATAGACAGCTCTGCAAGGAGACTACAGGCAGCGTTAGTGATAACTGTTGGTCCCCAGGTTAGCTACCCAATTTATTTAATCGTAAATAGAGATTAGTCTAAAGTGTCTGTGGTGTTTCTCTCTAGCATTTGCTAGATTGCTAAAATGGGGGCAGTGGCTAAAATATCCTTGGTTGTCCTGAGAGCGTTCCAATGAGAGTTTCTACTACCATAAAATCCCTTAGCTTAACACCACACAGGGATGCTAAGCCACATAACTGCTGTGTTCCAATACCTCCTCCAAAAAAAAGAGTAGGGAGCCAAGTAGTTCTTTCGGCATGTTGACTGTATGCAGCCCTCAAGCTTTCCACTTGGAGATTTGAAATGTTTGAGAGAGTACTTGTTCATGTATAGATTAAGCTTCAGTAGACATCTCCTGAACTGGGCTAAGGTAAATAAGCAGGAGGGCATGCAGGGCAGAAGTCCTGCACATCAGTAACAAGACAGCATTTCTGCAGGAGTTTGTTTAGGAAATCCACTAACGGCTTATCTGCACAGGAAAACTGACTGGCAGATTAATAGCGTGGCACTACAGACTGAGAAGTCTGTAGCAGTGCTGACGAGACATCTTTTAAGACTTTGAATAGCAATAAGAGTAAACCTAGAATGTGGCCTGCTGTTGAAGTAATAAATAGTTATAAATGTTGAAGGATTTTTGTGTGCAAGTCTCACTTTTTAGAACTATCTAATAATAAAATTTAAAATAAACTCTCATGGGTTTTTTTGCTGGTTGTCCCTCATCTATCAGATCAGTAGCCTCTTGACACACTTTTCCATCTGCTGTAGCCCTGCGTGTACCCTCCCCTCCTCCCCCGGATGAGCTGCTTGCAGCTTTCTCCCACGCCTGCTCCGGCTGTGCAGCACCTGCACTGGTCCCACTTCCTCACTCATTGCTTGGGGGCAGATAGAGGCCCCAGAGGGCAAGAGCAGGGTGCACAGGCAAGAGCAGGCACTGGGGGGCATGCCCCTTGTCCCCTACTCCCCCCAGTGCCTGCTCTTGCCTGTGTGCCACGTTCCCTCACTCACCTGGGGCCTCTATCTACCCAGCCTCTCCCTCCCCCCCCTTTGCAGAGACCTACCTGGTATTAGGGGGTGTATGCCCCCAAATAACTTTCTTTCTGCCTTGTTCTGCCCCCCTTCCCTCGCCACAGGCTGACCTGGGGTGGAGGGGGGTGGCAGCAGCAGTGCAGGGTAGATCTTTGGTTGGCTTTTAATTCAAAAAGTAATCTCCTACCTAAAAAGGTTGGAGACCACTGATCTACATGCCCTCTGACTAGTCTACATCCACCATGGGGGAGAGCTTTTCCTATCTGTAATATTGTTATTGGGAACATTATGATTGCAACGGAATGGTATTTGTAAGAGAGACTTGCAGATGCTTCAGTAAAAGTAGAGGAACTTCCAAAACTTCTGGAAAGTGCCTATAGCTGTCTTTGCAAGGAGAGCAAAACTATGTATCCAGTGTGCTTTCCACTGCCTATAAGCGAGAGAGAAGTACAGTTCCAATGGTTTTCGCTTGCCACTATCTTACAATCAAAGTATCTTCCTGTTCAAGTCACTTGTGACATCCAGAGAGTCTTATGATTTTGTTGGAACACAAGGGAGTTGCAAACTGTTTGACAGACTAGGCAGTTACTGTGGTGCTAATAAATAGCTGACAGCTGAAAAAGAGCTGCTGTTGACTCGAGTATTTATATAAAAAAAAAAAGTTTGAATCTGTACAGGGCCTCCAGTGATTAGTGGGTGAGACTTATGGTGCATTGCAGAGGGAAATCTTTTATTGTCAGCCGTAACTTCCTTATCAGGCTCAATATGATATACTAATGGGGCATTCAGAAACCCTAAGCCGTAATATTGGCATAAAAATATTCTCTCAGTGCATGCACATAGTTCTTCAGTTTAGCTACGAAAGAGGTCCATTATACATTATCCTAAAGCATGCATTTCAATAATATGGGCATTTATATCAAACTGACTGACAAACTGGTATATCAATAATTCAGGCAAAGCTTTATAGTGAATATTGATTTATTTTTTTCTGACTGGTGGTGGTTTTAAGAACCAACCCCCCACCCCCCCACCCCCCTGGAAGATATTGCTGCTTAGCACCAATCGGTTGTAGAGTTAGGGTAGCCTGACCTAGTCATGGTCTGAACCTACTTGATTGAGCACTAATACAGACCTGTAATACAGTAGTGTTAACAAGCTCAGTGTAGCTTTTTAAAACAGCTCTTGGTGAACTTTATGGCCATTGAAGAGAACATTCTACATCTACATTTCTCTTTCTATGCATGTTAGACTTGGTCCAGGTATTTCATTCATACTAAACTGCTCTTTTCTTTTTTTATCTAATCTCTGAGCAGTTTTGGGTTTAAAGAATTGCTGAGTGCAAGCTGCATTTTGTGCAGAGATGGCATCAGTAAGTTACCAACTAATAGATGAGAATGGCCTGTAGCTGTGTATTATTTTGAGAGACTGATACTAATACTGATTTGCCAATTGCAGTTTAGTGAGTTTTTTCATACTGAAAGCCTAAAATAGCTTGTGTTATCACCAGTAAAGATTTGAAAACTGTACATAAATCTTCTTGCTCATTGCAGTGTGCTTTTGAATGGTTTTCCAGTGAGAGCAGCAAGGGTGGGGCAGCATTACATGTCGTTTTAATGTTTCGAAACGGATTGGGTGAGGTTAGGAGTCTAAAATGCTCTTCTTTCTCTAGTTTCTGAAGATATGCTGTGCAAGCAACTAAATCTCATGAACACTACTCCTAGCACAGTGTAATCAAATAGCTTTGCTTCCTCCTGACACTTGACATATTTAGGCTTGGTAGAGTTGATAAAGTAACACAGAAAAAATGTTAGTAATTAGATGCACCAAAAAGGTGGTAAAATGTGTGCTACTTGTAATAATTACTATTCTCTGTGGGGCAGAAAGCTCTCATAGCAGTTATATGACCAGTCGCACAGTACTGAAGTGAAAGAGTCTGCAGACAAACCCACAGCTGGCAAACTTGTTTAATACAAATTACTCTGTAAATACTTCTAAAAATAAGTGGGTCCACAGGAATCTGGATACTATGAACAGAATGAAGGAGACTTCATAACAAATATTTGCCCACTTTCTTATGGTCAAACATGCAACCACCTTGGAACCTGCTTCACTAAAGATGTTTTAATAAAGGGCTGAAATAAGATTAAAAATGGAAAAGACTAGAAATAGAAGTACCCACAGGATCAAGGGCTTGAATGTTGTAGAGGTGGGGACTTGAGGGCTCTGCAAGGACTTGCTCATGGAGGCTGAACTCTAAATTGTCTTGCCAAAATTCAGTGTCTGGAGGCCTCCTAGTTGCTGGTAATGCTAGAACTGGGCCTTCAGGGAGCTGCATTCATTTTAAAATGATCTCTAGTATGGAAAATGGAATGTAAAGCAGTTTCTAGTACTTGCAGGAAGTATTATTTAAGCAAAGCATTGAGCAACATTTAAAACTAACTTTTTCAAACTCTTTTGAAAGATGTTGCTTTGTCTTGTCTTTCCACAATGACCTACTCAAGGGTATAGAGCCTCAGGAGTTCATAATTCAGTCTACTTGTGCCTGCAGTGCTGCAGTTGGGGGAGGCTTCAGGAAAGCCCAGACAGATTTCCTGTGGCACAGTATTTATTGCTGGGATATGGCTGTCTGGTGGTGGTGCATGCACCAGCTACAAAAAAGCTAATGCTTGAAGGGGAGGAGCAGTGTCTTGCTGTCTGGCTCAGCAGCTTGGCCCTTATAGGTGGCACACTTGGAGTGCGGTTCCCAGGCAGGTAGCAGCAGAACTAAGGAAAAAATGCAGTGCATTCAGCTTGCCGTACCCAATTTGCATGTGTTGCCCACACACAAGGAGGGTGTTTCATAATGTCTTTCAGAAAAATCTGTATTTGTCTTAGCTGTATAAAACAACTGTGAAGACCTATCCTGAGCAGGAAGTGCCTCTCACATAAGATAATACAGATAATTAGCAGCTTCCCATCACCCCAAAAATCAGACTAATTAAGGCAAGATAAGATGAAATCCTAGACAACTTTGCTTAACTTTTTACGCAGGAAATAAGATGATATATCTGTTCTGATGTGGCAGATATGGGCCAAGTTTTACATTCATGAGCTACAGAAACTTGATACAATTGTGCATGGTTTCCAAATGCCACTGTGTGTGGTGTTTGGCCTTAACAAGTGTAAAATTGTTTTTCCCCACTTGTTCTGTTTGCTCCCAGCCATAAGCTCTCACTAACAGCTTTGCATTTGGGATGATTTACAGTTATTAAATTCCACTTCCGGTGTTCAGGGTATCTCTGCTTTGAGGGCAGGCAGACTTGTTTTTCTCATGACTTCTCTAAAAGTACTTTCAGAACTTGAAGCTGCAGATTCAACCAGAGGTATAAAACCCCTTTTAGTTGGCCTCTCATTGCAAATAGAGCCTTGTCTAGCCCTTGACTTCATTGCATCTCGCTACTGTCCTCTTAAAAAGTAGCAAAAGTAGTCTATTCTTGTGCATAGGTGGTGCAGTGCTATCCATGAAGATGCTTCAGAGTATCTTGGATTTTGTGGGAATATCTTAACTTTCCTTTGCTTTACAGCATTCTGAACACTAACATTTTGGGATGAAATGTCCTTGCCGTATTGGTGAGGTGAATTTTCCCATTTCTGTAAGATCTTTCAAGAAAATATTCAGAACAGGGTGGATTTTGTTCAGGCAGGGGAGGAGGAAGGAAGGGGTAGGTTTGCCATGATAAACCATCCTTGTAAGCCACTGAAGCAGTCAAATACCAAAGAGGTTGGAGATGGTCAGCACTTGGCAAGGAGAACTACCGGTGGGGAGGAGGTGCCTTTTCAATATCCTGGTGGAGTTGGCAGCAGTTGGGAAGCTCAGCAAACCATTTGCAGCTGAGGGGTGCACAGTCAGTTTAATTAACAATGCAAGTGATTTTAATAATCATCAGTGCCACAGAGTTGTAATATACAGTCTGATGTGGTTTTTAATAGCAAACCTGTGGATAGGGGCACTGGTTCCTGTTCCTTGAAGCTTTCCAGGACTTTAATTTGCAGCTAATGCACTCCTTTTTCAAGGAGGCAATGGCTTCTGACTGCCCACTTGGTAGAATTAGTGCTACATGCACAGCTTGCAACACTACTGCTTAACGGCTTAACTTTTCTAAGCCTTGCTGTTCTCTGGTATAGACTGTAATGGATTTCTGAAGGTAACCTTGGAACTGTGTGTTGGCAGGGTACTTGCCTTCACAGTGACAGGTTAAGTTCTGATTTTTTTTATTTTATTTATTTATTTTTTTAATATATATTTTAATTTTTGGAGGGGGAAGGGTATGCAAATATGAAAGCAAAGGACTAATTTTAGTTAGAAACTGCCAGATAATGGTCATATTTCCCTTTCTGCCCACTCATTGCTTAGTTTTGAGTTTAGCCCCAGTTCCAGGTCTAGTCTGCTCTAGTGGGGAGCAGAGAAGGGGAAGAAACTGGCAACTAGAGACAAGGATGAAGCTCGCTAGATTGGCTGTCACCTGTGACCCAGAACTAGGATCAATTTAGATAGGCTCTCAAATTTTGAGCTGTTTTACTATGGGCTTTAAAATTACTGCACTGAAATCTGTATACCCTTCCATTTTGAGGATTAAGCTTCCTCAGCTGTGCAGAGCAATAGCTGTGCAGCTTTTCCATCAACTTTTTGCTCAGTCATATGAATCCAGTCCTGTGCATGGCTTTGATTTTAACTCCTAGTCTGGATGGCTAAGCTGCACCTAGCATACCTATTTAGGTAGTTGAAAGGATTTGTTTTGTTTTTAAATGGGAAAAGCTTGTTAGAGCCTTGTATAGAGACCGCATCCATCATGTTGTGTTCAGATACGATGCTAAAGCATTTGTAAGAGCTCTCAGTTTTTACTCTCTGAAGTGAAGACCTCTTGTCTGCGGAAAGCGGTGCTACATTGTTGAAGTCCGACTCCATGAGACAGTAGCGTGCATGCCTTGTTTGGTCTAGACTGGCTCAATACAGTCTGCTTTTTTGCTTGTACCTTTCTTCAAGCACCGTGAATGTGACTAACTCATGCTGTGATGCTTTCCACCTACTTCTTGCTGTCTGGCCACTTGCTTCTGCTTAGGCTTGTTATCAAAAATCTGCATGCCTCATCTCAAGTGACTGGAAGAAGTGGTAGGTGTTTTGTATGAGAAGACCTCCTTTTTGCCTTTCCATAGGGGTATTTGGGCATGTTGGTTTATCCTGCAGAGCAGTGAGAGGGGAAGAGGTGGGATGTTTCCATTTCCTTTCTAGACCATGCTTTCTAGTGAGTGTCACACCTGTGGGTGTTGTGTTTGTAACTTATAGGTTTCTTTTAGTTAAACTGTCAGGTTTTTTTAAGTTTCTGATTAAACCAGTCTTGGGAGAGAAGGAAGGGTACAGTCTAGGTGAATGAAGTGGAGGAAATGTGGTTGTAGCAGTTCCTGGAAGCAGCATAAACTAATTTGGTCAAAACATAATCACTCTTTGGACTGGTATCCACTTTTTTTCCCCCCCTTCCCATGTACATATTTTAAGGAAATGCCTCTAAATGTCCTTCCTGGGCTTCTTGGCACCTATTTCATAAGGATTAGCTTTTTTTTTTTTTTTTTTTTGTCTTAGGAGGGTACTTTGGGTGTCTGTCCCTTTTGGCACCATGGAGAGAGGATGTTGGCAGTTGCTCTTGAGCATAAGGAACCCTGGAGACGTTACTAAGCACTCAAGCCCTGGATTATATCTTTGAAGAGTTGCTTTGAAATGGCTATAGCAGTGTTTTGGTTGCAGTGAAACAACTTTGTTTTTTTCTGACACATTTTAAATAATGATGAAACTGAAATGTATTGTAGATTCTTAACCTGCTGCACTTATGAGAATGTCTATCCCAACAGCATATTTGAAGGTCAAAATTTTAATAGTTTTCAAAAAAACAAATCCAAACAACCCCCAAGCCCCCTATGTGCACTAATCAAAGCCCACCTTTTTCCAGGAATTGAGTTTGGAAATTAACTAGGCCAATAACTCCTCTTAAGTTGTTGCTAGAGTGGGGAGGGGGGGCCATACTAACTATCTGTTTTTTCTTATGGTTAGTAAAGTCTGACATGGTAAAGCAAGATTTAAAAAAATGCTTGTTTTACAGGAATTATCTAGCCACAACTATTGTAGACAGCTGATCACAATGAAAGTCTTGAATAAAAACAAAGCATGTATCTGGCAGTGTGACCAGTTGAGCCCTTTTTAGTACTGGCTTCTTTGCTGCACTACAGGAAGTTTCTAACAGAACTAAATTTTTCGTATCTAGATTCTTGTAGGTTTTCTAACTTGGTTCTTGTGAAAGCTGATATGGGAAAAGAGATACTAGTTTGGATAAGAAAGGGAGAAAGAGATCACTTCAGGGGCATTGCTTCAATGGTTAAGAGTCAGAAGTGGTTTATTTTGGTTTGGTAATGCACATTTTAGAGAAGGGACATTATGCATTTCAGAGGCAAACAGAAGCAAAGAGCCTTGTTTTGATAATTGTATCCTCCCAAAAATATATTCTAGGTACTCTCTAGAACAGTGTTTCTCAACCTTTTTTTGTACTGGGACCCATTTGCAAAGATTTAGGGCTTGTCCTGCTCCCCCCTGCCCTGCCACCTGGCCACCATCTCCCAATACCAGCAGGCATCTCCCCTGCTACCCCCCACACATTGATCTCCCCACAAGCACATATGTCCACACTACCTCCCTCCTACTCCCCATACACTTAGCTTCATCCAGCTGCTAGGGCTGCTGCTCCCACAGCTCTGCCTGGCTTTGTGCTGGCCATGCCCCAAGCAACTCTTTGCAGGCTGGAACAGCTGCTAGCCTGCAAGGGGAAACCCGTGCTCTTGCACGTTTTTGTGTCACTTGCTTGTGAGCCTTTGAAATATTCCTGCGACCCACTTTTTTGGGTTGTGACCCATGAGTTGAGAAGCTGCTCTAGAGCAGTGGGGGTGCTGACCAACCTTTTTGACAGGCATGCCACAAATTAGTACTGCAGCCTCTCCAAGCGTCATTCCAGTCCCTTTTTACATGTCTGATTTGCTGCTTTCTTCTCCCATCCTTGTGTTCTTTGCCCAGTTTGTTGCTTTCCTTTTTGCTTTCTGTCCTGCCAGTCTCCTCCCTATCTGTGCAACAGCTGTGCCACAGGTTGGTCACCCCTGCTCTAGAACGCACTAAGAGATGAAAGTAAACTAAACTTAATGATAGTAGGATAATTGGGATATAAAGAAAACTGTATGAATTAATCTACTTCCATTCTGGGTTGGGTTTTTTGTTTTTTTGTTACAGCTAGGAAAGCTCTTGCACAGGATAGCAACATTTTCTGAATTATGTTGCCTAAATACTCTTTCAGAATAAAGCATTCAAAGGAGCATCTTCACAGCTCTCTGGCTAATCTCTTCATGTAGTTTGAATATTGTATGTAGCAAAACATCAGTGTTGTATATCCTGCCTGTCTTTTGAAAGCTTAAACATGTAAGGCAAGGGCTTGTCATTTAAATGAGGGCTTCATAATAGGTCTTTTAATGCAAATGCTGAACTTCAAGCATGTAGACATATTATCTATAAATGTTAAGTGCTCAGGCACAAGGTTTAGGCACTTTAAGTAGCTCTCTGAAACCTGGGTCTGTATTTCAAGACTGCATATGGAACTTGACTGGTGTTCCAGGACAGTTTACAATGGGAATCAAATATCCCTTTGGGAAGTAAGGGCTGGTCTGTTTTGCATCACGGTAATGATTCCTGTTAATATTAAGCTAAAGTGTTTTTGACAGGCCCTTTACGAAAAAAAAAAGTAGTCTGGAATTTAAGTCAAATTTGATAGATTATGCATAACTTCATTCGACCCATTTAAAGCATGAAGTGGGTGGGTGGGATGAGAAAGTGTGGGTGGGAAAGCTTTATATTTCTTTTGCTTTAAAAAAAAAAAAAATTGGGTGGAGCACAATGCTGCATGCAACATCAGGGAAATCCTGCCCTGTAAAGAACTGTGCCCTTAATAGATTGAAGAGGTTACTACTCCCAAATGGGGGATGGGGTATATAAAACAGGAAGTTCTAAAAAAAGCAAAAATCCTACTTCGGAGAGCAGGAACTGAAAAACCCAGAATGCTTACACAACTTTACCTCATATCTGGCTGTTTTAGGACTGCAGACAAATCTGGAAAGATGCCTCATAGTCTGGGTAGGCATGTTCCAGAGTGGTGAGTAATGCTTTGTTCATAGCTACTAGAAATCTGGCTATTGTTCAGTTACTCAGCAAGTACTCCACGCTGTCCAAGGACTTGGTGTGCCCCACCCAGGCCCAGTCTGGATGTCTGGTACTGGCAGTTCCATCTTCAGCTGCCCCTTTTTCCTTGGGAATTAATCATCTCTAGCATGTCATTCTGTTTTCTCTTCCTTGGCCCAAGGCGTTGGAACCAGATGAATAGGAACAGGTTGACATTACAGGCCATCCTCTTCTATTCAGTTTTAATGTGGCCTTCATACATTAACGGGCCCCCCCCCATGAAAAGCATTAAACAGTGACCAGAGAAATCACGTTTGAGAGAACCTTTTTCCTTTAAGACACAATTCTGAGGCTTTGAGATGGAGTTACAGTTTGATTTCTCTAAGTATCCCAGGTGAAATTTTAGCACTTGTGAAGGTTCAGTGACAGTGTCCGGTATTCCTCGCCTGGCCAACTGACAAGGCCTGCACTGTTGGGTCTCCATCTACCTACCTCCTGCACTTCTCTTCAAAATCCTGCACACTTGCTGCTGTCTTGTTAGCCACACATCCTGATCTTGCCAACAAGCACCTTATTCACAGCCAGCAAGCTGCTGAATTACTAGGCAGAGGCTGAAAACTTACGTGTTAGCCTCCAAATTTTTTTTTTAAAACATTTTGGAGTCTCCAGTCACTTGGAAGTCTTGTTCATTTGAATGTCTTGTGTGGGCTGCCGACAAAGATGACTTCAGTTTCAAAGCAAGTGGAATGTTACTCTTTTGAGGGGTGGGAGTGACTGGAGGGATGGGGGAAGGGAGAGCCTATTCTGAATTACCAGTAGTCTTTTAAACCAGAGATCTTTTAAAAAAGCTTATCTAGGGATTTATACCCATTTTGTTTCCCTGCTTTTTCATTGTAGCTGTTGCAGCTTAAGAGGGTATCAGTATCAAACACTTAATGCACTGAGGAGGGAGGGAGCCAATTCACTATATGTGCATTATAACTAGGTTGGATTAGGAGCTGCACACAATAGTTGTGGGGTGTCACGCACTGCTTTAGTACTTCAGACATTCTAGCTGACATCTACTATAACATAATTTTTATTTCAAAAAATAATTTTGCCCTGACTTTATTTTGTTTTGTGTAGTGTGCGTCCAACCAAAACCGGTGCCTCCTGCCTGGAAGCACTGGCTTTCAAAGAGGAAGCCAAAGGCTAGGGCTGGTGATAATTGTCTTTTCCCTTTTGGAAGGGCTCTGCAGGCGAGATGGAATTGCTTGGCAGGCTGGATCTGACCCACCAGCTTTATTTTGCCTGCCTCTGCTGTAGCTCTTCCTTAAAGGCTTTGTGGCCATCTTGAAACCCTTTGGGTGCCCTCTTGTCAGTTCTTAAGCCTAGCGAAGGCAAGAAACCCCCCTGCCAAGCTGTTTCAGGACAGCTTCTTGCCTCATCAATAAGGAGGTGCGTGACTGCAGTTGCAGATCTGATGCTTGCCCTGATCTTTATAGCTTTAAAAGAGTCCCAAGGCCATAGTGAGGGTCAGAATTGCCCACGCATCCTAAAGACTACCATTATCTTAAGTGCACAAACTGCATGTGCCTAAACAAATACAGTGTAAATCTTTGGACAGTTTTTGAGTTGGGAAAGAAGAAAAACAATGGCAGTAGTATCAAGTTGAAATGGGTGCTCTTGAGCTTTGTGGTTCAGGCAGTATGTGGAGGGGCTTGACATTACTTTCAGAACTTGCTGTTCATACCCCTCTGTTAGCCAAGAACACGGGAGGATGTCGGTTTCTGCAAGTTGCTCAAATAGCTGCTCGCTCCTGTCTGCACTCTAAAAAGCAGTTACTCTAATGGCTTGATTTCAAACCTTGGCTCCAAAGGAACTGCAAACAACTTTATTTTTTGCCATTTCCTCTCTCATAAACAGAATCCTCATAAACCCTCTTCTTGCCTTCCTGTAGCTGTTGCAAGCAATAAAGGAATTGACCCATTACACAAGGTTGCAAGTAACTTCTGTAATAAGTGGTACCATAAATATCTGGGCGTGACTGTAAATCTGAGGACGCACCCAGATCTCCTCCCTCATTCAATATTCTTAGCTTTCGGTTCCTCTCTTAAATGGAAAATTGCTCCATCCTGCTTGAATGGTAAGCTAGTTGTCAGAGTGTTGAAACCAGCCTGACTGTAGAATATGGCCAGGACCATTTAAGCTGCCCATTAGGAAGGAGTCCTCTCACCCTGCAACAGTAGAGCCTACTGCTGAGTTTGCAAAGCAAGTTGCAATTAATTTACCCTAAGTTGCAAACACGAGTCTTGCTTCTGCTGGTGGAAGGTGAATGAATGACTTGCTTTTCTTGTCTTCAGGCTAACAAACTAGGTGGGATTCTGTTGCCTGAAAATGACTTGGAGTCGCTTGGGATCACAAATCTGCCGAATATATTATAAATGCGTAGGTAGTCTCCTCAAGGGCTCCAATTATCTTAAATTTCTTTTAGTTTTTTTCTAAGAGCTCTTTGTTTCTACTTCAGCATTTTTTTTTTTTCCAGTTCAGTGCTCTGTAGTTCAGCTTTGACTTGTGTACACTATTGGCACTGCTGGAAAAATACAGCATAGCATTTCCCCAAGAGCAAGACTGAGCAGGTGGGGAAAATCTTTTTTTAAATGGGATGAGTTGGAGTGGTATTTTCAATTAAAAACAAACTAAGGGATAAATATGACAACCTACCCCAAACTCTCCAACATACTCTACTTTCTGTATTGGAGCAGTATATTTGATTTGAAGCCCTGGCTGGAATGATGCATTAGTCTTGCTAAAGAAATCTTGTTCCTACTCACCTCTTGACACCTACTGCAAAAATCCAGACCTCTCCATTCACAGGTTAGTTAACATGCCTCTGGAGCTATGGAAGAGATGCCAATTTGCCTTTTAATGGGGATGATAGATCTCCTGAACATATGGAGTGGAAGAGTTTGCCCAACACCACTGAGCTTACCAGCTTTTGAGGGCATCTAGGCTTTTTTGGGTGCTTGGCACCTACAACTCAAGGTGAATTCATGACAATGTTTGAAACTACATTCCTGTAAAAACTGGGTCTGAAGATAGATGGCCATTGCCATAGCTCTGTACCGCTACAGTGACCTAAGAGTATTGGCTTTTTCACATGGTCGTACTCTGCATTTGCCTAGTACTGAAGTGCAATGTCCTTTCTTCTCATGGGTGGTGCATATAAGGCTGTTCATCTCCTAGTAAGCAGAGAATCCAGACTCTCCATAGGAGTTCCAGGGTCGGTCCCTCAGTGTGACGTGAACAACTTCTCTGGGGCTTTGCAAGTGTGAGGTTCAGTACTTTTGTCTTGAATGTTTTGCAAACTAATTTTTGCGAGACGGTGGTGAGGTAGCTGCTGCCTTTACCTTGCAGTGGCAGGTACTGAAGTCTTGAGTCTCATAAGTGACTTTTCACCAGTTCAGTCTGGCTGTGGATACACTGGAATAGAATTAAGAAGATCACACCACCTTCAGTTGTGTTAGGCTACATCTCTTTGTATTGTGGTCCTCCTGGTGAAGGAGATAGAATTGGGCACTTGTTAGCAGTACTCCAGACAATTTAGGAATTTCAAGTACAGGACAAACTTGCTCAGTGATTTGGGTGTCCTAGTGGGCAGGCTTACCTAGATGCTTAAATCTGTGTGCATTTTTTCGTGCTTATACTTCTCATTCCTTCGGCTCTGGCTGGTTTTACAAGCAGGCAACGCAGGTTGTTAACATTGGGCATTAGATTGGTTGCCCTTTTAAAACAGGGTTTGCAGGAGGTGAGGAAAAAGGTCAGATAGAAGACCAAATAAATGAATTGGGAGCTCTCTTTTTTTTTTTTTCAGTCTCTCATTCTTTGAGATGGGGGGGTACCCCAAAATGGGGCAGAGCACCATTAAAGAGCAAATTACCTATAGAAATTTATTACAAGCTGGTATGGATTTGATCCTGATGGATCTGGGGGGAGAAAATTGCTTTAGGAATAGAAGAACATCCCAGGAATAGACGCATGATTTATAAGCACCTCAAGCTATTTGTCCCTTGCCCATTCTCCCATCAACGTGGCTGCCTCATGGGACTAGAATAAACTTCTCAGAAGCCCTTTGAAGAGTCATTTATCTGTCACTTGTCATAATGATACTGCTTTTGCAGTTAAGGAAATGAGTTGGATAGACTAGGCACCATCAGCCACTACATGGATGATTCTGCTGAGGTAAAATCTTCTGCAAAACTGTTCAGCTTTAGCTCGTGTAATGTAGAGCACACTGTTGAAGGGTTCAAGACTGGGCTGAACTTAAGAGCATCTGCAGGGTGTTGCGTAGTAATAACTGGAAAAGTATCCCCAGGGCATCTCTTAGCGACATCTCTTAGCACTGTAGTTTGTCAAGGTTGTTTTTCTTCCTCTTGAAACGGTTTATCCCTTCAGTCTAACATTGATTGTCTTTCAGACTTCAGCATACTAGCAGCGGTCAAAGAGTCTTGTAAATGCTAAGTCTGGGAATTTCCTCTTCCAGCACTGGGGCAGCATGTGCTAGCGTGGCTGGTCAGGAGTCTTAAATTTGGTCCAATGCTAATCCTCTATATAGTACACCTCTGGAGTGAGGCAGTCTGGAAAGACTTTCACATTAGACACCTAGTGAAAACAGCAGTCATGAACCAGTTCTCGGTAGCCCTTACTTTTAAATGGCCAAGATGTTCTTGGTCCCCTTCCCCCAGCCAGAACTGAATTGTTTGGCATTTGAGAGAGAGATTTGTAAACTAGGGAATACTCCCTAAATAGTGGTAAGCTGATAACGCCCCCTGAGTTGTGCTGCTGAAATGTGATAAAAGGCCAAAAGCCCTGTGACACACAGACAAGACTTGTGTGTTTGATTGCTTTCAGCATGTGCTCTCTTCCCCACCCTTTCTGGTATCTGCTAGTCCTCTTTAAGATGCAGTCACACTTCTCCCAGCCTTGGCTGGGGCGGATATGGCCGACTTCCTGTTGTAGTGCCTTGGCCCTGCTGTTCTTTCATTCCCTCAGTGCTTCTGAAAGTTGCAGTTTCTGTTGGCGGGGGGGGGGAGAGAAGTTCAAAAGGCAACTATGCAGTCCTCTAAAAAGCTGCAAAGAGAACACAAAATGCTCTCTTCTCTCCTTACTATCATAGTTGCTGTTTGTCAGGTCACTGTGGGGATCGCCCCATCTTCTGGTGTTACTACACCAAGCATGCATCGCTTTGTGGGATACGCATAGTACTGCCTTCTCTCATCTGCTATGATCAGCTAAAGAGACCTGTTCTTTATTTTATTTTATTTTTTACCTTTTGGTGCTTTTCTGCCTTGCTCAGCCATACCACACTCTGTTTTTGTTTTGTTTTTATTAATGAATGACTTCAACTCATTGGCAGTTCAGCCTTCATATTTCTCAGACTTTGTTTTCCTAGGCCCTGGCCACTAGGGTTGGAGTTGACACTGAAGGCTTGTACAGGTGGTTGAGCATGGACATTTTAATCTGTTCTCCTTCATTGCTTTGAGGAAAGTCTTGTTATAAAGATGCATTTTTCTAGTGCAAGTGCACTGATAATGGTAGCCCCATATAGTACAGCATGTTTTTTGTGGTTTTTCAATGCTCGACATCAACTCAAGTGTTGATGATCTGGTCTCCTTGGGAATCCATGCTTATTGTCCAATTGCCCAGTATCCTGCCTCCAGCAGAACAAAGTGCTTCCAACCAAGGTGCAGGAAATGCTGCAGCAAGCCCATGTGTTCCCCAGCATTAGATTTGCCTAATACCCAATAGGCAGTGGCTAAAGAATAGTGCCAGAAATCTTCATTGCTCCCTGAATTCTTGGCACATACTAGAACTCTGGATATTCTTATTAGTCTAACTATCCAGACAAACCCGATTTGGATCTTGCTCTGAGCTTGGCCTCTGACATCCTGTGGCAATGAACTTAGTCTACTTACATGTATGAATAGTTTTTACTTTTCCTCTTTCACTGAAATTAGAGGCCACTAACTCCAGAAGTGACACGGGGGGCGGGGGGGGGAGAAAGTCCCCTTGCTCTTGTCTAGTTGCTATGTTTAGTCCCTCTTTTTTATTTTTGATTAATTTCTGGAGGCGAGGGATTTGCACTGTGCATGGTATTTTAGAAAAGGCCTTTGTCTTTTGACAAGGAAAATGTGAGAATTATCAACTTCAATGCTATGTGGAATATAGCTTGTCAAGGGATGCCTTACAACAGCTGAATTGCGTTCCAGCTCCCAACTGACTTTACTGGGATGTAAAGAGTTGGCAGAAGAGTGGGTATGGCTAAACCCTATAGAAGCTATTAACTGTTGGCCTTTCATCTCAATTATCACTAGATATGGCTCCTCTATGCTGTTTGGCTGCTCCTTTTTTGACCTAGCCTCATGACATTAATGACTAACACTTTGATAAACTTAAGCTGTCATGTTCTTGCATTCCTTCTGCCCCTGCTTTTGTTTCTCTGTCCTGTGACCTATAAGAACAGCTTCTGCTCTTTTTTTTTTTTTTT
>NW_017728916.1:402820-440044 GCF_001723895.1 Crocodylus porosus
GGGGGGGAGAGAAGTTCAAAAGGCAACTATGCAGTCCTCTAAAAAGCTGCAAAGAGAACACAAAATGCTCTCTTCTCTCCTTACTATCATAGTTGCTGTTTGTCAGGTCACTGTGGGGATCGCCCCATCTTCTGGTGTTACTACACCAAGCATGCATCGCTTTGTGGGATACGCATAGTACTGCCTTCTCTCATCTGCTATGATCAGCTAAAGAGACCTGTTCTTTATTTTATTTTATTTTTTACCTTTTGGTGCTTTTCTGCCTTGCTCAGCCATACCACACTCTGTTTTTGTTTTGTTTTTATTAATGAATGACTTCAACTCATTGGCAGTTCAGCCTTCATATTTCTCAGACTTTGTTTTCCTAGGCCCTGGCCACTAGGGTTGGAGTTGACACTGAAGGCTTGTACAGGTGGTTGAGCATGGACATTTTAATCTGTTCTCCTTCATTGCTTTGAGGAAAGTCTTGTTATAAAGATGCATTTTTCTAGTGCAAGTGCACTGATAATGGTAGCCCCATATAGTACAGCATGTTTTTTGTGGTTTTTCAATGCTCGACATCAACTCAAGTGTTGATGATCTGGTCTCCTTGGGAATCCATGCTTATTGTCCAATTGCCCAGTATCCTGCCTCCAGCAGAACAAAGTGCTTCCAACCAAGGTGCAGGAAATGCTGCAGCAAGCCCATGTGTTCCCCAGCATTAGATTTGCCTAATACCCAATAGGCAGTGGCTAAAGAATAGTGCCAGAAATCTTCATTGCTCCCTGAATTCTTGGCACATACTAGAACTCTGGATATTCTTATTAGTCTAACTATCCAGACAAACCCGATTTGGATCTTGCTCTGAGCTTGGCCTCTGACATCCTGTGGCAATGAACTTAGTCTACTTACATGTATGAATAGTTTTTACTTTTCCTCTTTCACTGAAATTAGAGGCCACTAACTCCAGAAGTGACACGGGGGGCGGGGGGGGGAGAAAGTCCCCTTGCTCTTGTCTAGTTGCTATGTTTAGTCCCTCTTTTTTATTTTTGATTAATTTCTGGAGGCGAGGGATTTGCACTGTGCATGGTATTTTAGAAAAGGCCTTTGTCTTTTGACAAGGAAAATGTGAGAATTATCAACTTCAATGCTATGTGGAATATAGCTTGTCAAGGGATGCCTTACAACAGCTGAATTGCGTTCCAGCTCCCAACTGACTTTACTGGGATGTAAAGAGTTGGCAGAAGAGTGGGTATGGCTAAACCCTATAGAAGCTATTAACTGTTGGCCTTTCATCTCAATTATCACTAGATATGGCTCCTCTATGCTGTTTGGCTGCTCCTTTTTTGACCTAGCCTCATGACATTAATGACTAACACTTTGATAAACTTAAGCTGTCATGTTCTTGCATTCCTTCTGCCCCTGCTTTTGTTTCTCTGTCCTGTGACCTATAAGAACAGCTTCTGCTCTTTTTTTTTTTTTTTCCAGGTCCTACTATTGAATGAGGCTGTGTTAACTCTTAAATGTTCCTACCAAATTGTCTTCAGAACAATGAACTTGTAATGGAAGTTAAAATTATCATTCCAAGGGCACTGAGTGACTGAAGGTTATACCGTTTAGCTCTTCAAAGCTCACTTGGAGAGAGACATTTCTGCCTATAAGTATGCCAGCTAATTCTGAACAACTGAGTTTCTAATTCAGTAAGTGAAGCTGAATGAAATGAGGCAAACTTTTTAGTGGTTTAGCCTGGTCTGTAGCAGGTTAAGGGTGGATGGATGAAATTATTACTTTGGCTGGAGTGTACTGTACACCAGAGTCTCTTACCCCCTTTGCCCTATTAAAGAAGTGTAGCTGTTTTATCTAACATCAATTTTTATCCTGAATCTGGAATTGCCTTACAATGACTAAATGTCTTGCTTTCATTGTGTTTTAGTTTTAAAATGAGCTATCTACTTGACATCAGCTTTTGAGATTTAAATGCATAAATAGTCAGATTCAGTTAAGGAACTAACTGTTTTATGCTGGCTTCATATACAGCACTTGTCATTACAGCATCATCTGGGTGGGGTATAGCCAATTTGAAATGTAGCTGGCTTCAAAAAACTACTTGCTGATCACGTGTAAAGCTTACTTTTTTTTTTTGCAAGCTGCATTTGACCATGCTATGCAAAACAAGCTGGGGGGAAGAAGAGAAGTCTGGCTACACCAGCCTCAAGTGTTCGTTACACTAAGGAAAGTTTTTGGACAACTGCTTGCCTGTAGTCCTTAATTTTCTCACTGAACCTGTTTTAAAAGTCTTCATGAGACTAAAGCTCAGTTTTCTTGTTCCCTGTCATCTAATTATGCACTAAAGTTGCTGGGAATCTTAACAGCCCATTCCTGTTTGAGATGCTGTTGTCAGATAGTGGAAAAGAGCACAAACAACAGGAATGTCACTGCATGTCTCCTATAGCACTTCATCAGTACTAATCATTCATGGCCCCCAAGGTGCATTAGAAAGGTAGATGATCATTCCCACTTAAGTGGGGAAACTGAGGCGCAGAGGCTGACTTTTATTCAAAGTCTCGCATGATATTTCCACAATACTTGGTGCTTGGTCTGGAGGGGGCGTTCCAGTCCTGATGGTTCCCAGGTTCTTGTGCAGCACTGAATACCATGGGACTAGACAGGACTAGTGTTTAGAAGTGAAATGAGGAGCAAGAGTCTGGCCCTGGTGTTCTCAGGTAGACATTTGAAGGGTTAATCTTTTTCCTTCAGGCTTCAGTGCAGCAGGGTCATTCCTGGAACCCCTGGGTGCGCCTGCCTGCTGGTGTTCTGTTCCCTGATTAGCTTAGCAAGATGAAAAGCCCCTTTAAGATTGCTGGAAGGGGGCTTGATTTAATTAAATGTAATCCCTTCAGAAATTGCAAGCACTTTCATATGACCTGGGTCCAACTTCACTTTGACACAAAAGAACCCAGGAAGTTTCAGAGAAGTGCTGGCTCTCTATGAAGGAGCCAGATGTCTGTAAGTATCCTTGGTGCTTACAGGTGGGGTGGCTTACCTTGACATTCTGTGTAGGCCTCTGGCAGGCAGAAGCAGCTGGTGTGTGCTCCTTAGAGGCAGGTGAAACTGCATACTATCATGCCACTGGGCCTAGAGTGTCAGGTTGTAGCACCAAGTTAATACAAGTTCTGGGCAAAGAGATGCATAACAGGAAATGTCAATCCTTGTAGATCAGAAGAGTTCCACCCTCCAAGGGGATGCTGTTATGACCTTGTTTGCACATGCCTTTGGACTCTTAGTATGCCTTTGGCAGTTCATGGCTTTGCTTTTCTTCCAACTCAGTTGCATATAGAAGCACCTCACTTCCTGTCCTCGTGTAACACAGGCATGCTGCTAAATAGTTTGTTTCTAGCCTAGGGGTGGCTGCATTTTCTTGGGTGACATGGTTCCTCTACATATGGTTTGTAATGGATTTTGGTGTTTTTCCACTTTCTGAAGTCAGGTGGCCAGTTAGCTTTTGTCACTTGTTGTGGAGTTTCCTCTAAAAGTAGTCTTGAAATGGACATTTTTGGGAGCTTAAATTCCAAAACCTTAACACTACGAGATCTTGAAGCTTCTGAAAGAAAGCTTGAGTGTATTCTGTGCTCTGTAGCAGTCGCTTTGCATTCTGGAATACAGTAAATGAGTTTCTTTTAGTAACCACAAGAGAAGCAAGGTTTGGGTGGCAGGTTATATATTGCACCTATAGTTTTGAGGAGTCCTCTATTTTATGACTTAAAAGCAATTTGCTAGAGTTCAGATGTCAAAGAAGATTCAGGCCTAGGTTGTACACCAATACAATGGGTAAGGCAGAAAGTATTAAGCTTCAGATCTGATAATGCTAGAAGTAGTATAAGTGATAATAGTGGCTTCCCTGGGTAGGTACTGCCTGCCTAAAAGGGGAGAATAAAGAAATAATCCAAAATATCCCCAATAAATGCTAGGTACTTAAAGGATGTTGGATAATCCTGAGAGAGTACAGGTGGCAGGTATATATCATGACCACGTTGAAAATGTAATCACAAATACTGGTGCTAAAATCGGAAGAAACTATGGTGAGGGAGTCTTTGCTAAAACAAAGCTACTTTCTGAGGCCAGTGGACACTGAGGTAACTTTGGGTGAATTTGACTGGGGCTTCCTTATGCACCAAAACTCCTGACTTTCAAGCCAGTCAAAAGTCTGCCAAGTGTTTCTAAGAACTGAAATACTTTGGGGGGGGGGGCACCCTATTTTTATGGCCAAAGAAAACTTTGCCAATTGCATTCTATAAATAGCTATTTGAATACTCGCTTAATAGCTCCAGCAATCCATCTGGCTAATGCGATATTTTGCATGATACGTTACCAAATCCTAGAAGTTCAGTTTTGGCATAACTTGTATTTTCTCTTCTAGCCAAGGGAAGGAAAAGATTCCATGCATTATCGTGCCACAGGAAATATAGTTGAGCTGAACAGGCTGTGAAGAATACAGGCTATCATTTGTTTTAATGTATGCAGCAAACACTGTCAACTGAATGCATTTAGTAGAAACAGGAATTATTTCAATTTGTGAATAGAATGGGCTAAACTTCTGCTGCAATTCGATAGCCCAGCAACTTTTTAAGTATTGCATTCTGCCTCCCATGGGGCCCTCTTTAGGGACATCGATTTGATTAGAAAGGGTTAATCTGATGTATGCCAAGTCAAGTAACGCCATTTAGCTATAGTGTTCCCAAGCCCATTGAAATTCTGCCCCTGTGGTGGTTTGTGGTTTCTTTTTGTGTTGGTGTTTTTCCTACAAAATATTATCGGAGGATGGTGCACTTCTTTATTTCAGGTTGAGATTTTAAGGGTTTTCCACAATTCCAGTAATGACTGACAGAAGGCGTAGATTCCGGTACTGTTTCTGATCATCACCCTGCTGCTGAACAAACTTCATACGTGAGGAGATAAGCACTCGTTAGTGCTCAGGCAGCTTCTATGAGGGCACTTTCTGTGATATGGGACTTGAAATAAGACAGCATGCTGAATATCAGTCATGCCAAACCTGCTTCTGTTTAGCAGTGGGGCTTGTTCTTGCTGTTTTTTGACCAGCATGTGTAATGTGCTATTGTACTCGGTGTTTTTTTCTTGCATGCAAACAGACTTGGTATTGCTGGCTGTGTGAAATCAGCAAAATGACACTCATTTTAGATGAACAAAATGATGCATCAGTTTCTGAGGATACCTTGGAACCTGTAATATTTCTGACACCAGGCACCCAGTGTTGTGATGTTTCTGCTTTGGAGGCCCCAGAGCACATGTGTATGTGGTGACTATTCCAGGGTATGCTGTAAATCCCACAGCTGGTGCCGTTTTGGGTTAATGTAACAGTAACTCTGATCCTATGGGAGGAGAAACATCCAAGTCATTGTTACACTTGGTCAGTGCAGAGGCAGAGCAGTTCCACAAAGGAAACTCATTAGCCTCCTTTAAAAATAGCTTATGTTGCTTACAAAAAAATGACAATGGTTAGGCGTCTGAGACATTGCCTAACTTGGAGGTTCCCAACCCCTGGGCTGCGGCCCAGTACCGGGGCCACGAAGGGCTGGCTCCTGGACCGGAAGTCTGGAAGCGACCGGCATGCTGTGGATTGGCAGCCAACTGCTTTTTATACTTGGTATAAAAAAGGGTTGGCTGCTGGCTTGCAGTTTGCTGGTCCACAGTCTAAAAAGATTGAACCACTGGCTTAACTTGTTGACAACTTACTGTCCTTGCCCCAGGGAGCTTATAGTCAAAGATGCAGGATGGCACTTGTGGTACAGACAGTGCAGGAAAGTCTTCCTTTTTGTGTAGTGTCCAGCACAATGGGGTCCTTGTAATCTTAATTTGGCACACTACTACTACTCTTTATTTTTTTTTTCCTGTGCGCCCTCCTAATATAGCTACAAATTGGCCCCTTCCCCCATTTTATTATAAGTCATTAAAGAAGGAACTACTTTCTCCCTACAAAAATCTGAAGAATGGGTGTTGTCTTTAAGCAAAGACAAGATGCCCTTGTCTAATTAATAAAAGCCTTCTTGAGAGTCTGCATGGAATAGGATGAAGGGCAGGTATGGAAGGCATACAGGGAATGTTAAACTTCTTAAAAGCCTGTTACCGCTATCTGTTAAGCCTCCTTGTACCAGGCACCTTCTATCTCAGCCTCTAGTTAAATGCTGCTGTGGGAGGAGGTGCAGATTCTCATAGCTTAGGGAAACCTCATATATTAAATGGTGCTCCTAGCTGTTTGCAGCTATCTTCCATATGGAACAGACGCTGTTCTGACTTTGTAGATGGGTTGTAGGAGGGAGTCCTGCCCTCATGGCAGTGATGTCTTTGGCATCGGGGAACTCTGCTTCTATCACAGCATATTTTCAATCTCATAACTGCCTAAAAGTGGTAAAACAATGGTAGATGCTCTGTAACAGAAAAGTGGAGGCATTTCTAGGCTCTGATTTCCTTTTAAATAGTTCTGTCTGTTTCATGACGCCAGTTAGAACCTGTCTGCCCTCCAGTGTGTTTTTATTCTGTGGATGTTCATACTAAATCCCAGTAGGTCTATTAGGTCTATTACTTTTTATGTAGTGTCACTTACTAAATTAGTAATGCAGCACTAGCATCTCTGGAAGTACTTGTATATAAAATACTAAATGTTTTTTTTTTTTCTTTTTTTCCCAGAATGTATATTCCATAGTAGGGCCGTGTGAAATGGCTGTCTCATTTCAGTTTTGGATTTGGCTGTTTCAGAGGACAGTGATTTACTTCGGCATTTCATATCGCTGCTCTGTTTCGATTTCAGCCAGATCTGTTTTGGAGATTTGGATAGTCTCTGGGGAGAGGCAGGCACAACTAACTGGGCAGTTGCAGACTCTTTCATGGCTCCTCCAGCTATGCCTGCCTCTCCCCAGGTGGGAAAGCCACAAGAGTAGCTCCCATAGCTGCTCTGCCTGGCTGGCCCCAGCCTAGTCCTGGCACTTAAAGCTGTGCACTTGACAGCTCTGGCAGCAGTGACTGGGGCTTCTGAGGGCTCATGGCAGAGCCCCCTCCCATGCAACTTGGGACAGCAGGGATCATCTGCCTTCCCCCTGCCTGGTACCTGTGCAAGAGCTGCCCCACGGCATGGGTGCAGTGCAGCTTGGCAGGGTGCTGCCTGGGAGCTGGGGTGGCTCCACGTATCAGCTGGAGCCCAGCACTGCTCAGCCCCAGCTCCCAGGCAGTGTGCAGTGCCCTGCTAAGCTACACTGCTCCCATACTGTGGGGCAGCTGCTGTATGGATGCCAGGTGGGGGTTGGGGGGCAGTGATCCCTGCCTTGTGCTGTGCTGTGGGTGGGGAGCAGCTCTGCCATGAGCCCTCAAAGGCCCTGATCACTGCCAGAGCTGTGTGATGCTTGGGCTGGGCTGGAGTGGGGAATTGGGGAGTGAGGGCTATGTGGGGGGGCTCTGCCACATTACTCTAGAGCCCCCACAGTCCCTGCTACAGCTGGTGAGTGTGGGGCTTTAAACAAAAAAAACCAAACAAACAAAAAAAAGTGCCAGGAAGTGGGGCTGAGCCTGGGCAGGGCAGCCATGGGGGGGCTTTTCCCATGGCTCTTCTGGCTGTGCTCAGTGTGGGCTGTGCCAAGCAGACTTCGGTGCTGGTGCTGACCCTAGCTGGCAGCAGTAGCATCCCACACGCATATCTGGGGGCCTGTGCCCCCTGGGAAGGCTATGGGGCTGTGCTGGACACTTCTCTTGGGGTGCAGGCCCCTGGATCTGTGTGCGGGATGACAGTAGGCTGCCATCCCTCCCCCAGAGCACTGGGGTTGGAAGGGACCTCGGGGACAGATCACAGACACTGGTTAGCTACAGATGTCAGTATCGGAGGAGTCCTTTCTCCCTTTCCCCTTCCTTCTTAATTTTGCAAGCCTGGCTCTAAAACATCTGAGACATTTTGGATTTGGTGTTTTGGGGGCTGGAACACCTCTGAAAAGAAACCACTTGTGAAATTTTGCACAGCTCTACTCCATAGTAAAAGGCAAAAAGGCTTCTGGTTAGCTGCTGAAGTTTTAGATTGGTGGCTGGCTTCTGAAGATCTAAGCAGAATTTTGAGGGCAACAGATGCCTGGATAAACCCAAGCACATCATGAATGGGAGGATGTATGGGTTTATCAGCACACTTTAAATAGTATTCTAAATTATCTTGTAATTTCAGAATTACAAAAAAAAAATCCTTAACAGCTTTTTCTGGGTGTTTTAAGGGTTTGTCTTGAACCTCTAATGTTTAGTTAATTAAGTAGCTAGTTTTTGGAAAAGAGGTGGGGAATAAAAGCTAATATCTTAGAAACACAACTGGATTCTTGGCAGTGGATGCAATCAATGGCTGCTTCTGCTCTTCAAGAAGACTGATAGTGACTCCTTGCCTCTCTTGTGACTGGACTTGAAGTCTTATATGCCCTATAACCCAATTGGGTTATATCCTTACTGGGGAGTAATTCATTGAATTAGAAAACAGCCTGTGGACAAACAGTTAAACATTAGCAGCTGTGTCAGTGCCACACAGGCTACCTCTTAAATCTAACTACTATTAATACTCTGATGGGAAATCACTTTACCAGCAGGCAGTGGTCCAGTCTCTAGCACGTGTCTAGAGGCTGGGTGAGCCATTGAACACAAACTTTGAGGGGGAAAGAACAGAACTACTAAACTTGAAAGCCTTGGTTACCACTTGTATTAAGTCCTCTCAGGCAGAAATGGCTTTTAGAGAGAGGCATCAGGTTATACAGTTCCCTGAACTAGTCCAGGGCTAGTGGTATGTGTTCAGTCTGCTCTCTGGAAACATTGAATTGGATTTGGGAAAATAAGGCTTGTTCCCAGCTTTGCTACAGACCTGCTGTGTGGTGTGTTTTGGGCAGGTTACTTCCAGACTACATCAGCTTCTCCACCTGTGAAATGTAAACTGCAATAACAAGCTTTTTTTTTTTTTTTTTTTTTTTTTTTAAACTATTCAGTGGCTTATGAATATCAGCTGCTAAATGGGAGAGACTAGGGGAAAATACAGATGGCTGTTAATGCAGCTGCCTTTGAAGCAAAGATATTAATCATGAGGGTTGCATGTTATCTGGAAGACTAAAGATTTATGGTGGAAATAGATCATCAACTCCAAAACAAAACCCCAATATGGTAATTCAAAGGCAAAAGAGCACACTTGTGCTCTAGTGGGATTGGGTTATTTTGTCTGCCTTCCAGTACAGGTCTTCCTCAACTTATGCAGGCTCTTTTTATATGCAAATTTGCTCTTATGCGATTGGGTCTAAATATGCTCATAATTGCTTATATGCAAGGTAAATTTTGCTCTTGCGCGATCAGCATAGATGCACCCCTGCCCAAGCAAGTAAGTCTGTGGGGGAAGGGGCAAAGGCCGTGGCCTCGCTCACCCCAGCCCTGTCTCCAGTGGCCCCAGGAGTGGTGACCACCAGGTGCCTGCAGCTGTTTGACTGCACTGTGCTTTGCCTGTCCCCCTGCGCCTGGTCTTGCCACAGCTCCTGGCCTGTGTCATGCTGTGGTGCAGGCAGCTGGTGTCAGCTGCTCCAGCCTGGGCTGGGGCAAGTGCAGATAAGTGGAGCCACAGGCGGTGCAGGGTGCAGCACTCACCCCAGCCCTGGCTGCAGCGGCCCCAGGAGCAGCTGACATCAGCTGCCTACATCACGGCACGGCACGGCCCAGCCCAGGAGCAGAGGAATGGAGACAGGTGGAGCACGGTGCAGCCCAGCAGCTGCAGGTAGGTGGTGCCGGCCACTCCTGGGGCTGCTGTGGCCAGGGTGGGGGTAAGTGCCATTCGGTTGACTCTGCTTTGCTGCCTTGTGCAGCCCAGGGGGTGGTGCCCCTGCCCCTTCCCTAGTTCCAGCCTCACTCTTCCCTCCCTTACTGCCATGGGAACCTATCCCTACTTGTTACATTGAAGTGGGTTCACTTTATGCCCCATTCTCTAGGAACGCATGTACAGCATAAATCAAGGGAAACCTGTATAGTGGTCAGGTGTCTGTGTGCTCTCTGTACTGGGCAATTTTCAACTGCTGAAGTCTCAAAGGATAGAGGGGAAAATTGGTGGTTATAAGGTTGTTGGTTTTTTTTTTTTTTGGTTGTTGTGTGTGTGGCTTTTTTTTAGCTCAGCTAAGAGATGATCCTTGGAGATGTGCAGTGCCTGGCACTGTACCCTGCTGAATTGTGGTGAATTTTTCTAACCTACACTAAAATATCTGTTTTAAAGCTTCAATGTAAATACAGATAAAGATGCAGACTGCTCAGCAGAACTGCCTTTTTCCTGCAGTTTTTAAATGAATTGATTGATTAAATGGAAATTCTTTTGCTTCTCATCTAATAGGTTATACTCAGTAATATGTTGTGCTCTTATCTACTAACTGAAAATTCAGAAACACTCACCCTTATTTCAGACACTAAAGCCTTAGTTAGTAATTCACCTGCTGCTAACTAACACCTGCAACTTGTGCAAACCACCCTCTTTGCAAGAATATCATTTGGCATCACCTTACTAAGATTTGTCTCTTTAAAATGTACTACATTATACTTGTTAGCATGGATGAGATACAGTTGTTGGACAGAACAGGCCAGTAGTAACTTTAGCCAGGACAAATGTGACTTTTAATTTTCTCTTCATCTAACGGGTGTCAAAGGACAATGCTACTGGAGCCCCAAAGATCAGCACTATTCAGTAGAATAGGCATAAATGCACTAAATAAAATAGCTCTGTGTGCAGCAATTAGGCATGCAAGTGGGGTTACAGGGTTAAATTTCATGCTGTAATTTTAGTGTAGTAGTGAACACAAGCTTCAGACATTTTGGAAGTTTCAGATGTGGGACAGGCCCTGTTGCTTACGCATCTGTACAACTTCTTGTAAAGACTGGTTGGGAGCCACAACCCTTTTTAAAAGCGGTGGAGCCCTAGTGAGGAGAGAACCAGTCACAGATGGTAGTTGCATTTCATCCTGATCTTAATGCTTCAACCTACAGCACCTATTAATCAGTTATTTTGAGCTTCCATCGTCTCTAATACTGTAATAAATCACTTGCCCGAGCAGGATGTCTTGAACTATCAGTGGTCATTTAGTTTCAAACTACATTTAAAAAAAAGTCAGATTGATCGCCTCTCCCTGAGCAGTGACTGGTGCTCTAACAGCAGTAATGCCATGGGGAAGAGGACTTGGTATACCAAATTTAGCTGTCATGGGTGGTGACAGATTGCAGGGGGAGGGGGAGAAGCAGCAGTGTGTTACTTTTGTCCTGGCTCCTCAGTGCCTATATAGATCAGGTACTTCAGTGGGGCTCTTTAGCGCTTTGAATCAACTAATAAATTAAGTGCCAAAAAACACCACTGAAGTGCCCCATCTATAGAGACACTGGGGAAAGCCAGGTGCAGCTAATGCGCTGCCTTCTCTGGATGTGTGCTGGGCTTGGCATGCTCAGTTTTTAAAGTAAAATATTGTTTCCCACCCCCACCCCCCCCCACACACACACATGTGCAAGCAGCCCATGTGATGAAACTCCTCCAATATCTGAAAATCCTTGAGTCCTTATCCTACATGATGCCTATGACTTGGGTAGCCAGGGAGCATAGTAGCAGCTAGAGCTCCTGCCTTAAGGGACAACTGTTCAAGAATGTCAGATAAGGCTGCTTCTAGTGGCCAGTTAAGATGGGGGAAGTGCTTTTTTTTTTTTTTTGAGTAGTGATTTTTATCACCTACTATACTAAGGACCAGTCGGAGCCAAATCCAAGGCACCCAAAGTCTTGGAGAAAGGTCGTCTTCTGAAATAAGGTATTAAAAATGTGATTGGGCAAAGCTATACAGTAGTACAGGGATGGGACCTGAGTTCTTGGAGCCCAGTCTCCTTACACAGATAATCAAGTCCATAAAATGGAGCTTGATCGGTTTAAACCTTGTTAGGTTGCTTGCTTGTCCCCAGTGTTTGGGATGAGCTGTTTTGGAATCTAACTCCTCTGGTTAGCAGCCTTCTAGCTTCCAGCCTAAATTTATTTGTGGTACACTTTTATTCTTGTGCCAGCATTGGCTTTGCATTTAAATAATCTCTCCCCCTAACGTTTATAGATTACAATCATACCCCTTAGTTTTGCTAGGCTAAATAAACGTAAGCTCTTCTATTCTCCTCTTGTAGAACAGGCTCTCCATTCCCTCTGGGAGAACTTTTTTGCATCTCTTTCAGTTTTAACTGTATTTGAAGCTATACTGTAAACTATCCTAAAGAGAACAGGCAGATTAATGTTTAAATATTTAAAGTCAGAATTTTAGACTGTGTGGTAACTATAGTTCAGTTGAAATGAATCATGCCAAGGATTTGGAATAGGCTTTCCAGGGTATTTCTGAAAAATGTTTTGGACAAATGGGGACTGCTGCCATGAAATCTGGGATTTGGCTACTAGGACTGTGCAAAACAGCACTGTTCTGCTTCGACTTCCATTTCAACAGAACAGTGTTTTGTTTCGAGTTTTGCTTGGTTTTGAAAGCGCTGTTCTGTTTCGTTTCATCGAAGCTGTTTTGCTGTTTCAACACTTCACTCATAGGCTATAATGGGGAAGCATGAAACTGCCTATAACTCATTTCTTGCTTGATTCAGATGAAACTTGCAGGGATGGTAGCGCCTTCTGAGGGCATGAAGCCTGCCAGGTCTCAAAGGGATAAGTGCAGAGGTTTCTGGGAAGCTGCATGTCAATACCTTGAGATGCAAAACTCCTGTCACTTGCCAGCAGCCTCCTGTCATCCAGCGTGAAGATCTGGAGGGCTGCAGGGCTGTGCCAGACTCCTCCTGGGGGTGCTGGCCCCTAGTCTGCCTGCTGGATCATGGGAGGCTGCTGCTGTCTCCTGGGACCGGTGTTGGGCATGGGCTGTGCCCAGTGCTGGGAAGATAAGTGCTGCTGCTAGCCCGAGCTGGCAGCAACAGCACGCTGTCATCTGGCATGCAGATCTGGGGGGCCCCACCCCTGTGAGGGCTGGGGGCTGTGCCAGAATCCTCCTGGGGGGGCACAACCCCCAGATCTGCACTAGATGCTTGTGCTGCTGGCTGGGACTGGTGCTGAAGCTAAGTAAGCACAGCTTTAAAATTCGGAATATTTGGAGTGTCCTTATTTCATTTCGAGTTTGCTGTTTTGAGCTCAAAACAGCTTTGAAACTAAAATGCCCAGTGAAATTTCACACAGCCATATTGAGTGCTTACTACACCAGAGTGCCTCTTGCTTATGAACAAACCAGGCTGCAACTGTTCTGTCACTTGGTATACCTCTGCTATCTTAGGACAGACTAGCATGCTAGTAACTATGGAACCTAACTGTGTAGAAAAATTGTTCTAAATTTGGCTGAATTCATAATTAAGATGGTTCCTTTGACTGTTTCTTTGCTTACTCTTGCTATTTTTTGATCTTCTGTGTGTCATGTGGTTAACTTCTATTTTAAACTTGACCTCAGAATTATTCTAACTCAAGCCACTCCCAGTACACTTCCTTTTCCCTGGGAATTGGGTGAAACTGGAAAACTTTTTTTAAAACTTCATCACACTGAGGAATGAATAACTAGTATCAAGTAATACATCTTTTGTGGCAGCTGACAAACCACTGCATACCTGGAATAGTTCCTTGTTCTCCATATGGGTTACCTTGTTGGCATAGTTCAGCTCTGGATTTGGGTGCCCTACTATTATCCGCTTTAGGTTTGGGAAAATTTCCCCTCTGTGCTACTTTTTAGCCCAAACTGGCAGCTATGCAAAGCAAATGGGTCATCGGACCACTTGATTTTGAGCTTTTTCACTGACTAGCAAGGGTTCTAAAACTGGCTCACTGAAGGCCGTTTACTGGCTTCATGTTCAGGCAGGAATATTAGTTGGCTCTGTTCATCTGCAAGGAAAAACCCACCTTTCTATAAAAAGAAACGGCTCTTTGACAATTCTGATAAGAATCGTGTTGTAGCATTTGAAGATTTTTAGTACCATGCGTCTGAACAAGCAGCTTTTTTGTATGAAGAGACTCCAGTCTTTCAAGTTCATAATCAAGTGCACGGAGGCCATAAAACCCTTCTGATTCAGGACTGCAAATTCCTGTTCCTTGTCCTCACTTCGGTATATTCCAGAGACCTAGCCTCCATTTTTGAAGTCTTTTAAGTAGTGGTGATTCTCTCTGACTTCAGCTCTTCCCCTCTCAAAAGGTGTAAGACCTCATTACAGTAACAAAAGACTCCCTGTTGGCTAAACTACACTATATTGACTCATTCTGGTAGAAAGGGACTATTTTTTCTCTGAAGATTGGGAAGTGGCCTGTCAAAATTGCAAGTTTCCTGCTGCTGAGATGCTTTATCTTAGAAGTGATGAAAGCAGGGTCAGGAGCTTGTTTACACATGGCTTGGATGCATCACTTCCCACACCCTCTCCTCTTCTGCCACCCCCCTTATGTAATACCATGCTGTTTCCAAGCTTTGGGCCTGGTTGGTTTTTTGCTATGCAAATTGCCTTACATCCATAATCGGTCAATAACACTTCTGTAACTTTGGTCTTTCTTGGCAATTTTAAGGAACTCGTGTTTCCAGGCATGTTTTGAGTGGAATTTCCCTGCCTGAATGGTGCTAGAATATAAACAAAATTTCTAGCTAGACAGCTCTGGTTGTCCTGGTTATAGTATTTAGAGTTGTGAATGTCTTCCCCTTTTGACCATGAAAGTAGGGGTACACCGATATTTTTGGAGCCAATACTGATGGCCGATTTTCTTTTTTAAATGGTGGCATATCAGTGGATACTAATCCAATTTCCGATACGCAGCCTGAAAAAGCGTCCAGCTGCTAAAACTGTTTGTGGTGGGAGGGCAGATCAAGGCTCCTGTGGTGAGGGAGGGAGTGGGGATGGGGATGAGGCTGGGACAGGTGCTGCCTAGGCAGGGCACAGGATGCAGCTATGGCTCGTGCAGGGATGTTGGGGCACAGGGCAGTCCTGCTGCTATGTGCACACCGGGGGGGGGGTGCCCCTGGATCTGCTAATGGCAAGGTTGGGCTGCTGCTGCAGGCTGGGGCAGACAGTGGCACTGGGAAGGAGGTTTATGGGGGTGGGGGGCTGCATCCACCCTGAAATTCACCATAGCTTCCCCAACCCTTCCTTCCCAGCACTGCAGCTGCTGCCTGCCCTGAGGTGTAGCATGGCCCAACCTCCTTCCTTCCCCCTCCTGCCACAGTGCCCTTCCAGCCCCAGCCTGCCCTTGCTCCATGCACATCTGGGGGCACATGTCCCCCATGCCCTCTTGGGGTGCACACAGTGGCAGGAGCTGCCCCAGCCCCACCCCCTTCTTCCCTTGTAAGGGCCTTATTCTGCCCCTTCCCTCCCCTCACCTTCCACCACAACAGACTTACCGGCTTGACATAGCTCTCCAAGCTGCTGGGCTGTGCTCTTCACTGCCTAGGTGCTGCACTGTGGCTGTGCACATGCACAGGGCATTTATCGGCCTCATTATCAGCCACATCAGGCAAAAAAAAGCAGTTTCCAATACAGTCAACTTTTCTTTATACCAGTGCTGATCTGATATTGGACCAATGTATCAGTGCATCTCTAAATGAAAGCTGTTTGTATTCAGTTAAGGAATGTTAACTTGCATTTTGTCAGCTATGATATATTTTCACAAATGGAAAGGCAGTTAAGTCTGGATCATGTCTCTGACTTTAAAAAAGCCTGTCTGTTGTCACAACTTACATCAATAGCTGGGTTTGTACATAATGTAAGAAAGCTCTCCATCTTGTTTTAGACATTGTCATAAACCACATAAGGCCAACACTATATAATTGATTCCTGCTGGGGAAATTGTACCTCTTTAATGTTGTTATTATCTATCAGTATTCAAAGTGATTTCCCTTGTTGAAGGGAATAACTATAAAGAGATAACAATTACAAAGAACATGTTTTCATACTGCAAGATGGGCTTATCAGGTGCTTATTAAATGCCTAGGTATCTAAGGTACTTCCAGAGCTTGAGTATGGTGTGGCTGTGGCTTTGGAGCTATTCATATAATTTGTTGCACACGTTGTATAGAGTGCATGAGTTCTGGCCTCATTGTAGCTTTCTGGGCTTACTTACGAAACTATTAGTGGGGGAGGGAAGAGAAACTTTTATGGTTGACTCCACTTATTGCAGGCTTATGTCACTCCCATGCATTGGACATTATTTAGGGTTTAACTATTTTAAAGTTGGATTAGATAGGTTACATTTCTCAATGCTGTGAAACAGGAGGGTCTATTGCTTAAATCCCCCATTTAACTGATAGGGTTTAAGAAAGTATTGCATGAGTCAGCTGTCTTGTAATTTCCAATTTAGGGTGTTTCTGGGACCTTTATCTCAAGTCCCTGGTGCTAGCCACTTTGGGAAGTAAAGCAGTAGACTAGATAAGCGAATCACTGATCTGACTTGGTATGTCAGGTCTAGCGAACACTTGTAGTAACTATTTTTTCTTTCCCCTTCAGATCAGTGTGCGAGTTACCACCATGGATGCTGAGCTGGAGTTTGCCATCCAGCCCAACACCACGGGGAAGCAGCTCTTTGATCAGGTAAGGTGATGCACCTGTGGAAGACCTACATTTTGAGGACTCCTTTTGCTTGCTTTCAGCCTTCATAGATGCAGTTGCCCAATATAATTTGGAGGCTGTTTAGAGAGCAACAGAAACTAGTGTGGTATAAGGCAGGGGTTCCCAACCTTTTCATGCTGTGGACTGGAAGTAACAGCAGACCAGCAGTGACCAGCATACTGCAGGCCAGCAGCCAACCCCCCCCCTCCCTTTTTTTTTTTTTATACTTGCTTCTAGTCCATAGTTTTTTCTGACCTGTGGTCACTTCTGGTCCAGCAGCCAACCCTTCATGGCCTGGTAGCGGGCCGTGGCCTGGGGGTTAGGAACCCCTGCTATAAGGAACTATATGGCATCATGTCCCCTTTAGCACCTGCTTACTTGTATTTCTGTACCTCCTGGAGAATAAAATGCTGTCTCCATCCCCAGAGTACCTTTATATATCTAAGGCAAATTACATGTTAAAGGTAGGAGAAGACAAACATACAAACTATTTACTTTTGACATGATTGGTCAATTTATTGTCAGTAACATAGTAGTAGCTGTTGGTCTCCAGATGTAGCTTGGAGACCTAGAGCAGCGGTTGTCGTACAGGTACTATCAGTGGTATGCAGACAACTTATCAGTGGTACATGTTAACAGATTAGTTATAATTACTTTATGATAAATTTGCTGACAGTACTTAAGGTATCATTTCAAATTTGGTGCATAATCTCAGTTTGGGAACTACTGAACTATAGTAATAAAGCTGATGTTCCAGAATGGAAACTCCCCTCTATGTAAAAGCAGGTTTCAGTCTGCAGTGAGGAGTGAAAGCTTACCTGACCATTAAATGTTATGGCTTTACTGATGTCAGCTGTGATGGGGAGCCCTTGATGCTGCAAGTAGCTTCCCAGGTACAGCTGGCTACATCTTGATGCTTTGGCTTTTCTCTGTACTCATTGGCTGGAGTTGGGAGGAAGTCAGCTCAGCCAAACAGAAGCAGGGAGACATGTGCAGCCCAAACTTGGAGCTGCGAATACAAAGACATTATCAACTGCAGCTGTTGAAAAAACTTCAGCAGACTCCATTACACAGCTCGGCTGTAATCCCAGAGGCCCTATCCAGCCTACTGCCCAGCCGCTTGGAGCATCCGTTTAGCTTGTAGAGTGATGCAATCATGTCTCGGACACTGGGGGCTTTGTCAAGCTGCTGCTGAGAGGAGAGAGGAAGAAATCAGGAGCTGGCGTTGCAGAAGAATCTGAACAATGAATGATTAACTTAAGCTCATTTTCATTTTTAAGCTCTCTTGTCTGCTGATTCCTGGCCTTGCATGATTTATTTCAAGTGGGTGTGGCTCTCAAGAAACCCTAGACATTCTGGGGCCAGCCTTTGCTCTGAGTCTGGACTGAGGGAAGGAAAAGTCAATTACAGCTAACCTATCCATAAAGCAGTCAGTCTCATTTGGGACCAACACTTAATTTTGCACTACATTTTACCTTTTCCTCCTTTAAACATTTTGAGTGTTTCAGTGCTATCTGGTGCAGTGGCTTTCTTCTAATGGAGTTCTGCAATATGGAGGAATAGGGTGACAATTGCACCTGTACTCTTTGTAAGCACTAGTGTTTCAAGATATCCAAGGGGAGTAAACTTCTTTCTCTTCCTCTGTAAATTCTCTTTTTAAAGAGTACATAGTTGCTGGCTTGGGCTGCTTCCTTGCTGCTGTATAGCAGTAGCTCCTGATGGTTTTAGTCCTGTGATTTGTGACCTCCTCAAATAACAATTTAGTTACAGTTATGGATCATATTTTGGCATATAGGACTAACCAGCACAAATGTACACTTAATAGCAAGCACAGTACATTGTTACTGCAACATGGAGTAAGTGTAATGTTAAGATGTTTCAAGGTGCATGAATTGAAAGCTTGCATTTCTGCATAAATGATCACTTTTTTTCCCCCCTTACTCTCCCCATCTTGGAACAGCTCAGCTGGATAGTTCATAGGCTCCTGCCTCGGGGTCTGAACGTTGACATGCTTAACAGGCCTGTGCAAAGCAGCTAGTATCTGCTTTGGAGTCAGATTCAGGGGACAGTGATTTTGATTCAGTGACTCGAATCACTGTCCCAAACTGATTCTGCTGCTGAATCTCCAAATTTTAAATGGGCCCCATTCCCCGCCTGCTCTCCCAGCCCTTTCAAAAAGAAAAGTTAAAGGCCCAGTGTCACTGGCTGCTGCAGCAGCCGTTGGGACCACTGGGGGCTTGTGGCAGAGCTACCCACGCAGCACGGAGCAATGGGGGATCCCTCCCTGCCTGGCAGGACTAGTGAGTGCAGGGCTTTTTTTGAAGTACTGGCATGCTTCAGCTGGGTGTGGCAGCCATTGGTAGGGCTGGTGGGGGCTGGGGCCTGGCGGGGTCCCCCCCCCCATGGGCCACTCCCTCCTCCAGTCCCGCCCCCTGTCCTTACTGGCACAGAGTCCAGGTCCAGCTCCCTGCAGCAGCAAGCAGGGACTGCCCAAAACTCGTCAGTCTTTTTTCGAATAGTTTTGGAGGGCTTCAAATTGATTTGGACCTTTTTTTGGTCTCCTTATTTAATTTGGACATGTGGCCTCTGAATCAAATCTGCGCCTGAAGCTTTGCACAACCCTAATGCTTAACCATGTAGAATAATGGTGGTCAACCAGGGGTATGCTTACCTTTAGGGATATTTAGATGTTTGTAGGAGTTATGGGGGGCTCCCACCACTGCATGCACCTGGTGCAGACCTGGGGGGCACATACCCACCATCCCTGCCCCCCAATCTGTGTGGGGCAGAGGCAGCTGCTGCTATATGCTGGGCTTTGCATGTGCCACTGCATCTTCCCTAGGAGTGGTGTGATGCCATGTGCCTGCCATGGCTCTTCCCTTCCCCCACAGACTTACTGGCGGGAAGGGGAGAGGCGCATGTGCACATGCACTCGGCTCCTCCCTCCCCCCAATAATTCTAATATAAAGGGGTACATGAGCTGAAACTAAGGTGGAAGGGGTACACTTGTTTTAAACAAGGTTGAAAACCCCTGGTGTAGAAGAAGGGGCTGTTCAAGTACTACTTACTTCAGGAGCTCTTGTGGCTGAGTGAACCAGGGAGCTGGGGGTTCCCAATCTGGCCTAGCTTGCAACTCAACTAGTTTTATTCTCCCTTGAGGCAGTTTGTTTTATTATTATTTTTTGTCCACAGAGTGCATGCAGGTGCTGAACATTAGTCTTCAATGACTTGAGTCTGTGTCTTGGAAGCCTTTTGATCATGCTTCCTGTATTAAATTATAAATAAACAAAATACTGTCACTACTTAGTAACTACATTCCTTTGTCCTGCTTTTGGGCAGCTGTTGTAGTATCTCCTTTTTCCCCATGACTTATTTTCACTGCACCTGTGTGAAATTAAAATTCTGTTTAAGCATAGAAATCTTCTGAAGTGAGAGGTAAGGAATTGAATTCTAGAGCTGCATTATCATGGGCAGCTGCTGCTGCAGGCAAAGCACACTTTGCATTGTTTGCAGTGCTTGGGTTACAGCCAGGGTCATAGTTATAGGATTGGAAGGAACCTTGTAAATCTTCAAGTCTGACCCCCTGCCCTGGGCAGGAGAGAGAACCGGGCTCAAATGACCCCAGCCAGGTAGGCATCAAGCCTCTTCTTAAAGACTCCCAGGGTAGGAGCCATCACTACTTCCCTTGGAAGTTGGTTCCAGATCCTAGCTGCCCTGACTGTGAAGTAGTGCCTCCTGATGTCTAGTCTCAACCTATTCTCTAACAACTTGTGGCTGTTATTCCTTGTTACCATGGGGGGCACTAGGGGGAGCAAGGTCTCTCCCAAATGTTGCTAGTCCCCCTTAGTGAGTTTATAAACTGCTACCAGGTCCCCCCATAGCCTTCTCTTGTGAAGGTTGAACAAGTTCAGGTCCTGTAGCCTCTCCTCATAGGGTCTGCCCTGCTGTCCCCAGATAATTTGGGTGGCCCTCCTCTGGACCCTCTCAGTACTGAAGTGCAGTGCCCAGTTCTGAACACAGTACTCCCAGCTGTGGCCTGACCAGTGTCACATAGTGGGGGGGGATCACCTCCTTGGCCCTACTTGAGATGCATCTGTGGAGGCATGACAAGGTACGGTTAGCCCTACTGACTGACCTCGCATTGTCACTCCATGTTCATCTTGGAGTCAATAATGACTCCAAGATCTCTTTCTGCCACCATGCTCTCAAGGAAGGAGTTTCCCAGCTTAAGTGTGCTGCTGTTTCCTACTGTACAAGTGCAGCACCCTGCACTTGTCAGTATTGAAATCCATCCTGTTTTTGTTAGCCCACCCCTGTAACCTGTCCAGGTCCTGCTGTAATCTGTCCTTCCCTACTAGTGTTCCCACCTCACCCCAAATCTTGGTATCATCAGCAGACTTAAATGGGCTGTTTTTCACCCCGTTGTCCAAGTCACTAATAAAGAAATTGAACAGTGTAGTCAGTTGTCTTCACCCTGTTCTCAGTATTTCTGGTTTGCTAAATCATACTGCACTGGGGAAAACCCAAGTAAGTCCTTTTTGGTTTTTAGGTGTTTCCCCTAACTGCCCTGGTGGTACTGAGCACCCATAAATGTCATGGCTCTTCCTGGCAGAAGCTGGGCCAGGCTGTGCTTGGAACAGGCAGTGGTGGCACTGCCTGGCAAGGGTTTGGGGGCCTTCAGCAAATTTTGGGGTGATTGCAGTCCCCCTAGCGCCACTGCCACCTGCCCTGAATGTAGTCTGGCCCAGCTCCTGCTGGGAAGAGCCTGGCGTAGCACTGGCCCCAGCCACACCCCATCCTGAGGGACACATGCCCCCCCATGTTGTGCAGTGGCGGGACCTGCCCCACCCTCCCTGTGCCTCTTGAATGAGCCACGGCTCTATCCTGTGCCGTGCCGTACCCTATCCTGCCCTGGCTGGGCACTGCCTACCCCAGCCCGACTCCCTCACCACGGGGGGCCTTGATCTGTCTCCCCTCCCCTTACATCAGGCTTGCAGCATGGGAAGTTGTGTGCTTATTGAATCAGTATTGGCCAATATGGCTCCTTAAAAATCAGCTTTTGGTGCACCCCTACAGTGCAGTTCTCTTTTTCTTTTCTTCAGACTTCCACTTTCAATTAGCCATGTATTTTTTTTCAGGTGCATCTCCTCAAGATTTTTAAAGCAAAACTGCACTAGATGGTAATGCAGTCTTCCTTGGTGATGGAGGTGGGAGAGAGGGGAACAAAAACTGAAGGTGGGGGGAAATAGTCTGGCAAGCCTAAAGTTAAATGAGCAACTGAGTGACTTGTTGAGAGGCATTTTAGCTGTGAAGGGATCTTGTGCTTGACTTGTCACCATCTCTCTGACCAAACTTAAAATTATAGGAACAGTGGGTATGTATGTTTTCATCATGTTTCTGACATGGTGGTGCCCCCTGCTGGGAAGAGTCTGGTGCCATCTTGGACTCAAGTGGGCAGCCTGCCCTTGACCTGTGCACATCTGGGGGGCACATGCCCCTCATGCCTCCCTCAAAGGTGCACTCAGCAGCAGGAGCTGCCCCCTTCCCCCTGGATAAGCCACTTACCTCTTCATCCTGCGCCCTGCCCATGCAGCCTCTGCCCCTGTTCCTGCCCCACTCCCTCCCTCACCTTGGGGTGGGGGGGGACACCTTGATGTCCTCTGCCCTCCTCCCCTCCCCCCAGGCTTACCAGCTGGATGCTGCTAAAGCTGCCAGGCTGCATGTTGGCAGTCAGATTGGTATCAGTTGATACAGCTCATTAATAAATCAGCCATCAGTATTGGCCCCCAAAAAATCTTCATTGATGCACCCCTATACATAACCCCTCCCAAAGTTGCTGGAACAACCAGTCAGAAACGTGATGCAAACATGCACACCCACCACTTCCGTAACTTTGACAGTTTGGTCAGAGATGGTGACAAATCTAACACAAGATTCCTTCACAGCTAAAATGCCTCTCACCAAGTCACTCAATCCTCTCAAATTTTTGGGGTGGCTGTAGCTTCCTCCTAGCACTGCCACTACCCACCACCCCTGGTCCCAAGCAAGGCAGTCTGCCCTTGCCCCACACACAGATCTGGGGGGCACATGTCATTTTCCCCCCTCCCCCCTTCCCTACCCTGAATGAGCTGCTTTTGGCTCTATCCCATGCCTTGACCTGGCTGGGCTACCCCTGCCCTACTCCCTCCTTCACTGTGGGGGCCTCAATTGGCCCCCTTCCCCCAACTTACTAGCTAGACACTGCTTTCCAAGCTGGTGGCCTGCATTCCTGGCTGCTGCATGCTGTGGCTGAGCACATGCACGTGGAATCTATCGGCAATGTTACTTGCCACATCAGCCCAAAAAGCCACTTGCCAATGTCAATTTCTTTCCTTTTTATTGGTGCAGATATGATATGGGCCAATTGTAGTGGTGTACCTCTAGTTGGGTATAGAAGCTCCATCTAGACAAAGGACTTCAGAAAAGTGGAGACTGAGGGGAGATGTTTTGGGGTAGGAAGACTGTCCGGGATGAGTGGCTTCAAGATTCTGTGGGGAGTAAAGTGGGAGCGTTAGACATCTATTTTATTTCAGGTCTGAGGTTGTCTGCTGATTTCTGGGAAGGCTGAGGGAGTTTTGGAAGCTGCTGCTATGTTGGCGCTAACTTTATTAATCTAATCTGTTTTCTAATGCTGTGCTGGAATTTAGCAAATGTCTTTGGACAATTACAAGAGGAGGAAGTTGATTGCAAAGGAAGCATCTCATTCTGCTCCATCAACAATGGGAAATGTACAAATCCTGCCTCCCAATAAGATGGATTGTTTCATATCGTTGTTTCGACCAAATGTCTGCTGTGGTGTGGAAAAGGTTGAGTTATTCTTTCGGAGGCATTTGTACAATGGATTTGGGGTGATGAAGTAGGAGGAAAAGACTGAATAGTGCAGTATGCTTGTATACAGGTTCACTTGCATGGCGATTTTTATCATCTGGCTCTAAGCAGCACATGGAAGTTTCTGAAGCTCTTCTTAAAGCTGTTGTATCTGGCCACTTGCTTTCAACTTTGGGTTAGGGTTTTGTTGATATGCTTAAGATGGTTCAGAGAACCACTCAATCATTACACATACTCTCTGGTATTTAGCCCTGACTCAGTAGATGAGATGCCTTTTAATTGTTGTTGAGACTATAACCACTCACCACTTCTTACACTGCTAAGTGTAATGAGAGCAAAGAGCAGTAGCTGATATAAAGACTATACCAACTGTGTGCATGGGACAAACTTAACAAAGGGAATCTTAAACTGGGGAATTTTGGCCAGCAATCAATAGCTGACTTCCAACTGATCTGATATGGCCTGCCTCTTAGCACTAACCCCTTGTAACCAACCCGTTCGGCATGTTGTGCTCAAGTTATCCCTGCCTGCTCTGACTTGTTAATCCCTGTTGGAATCCTTGAAGCCCCATTGGTTGGTTCAAGACTCTTCCTGTGTAAAGTCCAAAGTGCTGTATGCTCTTTCCCTCTAATCTCCACCCTCTTCTCCCCCTCCATCCTAATCTGTACATTGAGTTCCTTTTTACACCTGTTCTTCTGTACCTTGTGTAACACCATCTATCTTGCATCTTGCTCTGACTTTTGCCTCTTACTGTTCATGTTCTTGCCTGCATCAGCCATTCCTTCCCCTAGAGCTAATTCCCCTTATAGTTTGGCACATTTTTCTCACACAGGCCATTTTCCCCCATCCTGCTTGTGCTAAATGTAAGGGTGTGTCTTATTGGTCTGAGCACCGAATGCACCAGGAGGTCCAGTCCAGAGCTGCTGCACTTATTTCTACAGCTGCTAAATTGGGGGGATTAACTGAGTTTAAGCAAAGAACTTCTGGATCTTATATAGAGGACCAGTGTTCTGGGATTTCTGTCAGTTTTCCTTTCAACTAAAATGAGTTGCTTGTCCTGCTTTACCTTCTGTCCTGGGAGCTGTTTTGGTATAGTGGATTGGATGCATGACCAAGTTGTGGTTTCTGTCTTGGGTGTAATCACTTCCTGACTTTAGCTGTACTAGCTGCCTTAGGTAATCTTGCTGCGGCTTAACTGTTGAACCACTTTTTCTCCCTGCTACTGCTTCTGGCAGCCATATACATTTTTGGCACTTTGCAGAGAAAATGACTTTCCCTGGAGTTTGTTTGCAAAGGCATATGCTCTGCTCTGCTAGGCCTAATCTTGCCACTCCTTAGATCTGTGCACAGCAGTACCATGGAAGCATCCTTTAATTTGTTTGGGGGCAACAGGAGAATGGACATCTCATTGGCTTTAAGCTGTTTCTTTCACTAAACCTTGGAAAAACTAGACAACCATATGCTTTACATGTAGCCAAATCTCTTTTTTGATAGTCAACTGGAATGAGCATACTGTAATGCCTACCTTAGCTTCATTAAGCTATTTGAAGGATTGGTTGACACAGACACTACCTAACCAGGGTGGAGGATGGGTGGGTGTCTGCAGAAGTGGCCACAGCAGGGACCATCTAAACGGCTGTCTGAACTGATTAAAAATAACCTTGCCCTCCACTTTCTACCTCTGCAAATGCCACCTTTTAACTACTAGACAATGACAAAGCAGCCTATAAGATTCTAAAGGCAATCTTCCCACTTCCGTCTGGAGACTAGCCTTCTGCTTCAAGCCTGTTAGTTGGCTGTAGAAATGTTTGGATCCCTTTTGTGCATCAGTAAATTCTTCAAAATGGCTTCTGCTGTTTCTTTTGTAGCCTTTTAGTGTGGGGCATGATACATATGCAAATGCATGCTTAGTTCTACATAGAATTTGCAAAATACATGGACGATGCTATGTTTTTTAACAAGGTGCACTGTACAATTCATCCAGCAAAAACCAAAAAAGAGCAGTTGTATACAGCTAGAATACTAAATTCTCCTGGTCTTCTGTGAAGTACCAAAATCATAGCACTGACTATCACTTTTTTTTCTTCCCTTTTGATACCCTTTTATATGGATCAAGGAAAAAAGCTTTAAATCCAGATTCATTTAATAACCTGGCATAGTTATAGGAATCTATCCCTTTTTTTTTTTTTTATTGATTTACTGCTGCACACGGAGCAAAACTTTTAAGTAGTCTTACAGGCATATAGTCTTCTAGGTGGACTAATATACTCTCAGTTGAACTACCAACTGAAGATATAAAATGTTGCTGTAGACTGTGAGATCTTGTCCTGTTCCTCCCTACTCCACTTTTTTTTTTCCCCCCCCCCCTTTCTCTTAAATCTTTCATTTTTGGAATAAACTGTTCCTTCTGTAGGTTTTATCAGGTGTACTCTGCAGATCAGCTAGACTGACCAATTTTACAGACCATGGCAGAAATAATTCACTTTCTAAATGCTTCACACATGGGCCTAGTGAGAAGCTCCTAGTAGTACTACATTTGTCTTTTGAAGGCATGGTGACAGACTAGACTTTGCACAAATGGATTTTTAATTCCGATTAGAAATCTATGGCTATAGTCATGCTCTTAGTACAGACCATCAAGAAGTCAGAGGCTGAATGGATTCAATCTTTGCAGATATTAGCTTAAACTGCATAGACTGAACCAGTACACAAGTGAACAGACATTCTCTGTTTATTTTGGAAATGTAGCTACATGCCTGCAGTGGCCTAGACCAGAAGCTGGGGGGGTGCTAGAACATGCCTCCCTGCTTTGCTAGAGCAGACGGCTTGGGTCAAGACTAGCCTGCCCACCTCTTGAGGGGAATTTGGGGGGAGATGCAAAGCAACCTGGGATGCTGGGGACTGAGTTAACTTAATCTGGAGGGGACATGGGACAGAAGTTCAGTAAACCCATTTAACCTAAATCAGTTGGGCCTAATACTACATCCATCCAGGTCTATGTTAGACTGGTTTTGGCCATTTTGAAAGTGATTTATATGCACTGAGCTTCTGTGTTCAGAGATTTGAACAGGTTTCTTATCACTTATACTGGTTTACATGCAACTCTTATCCCTAGCCCATAGTATTTTCCATTTACTACCTACATGAGTGGCAGTTGGACTTCTTAAGTAGAAGCTGGCTTGAAATTAAAAGCCAGCTTCTGCAATTTTGTGCATAACTTGCACTTGACAACAGGGCCAGTGCTTAACATATCCTCCATTCCGCTCCTTTGCATGTGTTCTTCCAAACCACAGAGCACTTCTGCATCTGAACTATTCAGACTAGACCATATCTGCTTGGATCCTGCCAGCCCATTCTCTCTCTTTCTTTGTTCTTCCAGACAGTCAAAGAAGGGTCCTGTAGGCTGTGTGAACTACTACTTAACCCCTACTTCACTTGTAGTGGTTCCTTAAGCAGACTTCTCAATATTTGGATCTGCTTGTTGGAGAAGGTTCCAAGTGATGGATCCCATTAATAACTAGTGGATACTTCCTAGGTGGTACAGATAGATGCTAGTTTTTATGTAAAGATGTCAGCTCCTAGGGGTTGGAGATGGAAACTGTGGCCACAAAACTAGATTTCTTTAAATATGTAAATGTTGTTGTTCTAATATTAAATCACTTCTTAAAGACTTTTTTTTTCTTCCCAAAGTCTAGAAAACAACAAGGGTCTTACTCCAACTTTATCAGCCTCCTTTTTTTTTTTTTCTTTCTTGCCCCTTTTTCATTCCTAATGACTGTACAGTTCTATAGGTAGAAGAGCTACTGTGATAGCTCAGAGCAGAGTGCTCTCATGTTATAAGACTAAGCACAGTTTGAGTACTCCTTGGCTTCAGATTCCCAGTTCTGAGAGTGAAAAAATGATCCTCTTCTATACACCTCCCATGAACGCTTGATCACAGTCTACTGCTCTGTACACCAGCTTTTAATGCCGTGTCTTACTGGCTTCCTTTTATTCAGGAATGACAGGGGTCTGCAGGTCCTGCAACCTATTAAAATGCAGTATTTGCTATATGCAGAAATTTTAGGGTGATGACCAGGTGAGGTAAGACTAAGATTTAACTAGAGTGGTGTAAAACTGTTTGTCAAGTGCAATAAAACTCTCTATAGTCGAGCCTTTTGACATTCTGTAGTTACTTGACCTGTGCAGAGAACCAAAGAATCAAATCCATGGTTATTTAGGGAAAGTAAAAGAGATGGTATGGATTTCTAAACTTCAGGTTTCTGGTTTTCCAATTTTTTCGAGCTCCAGTTCTTGAAATAGATGGCTTTTGAAAACAACTCAGCTTGGATTCTTCCTTCTTTTTTTTAATAACTGCTGATCTTCCAGGTACAGGCATGAGATTTGCCCACAGGATAGTTCTTAAAGATCAGGATTAGACTAGGGAACTTAATTAAAACTGCGAAGCTTCCAAGCTAGCCCTAGAACTTTTCAATAAAGCCAGTTCAGTCCCAAAGAAAGGAACCTGAATCTGCAAGACTTCATATCGTATATTAGATTCTAAACTTCGTGAAGCCCAGGACTTAATGGGTCACATCTAGCGGTTCACTGATGGGGATTTTTGGGGCCAATACCAATAGCTATTTTGTTGTGTTTTTTTTTTTTATTTTATTTTATTTATTTTTGAAGAAGGCATATTGGCTGATGCAGATTCCTTTTCCAACACAGCATAGAGAGCTGCATGCAGCTGGTAAGACTGTGGTGGAAGGGGAGGAAGGAAGCAGCGTGGAGTGAGGGGCAGACCAAAGCCCCTGTGGGGAGGGAGGGAATAGGGCGGGGGCTGCCCAGATGGGGTGTAGGATGGAGCTCATTTGGAGGGCATGGGGGAGGGGGGATAGGCAGCTCCTATTGCTGTGTGCACCCTGGGAGGGTACAAGATCAGGGGGCATATGCTTCCAGTTCTCTACAGGTAGAGGTGGGCTACAGCTGCAGTTGCAGGCTGTGCTCTGGGTGGGTGGGAGTGGTGCTGGGAGGGGACTATGGGGGAAGTTGCAGGCACCCCAAAATTTGCCATAGCCCCTAAGCTCCCCTCCCAGTGCTACCACTGAGTGCAGCCTGGCTGAGTCTCCCCTCTGGGAAGAGCCTGGTATAGCCCTGGCCCAGGCCTGCAGTGGCTGCCGTGCCCTCCCCAGGATGCACGCAGGAGTGGGAGCCGCCCCCCGCCCCCTTCAGATGAGTCATGGCTGTGTCCTGAGCATCTCCCCCAGCTCCACTCCCTCCCTCACTGTGGGGGCCTGGATCTGTCTTCCCCCTCCCCCCCACCCCACAAGCCAGCTGCATATAGCTCTCCAAATTACCGGGCTGTGCTCCTTGCCACCTATGTGCTGTTCTGCAACTGCATGAATGTACGGGCATTTATTGGCCACATTATCAGGCATATAAGGCTGGCTTTTTTTGTTTTTGTTTGTTTGTTTGTTTTTCTGATAGTCAATTGTCTTTGTCAGTGGTGATCTGATATTGGATCTCTAGTCAAATCTGAACTTCAGAACCAACCACCCAGCCTTAAAACAAACAGACAGCTGTAGAGATGATCTTTCTGCTGTGTGGCTTGTTCAGCAGCAAGATAACATGTGAACTAACTTTTTTTTTCCCACTGGATTTTACCCAGTCTTGGCGAAATCTTACTGGTATGTAGGTTCCTTTTTTTTGAACTATGTGGTACTACTACTAAGTAATGAAATGCTGCAACTTTGAAAAAGTAACACAGCCTGACATTGCATGCTGGTATGCTTCAACAGGAACAAGCAACAACATATGAAACCAATACTGTTATATAGAATTGTATAGATTGCTGTGTGTATATATAATATATAACATATAGATTATGCCATACTTGTGTCTGTTTATCTTCACACAGATAAACACTGGATCCTTCAGTTCTATGCTGTATTGGAGAGCATGAACAAGTCTTCTACTTAACTGCTGTGGAAAGTACACAATGGCTTACATTGATGTATAGCTTTCCATAGGGCTCCTGAAGAGCTTTACAAACTACATGTACAGTTACAAGGAACCACTTCCAGAACATCTGGGGTGGAATGTAACAGCTGTCAAAGAGCACAAAGCATCACCATGTGGGCTTAATTTAAAAAGTCAATATTGCATTGGTTTGTGAAATGGATGCCACTTTAGGAAACCATCCAAAGAAAACATTCACTTCATGACTGATGAGGCTATCTAGGTTTAACTGTTTCTCACTGAGACTTAGGCAGCTTGTACCATAAGATGTTCTTGTGGAAATGTGATCTCGCACGTGGTTCAGGAGCCAAATGTTAAAATCAAGCTCCAGTTTCCAAAGGGTGAATAGAGCGGGCAATTATTTTCTTAATGCGAAGCCTTGGCTAATCTTGGTCAAAGCAGAAAGATTACCATTTTTTTTTTCCTTTTTAGATTTTGTTCTTCAAGCCTATTATTATTTCAGCATCACATTGGCTGACACTTGCCTATCTCTATCTCTCTGCCTCAAACGCCATTTTAGATGGCCTCTAAAAATTCATGTTTGTAGGCCATTAGTACCTTTTTTGAGGCGCTAATTACTTTCTTGGGAAGGGGGGGAGAGGTGTTTCCAGTAGGGTATAGTAGGTGAATTCTTGGTGGTCCAGATCATTTTCATACAAAATGATGAACCCCTTATTGTAGTAACTTTGCAATGTGTAGAAGTGGTTCAGGGGCTGCCTGCCTCCTAAATTTCCTCTCTCCTGTGTGACTTCTGCCTTCTGGAATCCCTCAAGCTACTTATTATTCAAGCCTCTCAAGTGTGTGATCCTAAGGCCATAGGCAGGCATTCATTTCTACTGCTGCAAATTTGTGGGAGACTTGGTAGAAATCTCTCTGAGAGGCATTCCAGTCTGCAGCAGCCCCCCCCCCTCTGCCAGCTTTGCCTTCCCCAGACTGGCATTACCCTGGTTTGGGGAAGGCATGGAGGTCAGCAGTGAGAAAAAGCTCTCTATGCCTTGTCCAGAGTGGGGTTGTTTGTCTGGAGAACACACCAAGAGCTGTGACAACCCGACTCCTTTGCTGGTCTCAGAAACGCAGCCATAGCTCAGGTCCTGATTTGGGTGGGGGGAAATGGCCCTGCACCTTTTCTCAAGCTGGAATCTTCCTGCCACCCCCTCCAGTCTGAGGAAGACGCAGGGCAAACGGCTATTAGACTTTTCCCTGCCATGAGTAGTAGAGCAGAAGTTCATTTTGTTATGAGAAACTCCTGTGCAGGGGAGAACTCTTAGGTTTCAAGGTAGACTTTTTTGCAGATGGGGTATGTTTTCCTCTATGAGAAACTGCCCATTTATATGGCATTCATGCAATTTCTAGTGGGAGAGTGGCATTTTTGCTAGAAATGTAATTCCTGTCTAAGACCTAAAATGAATGACCTTTTTGGTAAGGCCTCTGGCACAGAAGATGTAATTACATTCCCTTTAGTACAGAAAAGGTTGAGATTGAAGCCCTCTGAATGGAATGAGCTTGAATTTTATGTAATTTGGAGGAACAAAACCGATGGTGTTCCCCGTATTTTGGGAACTGTGCATTTTATAAACTAGTTTTAGTTAAAGTGAGCTGCAGAATGTCCTGTTAACATCACAGCGCTAGAGAAGCTGCCTGAGAAGCATGGGCAGGAAAACCGTGCTTTTCACTGTGTAGGAATTTGTTGCATGAATTTTTTCTTTTTTTAAAGCACCCAGAAAGTCATTGAGCTTTTATGACTCAAAACGGAGAGTCTGCCTCTGCCTCTCCCTCCTTGTGCCTGGGAGGAAAGAGATGAAACTAAGTACCATGAGCCACCAAGAACCTGGTTCCTCATTTCTGCAACTAGCCATACCCACAGTCACTGTGGCTGCTTCCAGTGATCATGTCTGACACAACCTAATGAAGATGTGAGTGTTAGCCCTGTTCCTTAGGTCTGGAACAGAAGCTTCATAAACCAGTTTGACCTAAATCGGTTAGGTCTGATATGACAAGGTGGCCGAGTGGTTAAGGTGATGGAGTCCATCAAGTTCATTACATTCAAGTCCATTACATTCAACCAAGTTCATCTTAAACCAGTTTCAGCCATTTTGAAACTGGTTTATGTGAACTGAGCTTCTGTTTTGGTTACAAATTTAAACCAGTTTCTGACCACTTAAACTGGCTTGTGTAACTTCTGTCACTGGCCTTGGTGTCCAGTTAAGATCAAATGTCCTACTTGTCACTGAGCGATTTGGGTTCAGAAATTTGGGACGGTGTTGCTGCATTGTGGCTTCCAGTGGACCCACATTTTTTAAGGTTACACTTGAGCAGAAATGATGCAAGGTACAAGAGGGGTAACTTAAAAAAAAATCCAGATTCCTAAAGAATGTGATATTTGACTGCAGAATCATTTAATTGCCAGCCATGATGGCTGGCATGGAGGCTAAATGTCTAAGCAGATATGTGCCTATGCTGTTATACTGTTGGATGAGGAAGTTTACCTTATGGAGCAGCTGCTGCAAGTGGTGGGGTAGCGTCTGACATTGCTTCACTTGACGTTTTCAGCAGAGGCTACGGTGAAATTAGTCAACTAATGCATTTGGCAAAGCACTTTCTGTTCCTGTTCTCCAGCATGTGAAATGATGGGTGGCATGTAGGCTACAGCCGGAGACTCAGTGCATTGAACCGTAACTGCTTTGAACCCCAGTCAGTCAGTCTCTGGCCCAAACCAGAGCTGTAGCCTGGCATTTTTGTGCTTGGTGTAGGTCAGGTACAGAGCACCCCCACCATTTATTATATAACATCAACTTCCATTTGATTTGCTTCCCCTGCTTGTCCCCTGTGTGAGGATGCCTGGTACTAGTGTACCATTATATATTGCCCTCATTACTGTACTGACCCAAACTCTGAGGCTTTATAAATGCTTGTTTAACATTGCAGCCTTCTGGCTTTTGACCTTTCATGCACAGTTCATTCTTCTTGAGCTCCTCCTCCTGCAGTCATGAAAGCAAGGAAAGTTTAGATGAGGCTTCCATGGTCGCTTGGCTCAAGGAGTTTGGGCTTTATGGAGATCACTGAATAGGGTTGGCTGCTGAGACTTAAGTAGCCGCCTTAGCTCATGTTGCCCTTTGTTCCTGATCTGCCAAGCCTCATTGAGACAGTCCCCTCTCACAAAGAGGAAGAGTGCTACACCTTGTTGTTCTTGCCAACAAATGAGGTCTAGAATCAGCAACATCTCTTGGATTGGGGCCCTGATTTGGCTACCACAAACTTATTTTAAAGATTGGTCTCAAGTCTCTAATAATGCCTCATCTTTGTAAGAATCATTTAGTGCTTTCTCTTTCGAGAATCATAGGGTTGGGAGGGACTTCAAGAACTCATCTAGGTACACGCAGGAGATTGCTAAACACTGGAGCTTCCCAGCAGAAGTTAATTCTGGTAGCAAAAGACTGAGAGAATACGGACTTACAAAATCAAAAGGCGAAGCTGACATTGGCTAAAAAGACGAGACTGGGTGGCACCTTCATTTTTTCAGAGGCATGCCAAATGCAGTGAATGGACCTGCAAAGAATAAGGGTACTAAAGAGAAGTTAAGCCAAGCTAGACTTTAGATCCACGTTCTGTAGTCCAGGGAGTTTGATTTGGAGGTGGTACGGAGACTTCTTGCTTCCTTACTACTTTGAACATGTGAATTGTCACTGGTGTGGGGGGAGGCTTTTTTTAATCTGTATTTATTTTTGAGTGCCACAGGGGTCTGCAGTTGTGGGTAAGCTTTGACAGTGGTGGGGAAAACTTAACTTAAATTTCTATTGCTGCTGGTCCATCTTCATGCATGTTTTATTGCAGGACTTGTTCAAGACTACATACCTGCATACTGTGCCTGTTAGACTTTTTTTTTTTAGGTTGGAGAAAGGGGGGATGGTTTATAGAACTGATTCTAAGGCTATGGACAGGTAGCAAATACAAAACCACTCCCCCAACAAGCTTCTTGCTTAAGATTCTCCTCCAGCAGCCAGAGCTATATAGTAAAGGGCAATAAGATACTGCACGTGTCCTATTCTATTTTTCCATTTGCAGAAAATGGGGAGTCATGCAGGGAGGAGTGTGGTATGGAGCAAGGTGGATTTAATTATGGTATGAAAAAACTGAACTGAAGAAATCGATGTTGCCCTAGAAGGCTTTCTCAGCACATGTATGGGTGTTCTTCAGTGCCACAGGCATATCGGGGCTTTGTGAAAGGATAGGGATCTTTATTTCATTTTAAGGTGAGAAGTGGTTGGCACAACTCCAGGCTTGGACTTGGGGCTATTGGGTGATGCTAGTTAATGGTGCTTGATCTAGGATCTTGTATACATGGGTGGACAGTGATAATATTGCTGCGATCTTGAGGATTCTGTGGCTTCCAGAACCATAAAAACCACTAACAGACTCCCTGTGCTATACTCCAGAGGCCTGTGCAGCCCAACCAGAGTATCCTACCTGGTGAGGATGGACGGAGTGCTGTTTTTCATCTGCAGTTTAGACTCTTGCTTTTTATGACTTTAGTAACACTGGAGAGGGCTGCTTTTTGGATTGATGGATTGTTTGGGGGGGGGATAAGGCAGAACCCCATGCTGTTTTGCCTCTTCTGTTTCTTCTCTAGTCCACTGGCAGGCCTTGTTTGCTTTTGGAACGTGGGACCATTCATCATGCCTCCTAAAAGCTGTGCACAGCCTGCCTAAGCACCAGTACATAGGAACAGTTGGACTACTGACCGCTGGGTCCATTCTTTGTATCCGTAGAAATCTCTCTGCCTTGATTGTGTTGTCTCTTTGCCAAGCAGAACAAAAAAAAAAGGGGGATTGGGAGAGGGGGGAGAGAAGAGTAGCAAATGCAGAGGGAAGTTAACGCCTACCAGCATGCACGTGCACTTGGAAAGCTATTTCGGATACAAGCCCCATGCAGCAGCCAAGCATGTTTGCCTTTGCAGCTTTCATGATTCCTAGATCTCTAACTGAAGCAGAGTGTTTATGCATCTTTAATGTGACCCATGTAGCAATTTGAGGGAAATCTTTATAGGAGGGGTGGGGGGGCTTTGTAAGGGTGTTGAGTTCACAGAGCTGGCTCCTCCGTTTTGTCCCATCCATTGTTGCTGTTGCTATTACTGTGCAGACTTTCTCTGCTGTGAAATAAAAGTCCTTTTGTGTTGGGGCCTCAGTGTGATGCCATTCTGCTCCTTTTTGGCAGTTCAGCCTGCTGAACTCCCAGGCTTAAGCTGCCGGCAAATGAAACTCAGGCAAGCAGACGCATGCAGCAGTGGGGGTGAGCCACCATCCCATTCAAATGCTAATATTGCCTGAAAACAGAGCTCTCATTCTAGCTTAAGACTCTTTCCTTCCCTTCCCTTCCCCCAGCACTGACTGCATGGCTGTCTGCAGGCGTTGAGGCCCTGTAAGAGAGCATGTTCCACTGGGTGATTTTTAAAGAGAGTGTGTGTGTGTGTGTGTGTGACCCACCTTTTTCTTGAAGGCTATTTTAAAGAAATGGCAGATAAGTTATTTGGGTAAATGTGATATCTTTCATTAGACTGGAAGATCTGGCCCAGTGTTTAAAGGACTACTTAGCAAAGTTCCCTGTTCAATGGGACTGCGTGCATAAGGGAAGTCTGCAAGACCTGGCCCAATATTTGTGCTCCATGAGCCTCCCCTTCGCTTTCCTGTGAGCCTGTAAGTGTCTTGGGGGGAGGGGGACAGGAGGCCTAGTGGCGTGGGGTAAGAGGCTAAACATTGCTATGCAATCCAGCATTCCCGTTGCAGCTCATGAGCCTCGGACAACGCGGCTAATACCAAATTGCTGATGGGAGCCCTGCTGGGCTGTGCCAGGCTGCACCCAGTGAAAATAATGAAGAAAGGAGCAGAGGGCTTTCTGAAGATTCAAAGAGGAAGTGATTCATAGAAGTGGGAGGGAGTGATTGTACAGATACGGTAGCACAAGTCGTTACTACCCTGTTTCTCCACTTTCTGAGCCATCGGGTGTAGATGAGAGAACAGAGGGGAGTAATTGTGAAGCCTGTGCAGTAGGGTGGGGTGGATGCATACAACCTCAAAGTACTTGGATATGGAGGATTGGTGTGCATAGCCTAATCTCTACCCCCCCTCCCACTGCCCCACCCCCACTTTCAAGCTAGTTAAGAAGCTGTCAGAGGTGATGGGTGGTTGTTTCACAGGTGAGAGGACAACCTCTTCTTGGCTTGCCTGGCATATATAAAACACAATTGTAAACCAAGATAACAGGCAGCCTAGGAGGTTTGTGGGTTTTTTTTAAGTTCTTTACTTCTGTCCCACTGTGGTGTACCCTTGCTTACCAAAAGCCTAATGTCACCTTTTTTTGGTAGCTGTTTGCTAAAGAGGACAATCATCCTTTCCCCTTGATGGAATATAGCTTTATGCGCTTTCATTTCTGCAAAGCTCTTAAATCTGTGTAGTGTACTACAATGCCAGTGTGTGTTTTGTTTAACAAAGTGCCAGAAGTGTTCTGGGTGCATGACAAAGAGGAAACTTTAAATTCCGATAGTAGGATTTATCTTGGTGGTGTGTTCCAGTCTAATGGATGTGCTGTGCTTTGCCTAATGGGGGCATCTCTTTAATGGTGACCCCAACTGAACAGCTGGCAGATAAGAGTAGGTACTACTTCTGTACAAGGTGGAATCTAATACAAATATTAAATTACCGTGTGTGGTTAACAGGATGTGTAGCTTTAGTTCAGTGTGCTGTAAAATGAGACCCTTGCTTGTCAAATGGGGGATGTTCTGATGAGTAGAGGTGAAACTGCAGGTGTAAATCAGCTTCCCTATCTGTCATTGCCTTTCCCAACTAGAATCCATTGCCTTGTGTTTCACCCTCCATTGGTTTTTGTATGGCTGAGCAACCTGGCATTTCAGCAGTTCATTTATTGGGCGTTTTGCTGCTGTCCTAATGGAGGCAAGGAAGAAATAGGGATCTGATCAACATGGTTCTTCCACTCTCACAAAGTGTCTTTGGAATCCACACACAAGGGGAATCCTGGCATTTTCTGTAGCAGTTCTTGCCACTGTAGCAGCAATATAGCAATAGTGCAGAAGTGGCTGTATGCAATAGCTCTTCTCAGTTGGCATCCTGCTTCAGGTGGCTTTGGAAGGCAGCTGAAATGAGTAACTAGGCAGAGATCTAGGCCCTACCAAGGATTTTATCCTAATTGGAAAGCCACTGTTCACCCAGAGGTCTGACTGACAGGGAGAAGAGGCACATAGGAAGCTGTGGCAGAATGGTACAGCTCTGTGCAGGACTTCAGTTCAGCTATAACCAAGCTACTAATAAATTTACTCTTATCCTGCCTGGAATTTGGCAAATCTAAGTATTCTTCATCCACTGCTGCAGTCAAATGATTAGTGTCTTGGGCTTGGGACTGAGCGGGCTGTCTTGGCCTGTGGTCCTTTCAACTTTTGAGGCTAGGTTTCGTTCTGTTCTGAACTTCCTTGTTACATGCTGGACTGGTGCAGTATGCACAACTTGACTGCACGTGGCTCCTGATCATGTGACCAATCAACTGTGAATGTTACTAATGGACACCCTTTTTTTTTCCCCCTCTGGCTTTTTCCAGGTGGTAAAGACAATTGGACTAAGAGAAGTTTGGTTTTTTGGACTTCAGTACCAGGATACCAAGGGCTTCTCAACATGGTTGAAACTCAACAAAAAGGTATTTGTATGCATTGTACACCTACCCTTTCCTTGGCTTTGTCATGATTACCATGCCATTCTC
>NW_017728916.1:440144-541698 GCF_001723895.1 Crocodylus porosus
CCCATTTCTCTCCATAACAGGAGCTGAGTTATAAGCAGCAAGCTGTTTAGCCAAAAAGTTGCCAACCCCTGGTCTATAGTTTAGACACGGTGTCAGATTTGCTGCTGCTTGTTTGCAGTAGTGCTGTTTTCAGGCAGATCTGTTAACACACAGTACAGCAAGGAAGAGATTTATTAATGTGTAGTAGGCGTGGTAAATAAGACCTAAGCAGGCAGCTGCAGAGCATGCACCTGGTGACCCGTGCTCTGACCTACTGAAGCTAGAATTACAATAGTACCTGGTGAAGAATAAGCAGTGACAAAAGATGCTGGATGTCTCCCAAAGGGAGGATACTTGTGAGGTGGGACCTGGAGAATCTTACTCTGCCTGCTCTGCTGCATGCTTGCTTTCTGTATTGAAAAGGAAGAATGCACTGAATGTGCCCCTATCCTCTTCTTTTAATATGCCACTGAAATTTTTAGCTGGCCTGACAAATACTAGGTCTGACTGTCCCTTCTCTCTTCTCCCCCCTCCCCCAGGTGACAGCCCAGGACGTCCGCAAGGAAAGCCCATTGCTCTTCAAGTTCCGTGCCAAGTTCTACCCAGAGGACGTGGCTGAAGAGCTAATTCAGGATATCACACAGCGCCTCTTCTTCCTTCAAGTGAAGGAGGGCATCTTGAATGATGATATTTACTGCCCTCCAGAGACTGCCGTCCTTCTCGCTTCCTATGCTGTCCAGTCAAAATATGCAGACTTCAACAAGGAAGTGCACAAGACTGGCTATCTTGCTGGTGACAAACTGCTTCCACAAAGGTATGCAAGCTTTGCCTCTCCTGCGAGCATCCAGTGTCATAAGCTATATACAGGTTCAGTGTGTTTAGATAGCTTCACTTTTTGTTTTTTGGCTGGAATCACATGAACTGTACCTCCAACTCTGGTTGCATGCATGCAGTAAGTGCAAGGCACACTATAGTCTTCTTCTCCAAGGAGCTTGTCAGAGCCCATTGCAGTTAAACAATCGCTGAATGTGATTTAGAAACTTGTGATTTTGTAAACTCCTTTTTGTGTGAAGAAGCAAAAGGAAGAGACATTAATGGAGCAGACAGAAACAAAACAAGAACCAACAGCTTTATAACAGGTCATTGTAATGGTACAAGGAGAAACAAAAGCAGAATACCATTTTCCTTAAATATACAATGCTACTCAAGCCTTGACTTGTGGCTTGGCTACAGATCCAAGTCTGGACAAATGCTTTCTTGGAACAAGTGGGTGAGGCAGGGGGAAAGCATGGGGCAGTAGGAGTATTTATTGAGGCTTTTTGGCACTGACCTGCAGTGCAAAGGTACTGTTTAGATGGTGGGCCGTGATTGCAGCTGGTGGGACCAGCCTTGGTACAGTTTTGTCCCCTTTCTAACTAAAAGGATTCTGTTGCCTGTTGCTTCCTTTCTAGAGTTCTGGAGCAGCACAAGCTCAACAAGGACCAGTGGGAGGAGAGGATTCAAGTGTGGCATGAGGAACATCGGGGAATGCTCAGGTAACTTGACTTTATGGCTTGATATTATTTTGCCCTGTTAAGAAAGTGGGGCTATACCAGCCTGTAGTTGCCTCAGATTTTGTAGTAAACATTTTTATTTGTCCTTGGGCGAAAGCCTGTTAGCATGGCATTTGTCATCTTGCTGAAGAATAATTAGGTTTATGTCTTGGGTGACTGTCAGGCTGTCCTTTCAAGTGAAATGGAACGTGCCTATGGCAGCGTGTAGCCATACTGTCAGACTTGCTGCCAACTTACCTACCAACTAAAGGTAGCAGCTTCTCCCCATAATGCCTCTTATTTAGAGTCTGTGTGGAAAAATCTGTTTCCTTTGCATGTTTTAGAGAAGATGCCATCTTGGAATACCTGAAAATTGCACAAGATCTGGAAATGTATGGGGTGAACTACTTCAGTATTAAGAACAAGAAAGGCTCTGAACTCTGGCTAGGTGTAGATGCTCTTGGCCTCAACATATATGAGCAGAATGACAGGTAACAAACCTTTCTTAGATCTCTTTGGGTGACCTTTTGTTCTTCAGCACATACTGAAGAAACCTCTCCCCTCCAAAACAAAGGAATATTTTAAAGAATTAAGGCTTTTAGTATGAAATGTGCTGCTTACTCACCTATGTGCAGTTTTGACCAACTGAAGGCACAGTAAGGGTGGAATCTCATTAGAGCAAAATCCATTTTAAGAAATTCCATTGCAACAAACTTCTAAATCTTAGCTGCTGGCCTGTAGCAAGTAATGCCAAGTGGCTGTTTTGTTAGAAAGGAATTCACTAGTACAGAAAATGTCTTTACTGTAAACAGTTTCACTCTTGTCCAAGGCCTTGTTTAAAACCTCACTTTAAAATGAACGTCTCCCCTGTTGAACCAACCTGCCTCTGAACTGGGAGCAAGAACAGGAAAAATAAGGGTGGGGACTTACCAGGCCTTGGCTATTCTGTAGTAACTGTTGCACCCTGGAGCAAGAGCCAAGCACACAGCTTGCCTCTGAATGAAACAAATGTGACTCAGTTGTCACAATTTTTTTCCTCCTGAGGACAGGGATAGCACTCATAGGGTAGCGGAGTCATCTTTAAGTCCTGCCCTCACTAACCATAAGTGCTCAGTTATTGGGGTGTATGTGCACGCATTCCCCCAGTGAACAGTGTACTCTCCTTCATGCTTTGACTGCTCTGTGGTAACTCCTCAAAGAATTCCTTTACAATAAAATAAACTGGGCATCCCTATGAAGTTCGTCATGATAAGTTCCACCTGTGTGGTTTTTCCAAGTAAACTCTTCCAGGCTGTGTCGGTGCATTTCTTGGTTAAGGTCTTTGACACAAGCTACATGACATGACTGTTTTAATAAAACTGCTGGGAGAGGTGCTTGTAATCCATGTAATTGCTCTGCAGGGACAATTTGACATTAAATTGAATCCCACTGAATAGAATTTCCTTGACTTTTTTTTTTAATTTTAATTTTAAATTGTCCTCCCTGCAAGGTGAGGAAACAGTTGATTACTGTTCTTGCTTTGTTTTTTTTACGTGCCTCTGCAGCTCTTCATTTCTGGAACCTGGGGGAAAAGCTCAAGTACTGTTAGAGCCATTTTGACACTTCCAGTCTACTGTTGGCTAATTTGGAATAAATTTAGAGTAACTTCTGCTAAACTCCTCCATTACTTTTTTTTTTTTCTTTTTTCTTTAAATCCTTGCAGGCTAACTCCAAAAATTGGATTCCCTTGGAGCGAGATCAGGAATATCTCATTCAATGACAAGAAGTTTGTCATCAAGCCCATTGACAAGAAAGCTCCAGTAAGAGATACCATTGAAATATCAGTTTTTAATAAACACTCAAAGATGCACTTAAATCATTTTAAAAGCATTTTACAAGCCATTTTCCAATAACTAGCAGAAGGTATTTAAAGTATTGCCAAAGTGAATGGATGGGTTGACAGACAGTTGTGGGTAGGGGAGAGGTTGGCATGTTAGGTTTGCTTTATGATTTGGAGTTAGGAAATTGCTGAGGTCACCTCCTGCATCCATCTTTGTTGCAAAGTCTGCTGCCTTGCTTGCTGTTTCTGATCAGCTTGAGGAAAGCTTGGCTTGCTGTACAGAATCCAAAATGGACAACCTCTATCTATCCTTTATGCCATAGCTTTTGACTCCTCAGCTTTCCCATACTACTTAATATCATCTTTCTCTGAATGAACAGTCCACCACTGTTTGGAAACCACTTCCTTGCTGTTCTTATGCATGAGTAGCCACAATGAAGTTGCATTTCCCCTTCCTTGTATAAGAGGAAACGACCTGTTTAAGGTGTGAGCAAGAAAATTAGTATTCCAGTTGGAGTAAGGGCAGACTATATCATCTCAAAACTGAAAACCTAATCGTGCGATTTGTAGCTTCATCTAGGTGATAGAAATGCTTTAGTTTAAAAGCACGGATGCTTATTGGGAATGTTTTCAGTGGCTTTTTGAGCACTTAATGGTGTGCATGCCATATCCTGACAATGCAAAATCCAGCCTTGGTAAGCTGACGGACTACCAGGTCTTCCCTAGATAATACCTGGAGACTTTAACAACACGGTCCTTGATGTTCAAAATGTGCCCTGTGGTATTGTCTGTTCTGTGGATTCCTCCAGACCTTCATAGTTTAGGCATGTTTCTTACTATTAAGTGCCTGGTTTGCCACTACATTTTTTGCCTTGCTTATAGGTGAAGTGTCCTCTTATGGCTAATGGTCCTTTTAGCCTTCCCTCAACTGTTGCCCCCTGTGAGCATGTTGTGGGTAGCAATAGTGAGGTATGTATGCACGTGCTAGGGAAATGAGTCTAATGCTTTCTCCCCTCTGTTTTAAGGACTTTGTATTCTATGCCCCACGACTACGAATTAACAAGCGAATCCTGGCGCTGTGCATGGGGAACCACGAACTCTACATGCGCAGACGTAAGCCAGACACCATTGAAGTACAGCAAATGAAGGCGCAGGCTCGGGAAGAGAAACATCAGAAACAGATGGAGAGGTAGGTACCACAAGGATCTGAACCCGAGCTTTTTCTGATGACCGCAAACCACATTGCATTAGTACAACTGCTGAAAGCGCCTGCCCATCTTAATACCAGATTTTTACTAGGGTCTAGTTTTGGCAGCTGAAGCAGATTCTCTTTTTAAATGGATGATGCAGCTGGCACAATTCCTAAACATGACTTGGTGTTAGGATAGTCTTGATCTGAAAACTGTTCTTATAGGCAGACAAGGTTCTTTGGGTGAATCTGATACTTTTATTAGACCAACGTAAATAGTTGGAAAATTTTCTTGGCAAACTTTTGGGATTAAAACCCCTTAGTTAGGCTGAGGTTTGTAAAGCAAACTCTGCTCAAGACTGAGTAGAGGTCATCTCATTGGGATATACAGAGCAAAATTTGAAGACCTAGCTTTTGACTTTTTTTGCTAAGGCCCCTTCTACACATCACAGGTGATTGTAGAAAGTATGGCTACAACCTACACCCCTGAACTGTTCTGTTGCATTTTAATGCAATTTTGATGCTATATCTCGAGTCCTGTCCACATGTGCATGGCAGGAAGTGTGGGATTGCACATTTAAATCCCATCATACCTTTATTGCCAGTGCAGAGAACCTGATCCCAGGCTCCCCAGCACCAGCAAGAAGCAGGCTTCCATGGCTGGGAGCTTCACACACCTCAGTTGTGAGGGGCTTCCAGCCATGGGTGACAGCCCATGTATGCCTGGCACTGTGCGATCTCTTCTGTAGTGATCTCCCTGCCTGAGGGATGGAGGGAAACTCCTGGAGCTGGAGGATTGCTGTAGGGGGCAGTCCTCTTGCACCCCCAGACCTAGGATTGCAGCTGCTGTGATCCTTGGGGCTTGGAGTTTTTTCACTGGGCATGGTACATCCCTGTGGCTGACAGCTGTCAGCTGAGGGAGCTCCCAGCAGCAGGGGTGATTCTGCTACGTGTTCAGATTTTAAAGCTTGATAGTAACTAGTTACTAAGGTGGTGCACACTTCTTGAGGTTTAACTTTTTTATAGCTGGTTGGAGCTTTTTATTGCTTGTGATAACTACGTTGCACATGTAGTTGGTCTCCAAGTAATTGTGCAGTTAGCCAGGTAATTGCACAAGACCTGTGATGTGTAGAAGGGGGCCTTAGTGATGAAACTTCAAAAGCTGTCTTTGCATATTGTTCTGTATATCCTAATGAGATGAGGATCTGCTCTGCTCAGTCTTGAGCAGAGTTTGCTCTGCAAACAGGCCTATCTAGAATCCATCAGATGAGTTGCCTCTTGCATGATCATGGCTTTTCTGTTGGAGAGCCCTGCTACCTTTATATTGCAGTTTTAGAATTAGCTGCTTTATTTTAACTGTTCTTTAATCAGAGCCCTGCTGGAGAATGAGAAGAAGAAGAGGGAACTGGCAGAGAAGGAGAAAGAGAAGATTGAACGCGAGAAGGAGGAGCTGATGGAACGGCTCAGGCAAATTGAGGAGCAAACCAAGAAAGCTCAGCAAGGTACTAGAAAATCTTTTTTTGGCAGAGAAACCATCTAGCTCTGGGTATTTGCATTTAAAAATTTCAAGTCCTAAAATTGGGCATTCTCCTGCAACTTGTCCTGAGCCTTTAGGTCCTCCATATCTCCCACATGCCTCAGACCTTGAATTCTGCAGTATTGCACATCAAAAACCTAGCCTTGGCTCCCAGTGAAGACCTAGGAGGGGATCTGTTGGATAGGCAGGCTGGCTGATCTGTCATCTGGGATCGGATCTGATCTTTGTCTTGGCTGTTGTCAGAAATGACTAACAGGGTGTGGGACCTCGGGCAAATCAGCCTGTACAGGGCCTGGACACAGCGGGAGGGAGTAGGGGTGGTAAGTGGCCGGACACAAAGATGGCTCGGCTCCGCAGGGCCCCCCACAGCCCAGGGCTTGGGTCATTTGCCCTGACTTCCTCCTGTTCCCTGCCCAGGAATGGCCCTGGCTGTAATGCTTTTTTTTTGGGAAGTGGTCTCTGTGGTGGAGACTTCATAACTCTTATTCCCATCAACAGTCCTGGTTTCTTATGCTACAGGGCAGAGCCAGTGGGGCTGGGGCAGGGAGAGCTAGTTGGAACCCAAATGGGTTTAGCCTGTAGTTCAGAGACTTGAAGCTGACTGCAACAGGCATAGGACTTTAGGGCAGGAGGACTAAAAGAGATGCTCCAAGCAGGATACTGCTGGTACCTTACTAGTGAATGTTGCTTCTATATGCCCACCAGTGCAGGGAGGTATATGCCAGGGGGAGTTACTTTCTTGCTGCTATTCTAGGTTTGATCTCCAAGCCTGGCTTTGCTTTTTTCTTTTTTCATGCTGCTCTTTCTTCAGAACTGGAAGAACAGACCCGCAGAGCATTGGAGCTGGAACAAGAAAGGAAACGAGCCCAGGAGGAAGCAGAGAAGCTGGCTAAGGAACGTCAGGAGGCAGAAGAGGCAAAGGAGGCCCTGCTGAAAGCTTCCAATGACCAGAAGAAAACCCAGGAACAGCTGGTGAGCAGACTTAGCCAGGGAGAATGGCGTTCTGGATGCCTCCTTGGTCTTTTTAGTGGTATAGACTTTTTGCCTAAGCAGTGGTTTACCAGGGAATTGGCTGGGAATTCAGTTTCTTTTTAATTCAGATCCTTATCAAATGCATAAGCTAGTACCTTCTTTAAAACTAAATCTTTATTAAATTGGTGATTTTAATGGAAAACCATCTTTTAGTCAAGAATCTCCACATGCTCATTATTAGGGGGTATGCATGGAGAAGTTGGTTCTGTGGCCCTTATACGAGACTCTTGCATCCTGTAGAAGAAGAAAACCCAGACCTGTAATTCCAGTTACAGGGTGGGCCCAGAGCACCCAACAGCACAGCAGTGAGCATCAGAATTCTTGAATGTATGGCAATCCGGCTTAGTCTTCCTCTTTTTTGGGTGGGCACTCCCTTGCTTCTTGGAGGCTTGAGGAGATGGATACTCCCTTAATTTAGAAGGAAATAAAATATCCAAACCCCTTGTGTCTGTTACTTCTACAGTCTTCAGAGATGGCAGAGCTTACATCTAGAATCATGCAGCTGGAGGTGGCCAGGCAGAAGAAGGAGAGTGAAGCCTTTGAGTGGCAGCAGAAGGTACAAATGGCATCTGGTTACAAACACCTTCCCTCCCTTCCCCCAGTGCAAAAACCTTTTGACACAGGTTTCCCCCTTTTTTATTCTGGCTTCTGTGGGCTAGTCTGACCCTATGAGGTTACCTTGTTACTTATGACACCTTTTTTTGTTTTTAGCATGTAAGGTAATAAACTGAGAACACTGCAGCAGGAAAGCCTGAACTGCATCTGAACTCCAAAGTACCAGCTACTTCTGATTTTTCATGTTGCATGGGCTTAGTCTGATGATGATGCTTACTGCTTTCAGTGTTCAGCTAGACGCTAGATGTTCAGCTGCCAGGACAAAGGAACGTGGAAGCCCCTCATGCTTTCACAGTCAAAGTAGAGCCTTCCTACTAGGGAATGTTTCTGGGGTGCAGAATACACATTTATTCCTGTCCACAGTGTTGAACTGATGATTCGGTCATCTTTATGCTGCCCAAAATTCAGCCACTGTTCCTAAAATGGATGCTTTGGGAGTAATTCCTAAGAATTTAGGAAGGATCCATTGTAACGTTCAAACAGATCTGGGAATGATCCTGTTGGGTGTATCTTCAGGTAGTCGCATGAAATTGCCTACTCCATGTTTAGCTTGGCTGCAGCTCATGCACACATGGGGTAGCTGTTTTAAAGTGCATTTATGTACAGTGTAGGTATAACAATTATGCTGGATGGCTACACATGCAGATGTCCAAGTCCCACTTATAATGGGATATGACCCTACTGTCAACCTTCTTCCTGACCAGTTCTTATGAAGGTTCCACTTTAAAAGCTTCTGGCACAAAAAGGGATCTTTATGATGTGGACATGATAGAAACACACTTCTGAGCCAAGGAATATATTTTTTGGGTCCCGGGGAGTGAAACCTCTCCCAGTAGGAGATTCATTAACTTGAGTGGTATGTTTTACCTCAGGCTCAGATGGTGCAAGAGGACCTAGAAAAGACCAAAGAAGAACTGAAGACGGCCATGACCACCCCTCATGTCACTGAACCCATCCATGGTGAGAATGAGAATGATGAACAGGATGAGAATGCTGCAGAGGCCAGTGCTGAACTGCGGTCGGATGCTACTATTAAGGACCGCAGTGAGGAGGACCGCACCACTGAAGCGGAGAAGAATGAACGAGTCCAGAAACACTTGAAGGTAGGGACAGAAAGTCTATGGGCTTCTGCAGTGCTTGTACATCCTCCTGCCCTTGTTTATGCAGCTGGAGTGGGGAGCAGGGTAGTTAAGAATCAGGGAAACATGATCTCATGTCAATTGACTGATATGTTAGAAAACTTAGTGGGGAATGCAGCAAAACTTGCCTTGGATCTCATCAAGCTTCTTCTTTTCAAACCCCTGTTAGTGAAGACTACATGGTACTGCCAAGGAAAAGCATCTGTTGCATGTAATTTGCAAAGATGAACCCTGACAGCTGTTCAGTAATGAGCTGGAGGACTTAGTCCAGTTCCTATTGAGCAGGTGCCTGTAGTAGTCTGTCATGTTGGCTGAGCCTTTGCTGGACTATGCAGCTCAATCCAAGCATGGTTCTTGGAGGCAGCTTTAGAGCATGTTGGGAGCAGCATGGGGAAGCCCCTGCTGAACCTGGTGTCTGGGCTGAACTTGGGTCTTGTGAAAGGTCACTCAAAAGCATCTACACAGGCAGATATTGCCTGTGTCCAGCTCTGCAGGTGTAGCTATGAATCTGACTCTCCAGATGCCCTGATTTGCAGTATTACTGTACTTTGCAGTGATGCTATGAAGACAGATTGGAACTGGTAGCGTCTTGGGTGTGAACTCTTTGCCACTGATGGAGGGATTTCATTTATTAAACCAGTCTTGCTGCTGTCCCTCTCATTGACTGCCAGAGCAGTCTCACTTCTACACTGAACATAGAAAGAGATTGAGTTAGGTAGATGGGATGCTTCTTGTCTCCAAGGGCAGCATTTTTTAAATTGGTTTTTTTGTTGTTGTTGTTGTTGTTGTTGTTGTTTTTTTTTTCCCCGGGGTGGAGGGACACCCTTAAGATCAGCCAGTGAAGGCGTAAATCTCATATTGCAGAGTTGCAGCCTGTACTAATCTAACTTTCTTTCCTTTTTTCCCCCCCTCCTTTTCTCACTAAAGGCTCTTACCTCAGAGCTGGCAAATGCCAGGGATGAAACCAAGAAGACAGCCAATGACATGATCCATGCTGAGAACATGAGGCAGGGCCGAGATAAGTACAAGACCCTCCGCCAGATTCGACAGGGCAACACCAAGCAACGCATTGATGAGTTTGAGTCCATGTAAACTCTCCTGCACCTGCCATCCCTGCACTCCCCATTTTTTCCCGTCATCTCCCATCACTCGTGTGTAATCGTGCTGCGCTGGAACCACTACAGAAGAATGACCCTGGTCTTATTTATCAAGTTTTTTATGCAGATGCTGCAGTTCAGCAACAGAAGAACAAATAAAATGCTCATGTTTTCTTGGGGGCGGGAGGGGAAGGGGGAGGTAGCTGTTGCTGGTGACAAATCTGAATTTCTTGCTCAGCTGCATTGCATAAAGCTTTGTATTGCTTACCGAAACAGCTGAACCGTCACCTTGTTCCACAGGGTGGAGGTGCAATCAGATGCTTACACTGAGTTCCTTATGACAATGCAGCCATTTTGAAACCCATACCTTGCCACCCATTCAGAGTTGCAGTATTATAACTTACTAACCAGGGGCTAGACCTCTGCTTTAGCATAAGATCTGACCCCCAACTGAGAGGGTGGGAAGGCAAGGGTTGGAAGTGAGATACAATTGCTATTGCTAAAAGACCAAAGCTTTTGCCCCTGAACTTAAGCAGGCCAAACTGAGCCTCTGTAAGCTGTCAGTGTTCACTGCTGCACAATCCAGTAGATAACAGCTTTAGTTGAGAACACAACTCTAAAGGATTCATCACGAGAGAAATTCAGAGTAGCGTTGGCATTTTTCCATTGAGATGGCTTGTTTTGGAGCAGCAAATTTCTGAGTCAGCCAAGAGAGGAATCTCCTCTCAAAGTAAAATCCTTGCTCATTGCCACTTGTCTTGCCAGTGCTGTTTGAATGCAGCAGTAGCAGAGAGCTCAGGAACAGCTGCAGATTCTGCTCACAGCCCTAAAATAGAATAGGGAAAGGATGGGGGAGAAGGGGCAAAGGGAAGGGGTAGCAGCAAAAAAACAGGTGGGTTCCAACCAAATGCAGGTACAACCACCAAAAAAGTCTGATTTTTACAGTGCATTACTCATGCACAGAATTAAAGACTTCCAGAAAAGGCCTTCTTTTTAAAATGTAAGCGTTGGTGCCTTATGATTTCTTCATGTATACAGATGTAGTTCAGAGTTTTAACAAAGTGTCTTCTAACTGAATCTGATTTGCACCAATTGGGGACCAAAGTTACAGACTTGGATGCATTTTTTTTCTTTTTAATCTAAAATCTGCTTTGTCATCAGTTTAAGCTGTTTTTTTTTTCTTTTCCCTCCATGCTTCTGTTGGACCAGGCTTGAGATGAAATATACTTTTTTAAAAGCCATCTGTCCTGAAAGGAATAATGTCCTGTTATTGTTGCCTTAATCATCAGATAGCACCACCTGGCTCAGGACCTCTCCCTTCTCCTTGGAAAGATGTCTTGCCTCTTTGAGAACAAAATCCATTTAGTCTTGAAGGATCATTTCTCTTTCTGGTGAGGGGAGATGATAGGTCCTATGCTAGCTGTTCTTTACCATGGTTGAAATGTCTAGCAAGTCCTGTTTTCCAAGTAGACTTTTATTCATTTTTGTCCACATTGTAGTTTAAACATAATCTCTTGGTCACTTGGGAAACAGCCATGTCTGCTCAGGGTTGACTTGGACATTGACTTGAACCTTTATGGGAAGAAAAGGCAGGAAATGCTCCAGTTCAGAAAAGCCTTTTTTTTCTTTTTCTCTCTTTAAAATTGACTTCTCCTGCTCTGCCCTCCTTAGTTTTCAGGTACTTTTTCTTGCTCAGTGTGCTGCTAAATCTATGCAACTTTCTCAACTCTGTGGAGGCTCTTCCCTGCCCCCCCCCCCAGGTCCATGCAATGTCAGCACTAGAGTGAGTATAGGAGAACATCTGAAGGCTTTTCTAGAGCACTTCTAACCCACTGTATGGAGGGGAAGAAGGGGCTCAGTGAGATGTTGGTGGCAGGGGGTAGGGGGCAGCATGTGCCAAAAAGTCTTGTCAGTGTTAATAAATGGCAGTATTTCTCTGGGAATCTTTTGTGCTGTCTGAAACCACCTCCACTGGTATCAGTAACTATTTTTGGAAGCTATGCCAGCTTGAGGGGAGAACCACATGAATGCTGACCAAATAAACCTCTGTTAAAAGTACAGCTTTCAGAGAATAGCCAAGGTGTGCATTTTTGAAGCTGTTTCATTTTGGGCTCCCCCAGACTCAACGTGCCTTTTAGGAGAGTGGGAAATCTTACAATCGGCCAAAAACGCACCCCAGTGCTTTGAAAGTTACAAACGAAACATTGCCGTTAAGCTTGTCAGAACTGATTTGCATATTTCTTTGCTGAAGAATTATTGGCACTGATTCTACATGAGTCTCATTACCAAGAGAACAAACAACCATTAAAACTTCACTTCTGGTGCTTTTAAGGCTGGTTCTCAGCAGTTCTGTTCTGTCCATGGCAACTACTGGCGCATTTTAAAAAGGAGGAAAAAAAAAAAAAAAGCCCTTACTATATCTTTTTTTAACAATTTCCTAATGAAGATACAGCGCCTAGAATATGTGTGGTCAAACAATAAACCAGTAAACCTCTTTATATTGTGATTGGGTCATAAAATACTGCTGAACTCTTGTATTATGCTGGTGTGATTCCTGTTTATGATTTTTTTTGTCTTGTTCTAGTTCCAAATGGTCCAGTATAAAAATAGAATGGTTTTGTGCCAGTGAGTCCACCTAACTCCTTGTGTAGTTGTTTCAGCCCTCCCCTTTTCCTACCAGTATTATATTCCAGTGGTATCTAATGACATTTGATTTTCAGTCTTTCTAGCTATGCACAATTAGAAAATATTAGTAATGGGAAGAGGACTGTCGTCGTCGTCTCCCTTGAAAATGTATACTGTATTGTAAAGAGATGATATTTTGCAAGAAAAGAGTTAATGTAAGAAGCTTTCAGTATTACAGTGAGATTTCTAGACTTTTATTTGTTAGAATACAGTTAATTTTCCTTTCCCCTCTCCAGTTTGTTTACTATTTGGATACATACCTGCCATCCTTTTTAGGATTGTTACCCTATCAAATATTTGCCCAGATTTTTTTATTTTATTTTGAGGGGGGGATGTTGGGGGAGGTGGGAGGGTTGTTGCTGTAAATTTGTCTATGTATTTTTTTTTTTTTTTTTTTTTTTTGACCAGCATTTTTGTTAAAATACCAATTGATTTTTAGGGTTATGGGAACAACATGGATCCATGTTGCTAACCCAAAGACCATCCTATTTTTTTCTTAATTTTGGGGGGGTATTTGTTAAGTCCATATCCTATTCTTCTTTCAGTGCCAATAAAATTTAGAGAAATTGAATTCTTTGCGTCCAGGGTTTTGTTTAAAGTCCCCCCCTTCACCTCCCTGATCTGCCACTGTCACCATCATTTGCAAAACAGTGTTACTGTTGCACTTAACCTCACAACACCTAACACATTCAGTAGTTTAGTTCCTGATGCACATAAATAAGATGGGGAAGAAACTCATGCAACAGCTCTAACCTACATTAGGTTTGGAGTGCAGATCTCTGAAGACTTGAGCTGTATCATTTTCATCCTCTCCATAACCACAGGAATTGGGAATGATCCAAGGTACGTACCATGTCTGGGTTTTGTAAACTGCTTCCAGGTAAAGGAAAACTCCAAAACAGTGAATGTGGAGTAGTTTTTTCACAAAGCTGTTTCTAGTGCTTAAGGTAGGGATGCACTTAAATGTGTTTGTACATCAATATGCCACAAGAGGGCACCATGGGTTGCACAACAGGATTTTGGTCCATTTTATAGCCTATGTGCCAGTGACCTTTCCACAGAGTGGGATCTGAAACTGATTTCTGCTGTTGTAGCTGGCTGTTTCTTCTCCACTTCACCTTTTTTGAGATTTCAGGATTTGGAGTAGAGCATTTGTTTTTGTGTGGTGTTTACTTTTTACAGCTCTCTACCTCGCCCATCTAGGGCAAGTTGACTTTTCCCTTCACAATATGAAACTTAATATGGCCGAATGTGAATCTCCAAGAAGACCAGAGAGGGGTGTGTGCTGTACAATTACTTCCCTTCTCCCTTCTGCACAGGCTAAGACTACTTCCTCTTACAGTGCCTGCAGGCCTACATTAAGGTGCACATTGTGCAAGAACTTGCAGCAGCATGATTGGTATCTGTGCTAAAATGAGACACAGGAGGCTTTGTGGGGCCTGCAAAGATGGGCTTCAGATGCTTCATGGCCCTTCTATAGATTCAGGTGGAGGAAATATCTTTCAGGCTTTTGAGCTACTTGCTTTCCATCTGGTAGGTAGCAATGCCTGTCTAACTGCCATCTTCCATGATGCAGAATCAGGTGGTGAGGGTGCTCCTGTAAGATGGGCTTCCCCCAAGAAAGTTTTTTTTTGTTTTTGTTTTTTTTTTAATCTATAGACGGTCCATTGCGGTGGCTTTTTCTAGGAGCTCTCCCAACTTCTAACTCAACTCTACTAGGCTATTGGTCTAGTGAAGAAAGGCTGTCCTATAACTATATTCCTAGGTCTGTGTCTTTAAAAACAACATGTGAAATGATGAATATGGTACTGTTCTTTCAGTCTGAGCCCTGTTCTAGATGGTGCTGGATGGTTACTAGAGGCATTACCAGTCTCTAGTTGTAGGCAATGAACAAACATAAAATCCATATTACACATGTGAGCTAAGGCTGCACTGATCATTAGGGTATAAGAGGCAACATTTCATCAAGCTGTCAAGTTGTGTCTAGTTATTGGCACAGCTTTTGGGAATTTTAATAGTAGGAGAGATGTACTGGAAGATGCCAGCCATCATAGCTGACTAACATGGCTCCACCTAACTGAGTAGACCTGGAATGAGAAACTAGTCCCGTGATTTTGTTACCCAATTTTTACCTTTTGGCCAGCCATTGCTAACTCTCTTGTTCAATCTTTTTTCCCCATAGCTTTCTTCTCTCTTTCCCCAAACAAAACTGTGTGAGAGAACCATTTCAAAAAAAAAAAAAAAAAAACCACTCCAAAAATGCAAGTGTCAGGTGTAGAAGACATGAAATGCTAGAATGCTATGTCTGCAAAACTTTAATTTAACCCATTGTGTTAACATCTTGACTTTAAACAAGCTTCCCCACTCCCTTTTTTGCTTGGTATCTGCTTGGGCTTGCTTGTTTGAACATCTGGCAGCCAGTTGACTTACAGAGGAGGCTTAAATTTTTCCTGTGAAAGCACAACATGCTTCTAAAATGTATAAAATCTTAATGGCCATATGCCCTTATCACATTCAATCCTAATCCTCTCTTACATGAGTTGGCATTGCCAAAGCACTGTATCCTTTGGAGAAAGGGATGGTAGTCTGAAAAGAGTTGCCTAGTCTTCACCCTTATTCTTTTTTATTCATCTCTCTTACTCTGCTGCTTTTCCCCAGTGAGGGGAGAGAGAACATGCAACTCAAAGGTACTAATTTTGCACTGTATTAATTTGTCTACTTCAAATCCTTTGTCCATTTATTCTTTCTCTGGTGTTTTGCTTTTAGATTTGTCAATCTTTGCTTTGGAGGACTAGATTTCCTGTATAGGGAATCCAGCGTAGCTCTTTACGGTACGTAAAGGGGCCTCTCTTTACAGTAGCACCCCAACGTGGGGCTCCCGAGGGGAGATCTCTGTGCATACTCCACAACGCACAAAATGTGCAACTCTTGTTATCCTGGATGTTACTGCATAATACTCTTCTAAGCCTTGCATGGGAAGTTTTAGCCATCCTCTGAGTATGCAGCAGTGAGGCTACTGAGGTGCAGTCAGGTCTGTCAGTGAAAGCTCTCATTGTAGAGGGCTTGTGTCCCAGGGTATAGAAAAGGGTGCTGTGCATAGGGCTCTCCATGAGAAGACTCGCACCAATTCTGGTTTTGCATATGGGTAGTGATTCATGTGCTTGTGTCTTGGTGCATGTGACTTCATTTGGGCAAAGTTAGGTATTTGCCTGGGACTGCAACAGTAACTTTAGACAATATAACACAGTCAGCCACACTTCATAGGAGAAGGATGAAATTTAGCCTTCTCATCTTGTCCCTCTGAGGTACAGCACGTGTGCCGAGACTGAAGTCTCTGTCCCTCACCTTTGTTCCTTCTGTTGCCCTGGCTTTTTCTTTTTTCATACCTGAACAATCCAGAAAGTTGGTTGGGTTTGTTTATTTTGGGGTGGCTTTTGTCTTTTTGTTTTATTCCCTGTCCCCAGTCCAATGTAAATAGAAACCTTTGCCCTAACGAACACAGTGGCTTCTAACTGGCTAACCCAGTACTTACTGCCATGAGACCCTCCTTCCATGTGCTGGTGGGTGTGGGAGACAAAAGGGGCACAACAGATTTGAACTAACCCAGTGTTGTGACTCTGAGCAGATAAAGCAAGGTCAGTTTCTGTACCCTCCCAGCCACTTCCTCTTTTCCCACAAAGAACAAGAATAGGATGCAATGCCTATCCATGCTATAGGTTATGCATATCCATACCGAGCTGATTAGTGCAGTTCAGATATATGGAAGACTATCAGTGATCAGTAATTTGGACCTTCATGCCAGACTCCTGGGAAAGCTTTTAAACCTAAACTCTATATTCACTTTTCACCAGGTAGGATCTGTTTAACTCTTCTCCCAGCAAAAATAGACTTTGCATTGGAATTCCTTCCCTATTCCAGATTATAGAGAATAAACCAACTAAATTGTAGGTGGCTCCGTAAGAATTTGATGCATCTGCCTTCAGTCTGCTCTCAGGATGGGGCAGGCACCCCCAGATTGGAGTTGATTCTTCAGCTGGAGTGGTAGAAGTTGGGGATTAATTTAGGGTTGGAGGTCCTGACTTCAGATCTGCTAATGGTGACCAATGTCCCCCCCTCCAACATACTCCTTTCATTTGCCTCCTACCAGCTGTCTTCACAGCCAGTAAATTCCCAAAATTGTCCTGTACAGCTGGAGGACACAGTTGGCACGGAAAGTTAAATTCATGGCCTCTGAGTGGTATGTATATATCTAATACAGCTTCTTGGGGGAAATGTACAATAAACCTAGCTGTAGTTACAGTTAACATGGTTCCCACTGGTGTGATTTATGCAGTGTGCTCTAAATGAGTTGCCACCTTCCTTTCTAATAGGTGAAAAGACCACCTAGGCTGGTGTAATTAGCAGATTAACTCCATTGCTTTTCCCTTAATTGCTGTGCACTGCTAATTGGTGTATACCCTCATGTTTGCTTCCCCCATGAGCTGTAGGGGTTCTCCCCCTTCCAGGAAAATGTCAGTCCTGGGCTGTCTTGCAGGATCTACTCCAGACATGAGGCCACAACTTGAGCAATCCTCATGACTATGCTGGGGGTTTAAAGAAGCGCTGGTCTCTGACTGCTGGTGTTGGCAGCTCCTGAGATTAGTCGTTGGATATTTGATGCAGTGTTAGATAGTGACTTGGGTTACTAAGCATCTGATTGAATATTTGACTTGTGGAGAATTGAGATCAATGGTAGCAAGGGAGACTATGCATACATAGAAAGGCAAGGGTAAGTTCATTAGTAAGCAAGAGGGAAGCTGTCAAAGGGAGGCAGGAATGGAGATGCAAGTGTTGAGGAAAGCATGGCAAAGTGGGAACAAGGAAAGGAGAAACAGGAAAAAAGAAAAAAAGGTGGGTTGCTGCATGAATCTATCTGTGGAGAGATCTGTAAGAGTCTGTCCAAAGCAAACCATTGGAACAGCCCCTGGTTAGCAGAGCAAGCTGGAAAATTATAAGTGTCCATCGCTCCTGTGGCAGCTGCTAATTGGAGGCTCTGGGGAAACCAAGCCAGGGCTGTCTGCTGCAGAGATTGAGAGGGGTGGCAAGGGGCTTGGGATATATTGGGTTTGAGTCAGCAGGTGCTGATGAAGGCCATTTGTATCCCATGTGCACTGGCAGAGCCCCCATTCATCTTAACAGAATCCTTGAGTGAGGGACAAGCATGTGGTATTGGAAGTGCGAGACTTGGCAGGGCCTCTCTAGCTGCTGGAGGCCTTCACCCTGCTGTGCAATCGCTGCTTTCTAGGACATAAGTCCTGCCATTCATTCAACCTCCTGGCCTGCATTTATGTGGGAAGGAGCGGCCTGGTGCTGCAGCTTTGCCTTGTGAGGCTGGGAGGAGGATGGAGTGGTCTTTTCACTTCTGCTGAAGAAAATTTTTCCCCACTCCCTTTGTCTCATTCCCTAAGAGACCTTGTAACACACCAGAAAGACTGAGGCAAGCAAATGTTCACCTCCTTTTTTACAGGGGTTGAAACCTGGATACAGAAGTGAGTGGCCTAATTTTAGAGGTCCTCAGTACTTCTGAGTTTGAGCTGAGGAGAATTGTGCATGCTCTACATCCCTAAGTGCCAAGCCATGAATCATCCTGTCATTCCCAGGCCCCTGTTTTAGCCATGGAGGCGTCTTGCCTCCATACACTGTATTGGGGTTCAGGTTGTTGGTTTCTTAGTTTCTAGGGTCGGAAGGGACCTGAGTAGATCATCTAGTGCGACCCCCTGCCATGGCAGGAAAGAGTAGTGGGGGTCAAACGACCCCAGCAAGGTGTTTATCTAGCCTCTAAGGCTGTTATGGGACAGCCTTTGTGCACCTGAATTAGGGGTTCTGGTGAGGACTGAGCGAGACCTAGATGACATCTGGATACACCAGTACAAATTTCCTTGGCATAAAGGCAACTGTTGTTCACTTGGAATAAAAAATTGTCTACCTGGTCTTAATTTGGGGCTGGGGTTGGTGGGTTTTGGCAGATGACCCAAATCCTGTGCACACGGGCAGCTTTTTACCTTGTTCTGTTATGTCTTGGATGTGCCTGCTGTCATCTCCCTGCCTAGGGACAGGTATTCAAAAAGTCTGATCCTGAATTGATCCAATCTTTGCAGGTTAGTCTAACCTGGCTAGGCAGAACTGGTTTGTAACTGCACAGACATCCCAGACATATGCCTGCAGTGGCTCAGGCTAGAAGCCAGGGGGCGCTAGAGCACACCTATCTATCCCTTCTACAGCACTGAGCCGAGGGGAGCATGGCCAGACCCCAGCAGGGCACTTCAATAAGCAGGAAATTGATAATAGTGTTCATCACCCCCTTAAAACAACAACAGAGGGACATTACCAGCTACCTGTTGATTCCACCTGTTGACTAAGGATGGACAGGAGCCAGCATGTGGTCTGCTAGCTCAGGGGTTTACAGCCTTTTAAGGAGTGTACCCTTTCTGGTGGGTATCCCTCCTGGACTGTACCCCCTGGATGAGCAGGGGGTGTCCCCCAGCGGCTCGTTTGGGGGGGGGGGCATGCTGGCATCACACTCTGCTGCTGCTGCCACCACTGCCTGCTGTTACTGCATGCTGCTGCCTGCTACCGCTGCTATGCACTACCGCCTGTGGCAGCAGCACGCTTCCCAAGGGCTCCTGCTTCTCCACACTGCTGCCATGTACCCACTGGGACCTTCCCAAGTACCCCTGGGGGTACATGTACCCCCAGTTGACAACCCCTGTGCTAGCTAATAGACATCTCAGCAAGAGAGGGGAGGGAGGAATTTGCTTAGCAGAGAGTGATGCGGGGTCTGCCAGAGCTGCAGCTGGGGGGTGGGGGACGAGTGCAGCCCGCTGTGGAGCTGAGAGCATGCGGGCATGGTGGGGGTGTCTGGTTTATCTTAAACCAGCAAAGGGCTGGGACAGATATTGATCCAAATCAGTTAAGTCTGATATTACATCCAGCCAGGTTTATCTCAAACTCGTTTCAGCCATTTTCAAAATGGTTTATGTACTGAGCTTCTATTCTGTTACAGCTTTCAACCAGTTTTTGATCACTTAAACTGGTTTATGTGTAATGTCTGTCCCTAGCCCCTCTTTGAGGAATGCCAGGCTGAGGTGTCATAGGCAATTTAATTTTGATATGTTAAAAATAAAGCCCAAACTTCTCCCAGTGCCATTGTCCTTGGATCTGTGCATGTCTTAGAGGAACTTTATTGCAGTGGGATTTAGTCTCCTTAAGTTTTGCTGCTGCTAAGTAGCGCAGGCCCAAGTCTGGCTATTTCAGTGCCTGCAGGAAGCCATCTGAGAGACAGCTCACAGCGCCATGTCTGTTCTGCTTAACCAGTATTACCGGATTCATGCTTTCCTGGGAGAAGGTTAGTATCCACTGTCTAGGGTGATTGTATGCTTGTTTTTTTTTCTGGGATGGTTGCATTTTAAACTTACCCCAGGCATCCCATTGGTTTTTCATAGATTTCACAGACATTAGGGCCGGAAAGAACCTTGGAAGATCATAGAGTTCAGCTCCCTGCCCCAGGGACACGAAGTCACCAGGGATCATAGGATCCCAGCAAGATAAACATCCAAATGTCTCTTGAAGGTGTTCAATGTAGGTGCTTGAACCACCTGGGGTGGCAGTCTATTCCAAACCTTGAGGGCTCGGACAGTAAAGAAGTTCTTCCTTATGTCCAGCCTGAAACAGTCATGGAGGAGTTTGAGACTGTTTGACCTTGTCATCCCTTGGGGTGCACTGGTGAACAGATGTTCCCCCAGATCCTGATGAGCACCCCTGATAAACTTATAGGTGGCCACCAGATCACCCCTGAGCCTGCACTTTTCCAAGCTAAAGAGCCCCATGGCACTCAGCCTGTCATTTTAAGGTCTGTTTTCCTGACCTCTGATCATGCAGGTGGCTCTCCTCTGGACTCTCTCAAGCTTCTCCTCATCCTTTTTGAATTGTGGAGCCCAAAGCTGGACGCAATACTCCAGCTGCGGCCTCACCAAGGCTGAGTACAAGGGGAGAATGATGTCCTGGGATTTTCTTGAGAAACATCTATGGATGCAAGCCAGTGTTTTGGTTGCTATACTAGCCGCAGCATCCCACTGAAGGCTTATGTTCATCTTGTGGTCAATGATGACCCCCAAGTCCCTTTCGTCCATAGTGCTAGGCTCAGCAGTGCTATGCTGGCTATAAGCATGCTGCAGGTTTTTCTTCCCCGGGGGAGAACCTTGCATTTTTCAGTGTTGGACACCATCAGGTTCTCATCCGCTCATTTCCTGAGCCTGTCCAGGTCAGCCTGGATTGCCCTCCTGTCTTCTGGTGTGGATGCTTTACCCCAGAGTTTGGTGTCATCGGCAAACTTGGCCAGTCCGCTTCTGATACCTATGTCCACATCATTAATGAAGATGTTAAATAATATAGGCCCAAGGACAGAGCCTTAAGGGACCCCACTGGTGACAGAGCACCAAGACAATTGACTTCCGTCAACCACCACCCTCTGGGTCCGACCACAGAGCCAACTCCCCAGCCAGTGGATCATGGTGAAGCTGAGGCCGCAGTTAGCCAGTTTTGCTAAAAGGTGATCATGGAATACCAGATCGAAGGCTTTTTTTTAAAGTCAAGATATACAACATCAATCTCTTCTCCCTTGTCCAGGTGATAGGTCACGTGGTCGTAGAAGGAAATAAGATTGTTGCTGGTAGGTCTTGCTTGATCAAACCCCTGCTGGCTGTCCCTCAGGATGTTGCCACTACCCAGTCAGTTAAGAATGGTCTCTTTGGTAATCTTTTCTAAGACCTTCCCCCGGATAGAGGTCAGGCTGATGGGCCTATAGTTTGCCAGATCCACTTTCCTCCCTTTCTTGAACATAGGCACCACACTGGCTTTCTTCCAATCTTTGGGCACTACACCAGAGCACCATGAGTTCTTGAAGATCCATGCCAGGGCCTGGGCTATGATGCTAGTCAGCAGCTTGAGTACCCTTGGGTGTAAACCGTCGGGGCCAGCTGACTTGAAGGTATTCAGCCTGTCATGAGGTCAGCATTGACGGAGGGTAAGGAATCTCCCTCACCCAGGCATACCTGTCCTGTAATGGGCAGGGGTGTCCCATGGGACTGGGTAATTTGTATCAGTCTTTCACCATTTAGCAAGTTGGTTTTTTCCTGGGTGCCGGTTGTCAGCTGTCCCATCTGGTTCAGCAGGGGTCCAACGTTGCCCTTGCTTTTCCTCTGGCTCCCCACATACCTAAAAAAAAAAAAAAAAAAAAAAAAAAAAGACTTTTTATTGTCCTTGATACTTGTAGGTAATTGGAGCTCTGGCTTTCCTGGTTTGCTGTCTGCAGGTTCGGACCAGTGTAGAGTATTCTTCCTGGGAGGTGGATCCAAACCTCCATCCTTTGTAGGTCTTTCTTTTTAGATGCAGGAGGTCTGCTAGTTCCCTGCAGAGCCAAGGGGCTGCTGTGCCCTTTTGCTGCCTTTCCTCCAAGATAGGATAGGCTTTGCTTGTGCATCCAGGATCATTCCTTTGAGGAGCAACAACTTGTTCTGAACTCCCCTCCCCTTTGGGTTGTGGCCCTTCAGAGCCTTCCTGATAAGCCTCCTGAGCTTGTCAAAGTCAGCTTTCCTGAAGTCAAGGACTTCTGTGTTGCTGACTGACTTGCCAGCTTTACGGCGGAAGGTGAAGGTGATCAGCTCATGGTCACTGTCACCCAGCTTCCCTTCGATCATTAGGTTGTTAATTAGGTCATCCCCCATTGCCAAAACCAGGTCAAGCAGTGCTTTACCTCTCGTCAGCCCGTCAACTTCTTGCGTCAGAGCTTATCCGTGCATGAGAGAGAGCTTTGCAAGCACTCGGATTTGGCGGAGCGCTCTTCCCACGAGATGTCTGGGTAGTTGAAGTCTCCCATGACAACCATACAAGTGGAGCATGTGGCCTCGGCCAATTCCCTGGCGAACTCCTGGTCAAGCTCTTGATCCTGGGTTGGAGGTCCGAGGTAGACTCCCACCATTGTGTCCTCTGTGCCATCTTCCCCACGGTTTTTAACCCAGAGGGTCTCCAGTCGTCCACCCTGGATGCCAGTGTAGGCTTGCGGGGATGCATAGCTTTCCTTGACATAGAGCTACACCCCCCGCCCATTTTGCCCACTCGATCCCTCTTGTACAAGGTATAGCCGTCTATACCTGTGGCCCAGTCATGGTGGAGTCCCACCAGGTCTCTGTTATCTCTATGACATCATAGTTATTTGTGTTAAGCAGGAGGACAAATTCCTCCTGTTTATTCCCCAAACTCCAGGCATTTGCGTACAGGCATGCAAATGTCCCTTTGGGGGCCCTTGCCTTGCCTACAGCTTGCTCCAGGGCTGGGTCGGGGTGGGCTCCCTTAAGTGCCTTGGCCTGTTTTCAGAACACTTTGGGTAAAGTGTTCTGGAAACAGGACAAATGTGGCATTCCCCACCCTGGGGCATAAGGAGTTGCCAGTCCTCCAGCCTCCCACAGTGCTCCTCACCCCTCTGTTCAGCAACCACGTGCATCTAACTGTGCTGAGAGGGCAGGGTGGGGTGGGACTGGAGTATCCTGTTTCATGACTTGGAAAATATGGTCACCCCATTTCTGTCTTCCTCCTTCCAGATAGGAAAACTGGCATTGAAAAGGGGTATTGAACTCAGTAGCTTCTTGGTTCAGACCACTTAATCTGTCCTTTCCTCCAGCCTGCCCTATTCTGGAGCCCTCTCTCTGTGTGTGTCAGGGCATCAGGCATCTGCCATATTGCTATTGTTAGAGCAGAAGAGTAGGATCAGAGCTAGCAGAGATCCGGTGCGTCTTGCTCTATGACTCTCTGAAGACAACAAAGCAGTTGGTTCCTTGTCCAGAGGGTACAGACAGCATATTTAGTTTCCGCAGCTCTGGGGGGATGAGTGCTTTGTATCCTGATCTCTTTGGATGTTTACCCCTCAATGCATGACAAGGCTGAGAGGCCCAACTGAGGCTAATTAAAATGGTGAAGGAATTGAGCATGATCTCTGTCCTTCAATCTGAGTCAATCTGGATGAGAAGCAGCTGGTTAATGAGAGATTTTAAGCCTCCCTGTCTTGAATGGGAGTTGTTGGCAACGTTAGGGTTAATGAACACACGCTTTCAGGCTAGACTTGTCTGTACAAAACCCAGGGCCTGACAGAATCGGCACAAATAGCCTTTGGGTTTGTATCTGACTCTTGCCTCCCACTGATTCAGCTTATACGTTTGCTGAAGCAAAGCCTTAATGAACATGCCCATAGAAGGAGTGAAGCAGCCCCAGCCTGCCAGGACGCTGGTTGGAGCATCTGGGCTTGGTTTCCAGGAAGTGCTGCTGCGTTGGCTTCCGGAGGGCTGCCGCAATGCCATTAAGCAACTTCTCCTCCCAGCAGCCACACGTTGACTTTGCTTTGATTAACTTGCTGCCCATCCTATTGCTTGCAGCAGCTTAAAGGCATCTAGCTGCCTGTCCCCTGCGCTTCAGAAACTGCCTCTAGCTTAAGTGGATTGTCCCTCGTCTTGTGCTTAAGGGGCTCAATGAATTTCAGGCTGGGAAGCAACTCGTTCTTGCTTTCTCATCTCCTCCCCAGCCTGTGTTGAGGCATTGAAGGGTGCCAGTGTGGTGTGCCCTGCTGCTGTGGCAGTGCCCGAACACAGCGTGCTGTCAAAAGCAGTTTTCCCGCAGCTCCTGCCGTGTCAGTGAAACAAATGCCGGCCCCAGGACTTGACCAACTCAGCAGGACAGAGCACTAACCATTTGGCAGCCAGTGAGCTCTCCTAACTGCAGGAGGATTTGTTTCATGTTCAAAGGTTCTCACTGTTTCAGTCTTGGGAAATGAGACCTTGCCTTGGAAATGCTGCATTTTACTCCTGGGACTGGTTCTGGCTTTGGGGTATAGTGGGAGGTATATACCTCCTACCCTCCTATAATGCCACTCTCAGAGGCTCTAGGGTGCCCTGTTGGCAGCTGATCCCTACATGATTTCACCAGGCCTGGGCAACACTGCTCCTGGCTTAGCAAAAGGAGTGTATTTTCCTCCTCCCTCCTCGGTGCCCTCCGAAGCATGGGGATAGTGGCTCGGATTTCAGTCTCTGCTGGGCTAAGCCCGTCTGTCGTCTTCGTGCCATTGACCTGCCATTCACCAAGCTGTCTCCGAGTTCTTAGTGTGAGGGGAGGTCAGTGCCAAACAAACATGCTAGCGTCCTTGCCCGAGAGCTGCTGCCCATACATCTCTTGTATCCCTCGGTTCAAGGCTTTCTGATGAGATAAGCTGCTGGGCTATTTGTTTGGACGTGCTCTTGTTTCGTGCTGTGTGTTGCTTGCACCAAGGCTAGTTCTTGTTGAACAAAGCGGAGATTGCAGGGTAAAGAAGGGGCAGTGCAGAGAGAATGAGACCTGCAGCACACCGTAAACCCATGGGGTTTGCAGAGTCTTCGATGGCTCTCCAGGGCTTGTTTACTGCTGGCAGTTAGAGGTAGCCTTATGTCACAAAATTTAGATTTAGCTTGGTGCTTTCCTGGCCTTTGGTGGGGTTCAGTGCAGTCTACAATAGACTCAAACCAGGGGTGAAGGACTTGGCTGGGTCTGGTTTTCCACAGAACTTGGCTCAGGAGTTGGTTTGGGTCCATCTCCCGTTAAAAAAACCCGTGGGGGGGAGCACTGTACCACTACAGTGGCAGCCATGTAAACAAGGACAATTCTACCTTGAGGGACGTGCCCTCTACATAACACTGGTTGGTGAGGGTAGTTGTCACAAACTATTACACAAATAAGTTAAAACAAGAGATTTTAATGTAGGGAAATCTATGCCCTCATCTCCCCTGGTGTCACCTATGACATACAGGATGTTCTTGATGCTTCGGGTATTGTGCCTTGAGGTTTTGTGTGAAGGTTTCAAGGGATGATGAGAAGGATTGTATGAATTCAGGGCACTGGACTCTGACCCTGGCAGTATTCCTGTGAATGACTGAGAGCCCCGTCCAAGGCGGGCTTTGTCCATCTCTAACGTTCATGATCGTGCAGATTTATAAACCGAGTTCGCTGGGTGCAGACTGTATGTCTGCGTTTACTCCCCTTAGCACTTCTTTCCTGACCAATTCAATGGACATGTAGCAACTGCTTCACTGTGGGAAGCAGAGACTCCTTTTCTAGCCCCTGTAATGCCTAGATCAGGTTAACACTGTACCTTGGCATTCCCCACTTGCGATCAGAAAATGTGCTGGGCTACACAAATTCTAATAAGGGAGCTTTGCAGCCGAGTTAAGTTTTGCGCAGTGGCTGCTGAAAAGACCCGACTGGGTCACAGACGCTTGTGGATGAACTCCGCGCATGTTATAACCTTCTTTGTTTGGTTGCACATTATGATTTGGTGCATAGCACCTCCAGGCAGAGTTGGCTTTCGGGGGAGGGGGCAATGTGAGCAACCGCTCAGGGCACCGTGGTCAGGCGGGTACCACACATGCATGCTTGCAGCAGCGCTCTCGCGTCACGTCACCCCACCCTAGCGGATCCGTGTCCCAGGCAGGTGGAGTGGTGCCTGGTCCAGCCTACCCTCCGCCCCCAGCTGCTGCTCAGGAAGAGCCAGGCTGGGCAGTGCAGGTGGCAGCAGTAGTGCCTGCCTGCCCACCCACCTGCCTGGCACACCATGCCATTCGGCTTCCCTGCCAGGCTGCATCCAGTACCCACGCCCACCTGCCTCTGCCTGCAGCAATGCTGCTGGGGGGGGGGCACCAAAATGCAAGGTCCTCAGGGCACCAGTTTGCCTAAGGCCAGCTCTGCCTCCAGGTGACATGTGGTTGTTCTGATCTGTGTTCCTATTTTCATAAGGCATTAAATCCCACTGTGTATAAAATGTAGGATTAAGCACCATCTTATTGCCCTCCACAGATAAAAAACTGAAAGGTTTTAGCAGTGATGGGCTTGATGTCCCTTCTGCTTGTGCTGGTGTCTCCCAGCTAACCCCTGACTTAGGTCAGTGTGGGGAGAAGAGAAGCACGTGCAGTGCAGGGGCTGGCAAGGGTCTGGTGCTGCAAGGTCTGTGGGGAACTCTTCTGGCTGTTGTGTGCATTACATGCCATGTAATAGAGACATGGTGTTTGAGGGGAGGCTTGGGGGATTGAGAGCCAGTGACCCCTTCAGAGGGCTCTGTAGCTAAGGAGTCCATGCAACTTGTTCTGCTGCTCGTGCTGGCATTTCTGTTGTATTTAAGTTCTTTGGTTCATCGCTTCTGGATCAAAAGTGGAGCATCCTTTTTCTCTCCTTACCTCTTTGCATCCTTTCCTATAAAGACAGTGATGCAGACCTTGCTGTCAATGGGAGCCCAGCCTGATAAAGGATGAAGAGGAACTCAAATAATCCTGGGAGTGTCTCACTGATGGTATGAGTACATCAGGGGGTGGGCAGGTACCTTTCGAGAGAAGAATTTTCCTGAGACCAAAGGAGGGAGCCTGTTTTTTCCTCCTAATCCTGGGTATCATTCCCTGAACACTTCACATCACCTGCATTTAACCTTAAAAGAGTAACTGAAAAAATGCCAATAGTGCATTTTAATTGCATATACTTGGGAATTCTCATCAGCATCTTTTTGGGCAGGTAATTGGATATTTGGACTAAGTGTACTTTTCCAGGAAAGGTATTTACCTTCCACAAATATTTTCTAGTGTTATGTTAGAAGCTAAAACTCCAAGGACCAAAAGCCTTTCAACTGAAAATGAGATTTTTGAATGGTTGAAATTTTGTTGCAGTTCAAAACGTGAGCATCTTGAGACATTTTCTGACGAGGTAGGGTTTTAATGCTGTAAATTCTCTCCCACCAAGGGGTTGAGTGATGGTTTAGTACCTGTTTTTTTTTTTTAAACAAAAGGGAGCTGAGAGAAATCTATTTTCAAAGGTTATCAGTAATGTTGGTAATTAATGCATCATGTTGTCAATAAACCTGATTAAAATGAATGTTATTAAAAACTGAACAGTTATTTGAAAATATGTATTTTAGGAATAATTCAGTTTCCATAAGAACTATTAAAAAAAATTATGACAATGCTGGATTTGTATCACCTTGAGAGCTGCGGATCACTTCTAGGTCAGGGGTAAGGCAGAGAGCAGGCTCAGTAAGTATTGTTGCTCTCAGAACTGTATTTGCTTGCAGGATAACCTGAGCATTTCAATCTCTAGGGTTATCATTACTACTAAATTCCATGTTAATTGGAAGGACTTGCATCAATTTGTGCTTCTTGAGCATTTTTCAGCTCCGGATTTCAGAACATTCATTGACTGAGTCTAGCCCCCTTTTCCTCCCTGTCCCAGTGAGGCAGAAAGCTGAGCCCCAGAGGGGCAATGTGGTTTACCCATATTTACAAAGTGCCTGAGTATACAACCCAAGGCTCCTACCCCACTGCTCTAACCATCTGGACATGGTCTCCTCTTGAAGAAGCAAATAGAAGCCTGGAATAAAAATGTCTTCGTCGACTATCCCACCCTGCAGGTCAGACTATGTACTGGAGCTGGGGACAGCAAGGGATATGGTGATGTGCTGGGTTGCTCAAGTGAGAGAGACACTTCGAAGGAACAGTGAAGCGTGTCCATCTGGGCTCCAGACTTGCTCAGGTGGGTGCAGACTGCTCATTGCTGCTAATTCACCGGCTTCCCCTGACTGAGGAACAAAACTACCACAAGTGGGTTGGTCTGCAGGGAGATCCCAGCAACACTCCCTCCCACCTCTCCCCCCCGCCCAGGAGGCTGTCCTAGATTTTTCCCTTTCCCTCAGCTGTACTTGTACCTCAGAAGCCGGGCAGCTTTGCAACAAGGAAGAGTCTGAAGACACAAAGCAAGACTTAGCTAACATGATAACTTGGCGTGTCCCCAGGCTATTCCGACCCTTGCTAAATGGACTTAACATTGGCAAAGCTCAGCCCTGCAAAGTAGCTGAGCACAGCCAGGCACCTGCCACGCTGCAGCCAGAGCGAAGCTTCAGCTCCACGCACTGGCTTCGTGACGTCCCAAGGGACCCCAGGTAAGTGGAAGGCAAAACTCCACCTCACTGCTGACAAAACAGCCTTTCAGGAAGGGCTAGTCATGGGCATCTAGCTCAGCCTGCTGAGATGCAGGGGGTAGGGAAAAGACCCATGAGGAAATGATTAGTGAGGGAGTCTGCAGCAAACTGTGTGAGATCTGCTAGCTGAGGTGAGAAGAGCTGCAGGACTGTGTGGTCTGTGTGGGATGTCTGGGCCAGATGTGTAGTTAGGGTGTAGTTCCTGCTGTATGGATTCTTGCTACCTTCTTGGTGCTGTAAAGGGGAGAGCAAGGAGTTGGGTTTGAATGGGGGAAGTGTCAATATTGGGGGGATGAGTCCAGCACATTCTGCTGGAAGCTCACGCTGTTGGGTTGGAGTGAGAGTATGTTCACACAACAGCCCCAACAGGGACTGTGGTGCAGTGCACATGAGCAAGCTTGAGTCCCAGTCACTCAGGCCTTGTGAGCATGGAGCTCAGCAGGTGTTGCAGGCTGTTGAGCTGTGCGCTGCCGCAGCTCCACTGCTGTTGGTTTGTGACCTAGCGAGCGTAATGGTACCCTGCATACCAGACTTCATGTGGCTGTCATCTCAGTCGGGGTGTTGAGTTCCTTTCCTCATTTTCAGTGTGAGTTTAGTGCCTGCTTGGCAGCACTGGAGAATGAAAACCTCCTTTTATTCATAGACAATGCATGGCCAGCTTCCCTCTTCCTCTTCTTCTGCCAACGTGCCTAACTCTGAGCTGGAAGGTGAGGGCAACTCACTCTTTGTGGTCCGGTTCTGGTTATTTATTTATACTGCAGTAGAGACCCCAGTGGAGATGAAGGCTCCATTGTGCTATCTTTTGTACAAACACAGCAACTCTCCCAAAAAAGCATATCGGTAAGACAAACCATGCAATGAGTGAGAGGGGAAAGAGGCACAGAGGCCATGTCCAGATGTGTGCAGATGTTTGGTTCCCCAGGGACAACTAACAAGGGTACATCTTGTGCTGCTGCTAGTTGTCCTCAGGGAACGCCCATACCACGCATGCTCTGGTGCGTGGCAGGTTACCTTGGGTGCGGTAGGGGAGGCTGGGGCTAGCGCACAGTTTCTGGCCCCAGCAGCCTTACCTGGGGTCCTTACCCCTTGTCGCTCCTGCAGCTGGAGTGTGGCTCCGGCTGGCCAGGCTCTGGTTTTGGGCTCCACATGCACTGCCCCACTTTTTTTCTGTGCCCTTTTTTTTTGACTTGGGGATGTTACCAAGGTCACCCAGGCAGGCAGAGAGAGAACCTCATCTCCCGAGTCCCACTGAACTGGGTTGCCTCAGTTTATTTCTTGACCCTGCAGTAGAGACCCCCAACCAAGTAGCTAATTCACACAAAGGTGGTGTCTTGTGCTGGGGAGACTTGATTCTTTTTGTAAAGTCTGCGGCCCATTTTCCAGTTCCCTTAATTTTACATTATCCCGCAGGGGGGTTTAGATTTTGGCAGCTTGGGGAAAGACAAAATCACATAGTGGGTCCTAAAAGTTTCAGATAGTGCTCTTCATTAAGCCTCTTTTTTGGAGTTGGTAGTTTGCTGTTTCTCAAAACCTACATCTCCATTCCTTTCCTTTAAGGATATGTCCTTCCCGTGGCCTCACTCCACAGCCACGTGAGGCAGTGCCACATGACATCAAATTCTGGCCTTGCCCTTTGCACCCAGCTCACGAGGGAGAGAACACAGCACAGGCTACAGTGCCACCAGGCTTTGGGTGGAGGCCAGCAGCTCACGTCACGTTTGAGTGATACTCCCCCTCTGAGGGCTGAGCAGGAGGTGGTGTTGAAACGTGACTGTTCTCTCTATGCAGGAACTAAGCCCTCGGGGCAAATAGACCTGTTCCATAATTAATAGCAGGAGCTGTTACACTACTGAAGTACAAATAGGAACAAATGTTAACTGTTTTTTCCTTCAACTTTTTCATAGATATTCTTACCATTTCCTTACATTTCCTGTGCATCTTCAAGACTGCTCAGTCTTTCTTTTAATGGTTCTCAGCATTTTCAGACTCAAGGCACCCCTTATTAGACTTAATGCACCCCTCGGAAAATAACAGCTTTTAGTTTTCACCAATTTTTCACTACAGAAAAATAATATAGCAATTCTTCAGTCCCAAAAACTCATCGACCACAACAGGTCAGAATGGTTTTGACACTATGGATTCCTCTTTGAAATCTCTGGGTTTATGTAGTGCATCATGTTTGCACACCTAACAGCTAACATTGCATGGCAACCTCTGGCAGCCTTGAAAAGATCTCACGGCACCCCAGGCTGTCATGGCATCCTGGTTGGGAATCGCAGCTTTACGTCTTCTGAAGGAATCCTCCTTCCGGTTGGATGGAGTTTCTCTTTAACCAGCCAGGGGGCCACAGTTAAGCATCCTGTGTTGTAGACTTATACTCAGGCTGGAGGCACTGTAGGACCAGAAGGCAGAAGCTTTGGATAGGGATCCCTATTCCTGTCTCCAGTACTACGCTACAAACCCTTTGCGTTTCTAAGGCAGGGGAGCTCTTTGTGTGGAAGAACTTGAAGAACCCATCAGGACTGGGCATTTTAGAGAGGCCCCCAGTTTCAGGCAGGGTTGTCTTTTAATAAGAAGTAAAAGCTGGGGGAAAGCCCATGGCTCTCTGCCTAACTGTACAAGGTAAAAAACTTTTTCCTCTGTTCTATGCAGAATCCGGGCCCATCGCCAGATTCCAGCAATCATTTGGAGATTACAGGGAAAAGCAAACATGTCCTTCACTTAACTGCTTAAAAATGTATGTTAAAGCAGATGCAAGTGGACTGGGGAAGATTAGATGCTGTGAATCAAAACTGATTTCCCTCTATTAGAGAAGGACCTCAGAGATCAGACTCTACCTCACTGTAGTTTGCCCACTAAACCCAAACACTTTTTTTTTTTTTTTACAGAAGCAAAGAACAAATGAGCCTGGAGGAGGATTGGGGGGTTTCACTGGGTCCAAGTCTTTGGATGGTTTTGAAAGTGTTGAGCCAAGTTTTGCAAGTCTTCCTTGCAGTAGGTAGTAAAAACATTGCCGTGATCTAGGCACTTACCAAACACAGTCATTTTCCAATAATCTTGCCATCTATGGTGAAGTGAGCAGGTCAAGAGAGAGGATAACAGCACATAATAAGTACATAATGCAGCTGCACCATGACGAGGGTGGCCATCATAGAGGACAATCTGGTTGTCCTCTCTAGGTACAAAACCAGACACCTTTTTTTTTCTCTTGAAGAGAGACAGCAATCCCTATTCATGTCTCCAGTACTACACTACAAACCCTTTGTGTTTCTAAGGCAGGGGAGCACTTTGTGTGGAAGAACTTGAAGAAGAAAAATACTACTATTTCTCTTCTCTTGACAAGAAAAATGGAGGACATAAAGGCATCAGGTTTCATATCAATAGAGGATAGAGTAGCAGAAAACTGGAATGCCCTCTATGATTGGCCACCCTCACGGTGACTGCAAGCAACACAGAAGAAACAAGAGTGTTAAATATGAGCAGGGGAGGAACCTTGTCAATTTGCTCATGATGCTCATATCAGACAGCAGGGACTGCACCAGAAAAGGTATGGGGTGACGGTGAAGCTGAAAAAAGGGGGAACAAGGCTGCGAATACTAGCTGAGTGGAGGGGGGCCACAGAGGTGGGGGACAAAGAGACTGAGGTAAGCAGCGATTTCTGTGTCAGCAAGGGGTGAAGAATCAAATGCAGAGGGCTACTGTGTGGCTGAGGTCTACTTCAAGTCTTTCCCTCCAGTCCAGTTCTCAACCTTTATCTGAGAGTTAAGGAGCTTCCCTTCAGGAAAGGAGAATGCGTTCAGGATAATTTGGAAGAAAAGCATGCTCCTTTGGGTAAAAGAAGGGGAATGTATAGAACTTTCTAACAAGTGTGATATGGGTCAGGCTGTAGTCCACTAGAAAGCTTATGACATGCCCAGAAAAAAAAGCCCAGCCAACTAAATAGAAAACATAATAGATCCCTTTATCTGACCTTAGAGAAAGGAGTTGTACTGATAAGCCTGTTTAGTGGGGCTTGGAACAGTCACTATCAATTGTTTTTCTGTTTAATTGACTTATTGCTTACAAAATTCCTTCCAGAAATACTTTTTAAGGCAACACTCCCTTGCATATGACCTTATAAAATGCTATTAAAAAAATTAGAGGCGCATTCTCCCGTAGTTATCTATTTTACAAAGTCTGAGATTTCCTGCAAGGATCAATCATTTTGGATGCTCAAGTTTTTGAGATGCACAGCTTGAGGCATCCAGAAAAGACCTTCAGAAAGTGCTGAGTATCTGCTCTGTGAATCGGGCCCATTTAAAGTGTCTCAATCTGGGCACTAAAAATCACTCCAGAAAATCCTGATTATAGATTTTGTTTGGGAGCAAAGGCTGTTTTGCCAAACATAACACAGCAATTCTGCCAGGATTTGAAACAGAAGATTTGAATTTTCTTTTAGCTAACAGTTCCCAGCAGTGCTGGGATCCAGACACGGCAGCCCTGAGAGTGAAACTGATGAGAATAGAACATGAAACTGACCAGAATAGTTCTACTGTCCAAACTGAGATGACTAAAATAGACAGCATAAATACAGCAGTTTTTAAAGAGCTGATGATCAGGATTTGGAAGTTTCTACTATTGCAGGTTATAGATGGACTCCATGTGACCAGCTGTCAAGTAAAAAGACACCAGTCAATTTAGAGAGAGATTGTGGCAGTGGTGCAATGTTGATTACTGCTACTTATCACAGAATATGGATCGGATAAAATACAATAATGATGACTGCCTCACAGGAGCAGGGGTAAATTCATCAGCCAGCTTGGCTGCCCTCTTCCTATACAGGCATTTTCCCAGGTGTATTTTCTTACCTCCTTCTGCAACATTGATCTGGGTTCATGCATTTTAACCAGATGTATATATCTTGCATCTTCTATCCTTTATAATTGAGAATATGAGAGGGTAATGAGTAATGTTTAACCTTGGTGCTTTTTCTTTTCTCTATTTCAGCACTCTCTATTAAAAGCAAATCAATGGGAGTCTCTGTATGCCAGGAAGAATTGATTTTCAGATCAGGTTTTCCTGGGATTGAATAGATTGGAAAGCTCTGTGAGCTGTTGCTTCTGCTTTTTCAGAGATGCTACCCAATTAACTATTCCCACTCTACTTGCTTCAGCTTTCCAAGAAAATGTGTATCATAAATTTAATCAGTGTAGTATAATATCCTTTTGGGCAGCTGAACCGGAAACTTCAAAGGGCTTGGTATAATTTAGGGTGTCTGATTTTTGCCTGCTTGTACTTGGGGGGCATGTTGTTCAGAGGTCAGTAGACAATGCTATATTTTCCCAGTGCGTGGGGCATCATCAAATGTTTCCTTGTGCCTTGGGCTTCTGGGAATGTGGCCTTGTGCTGGTTTGTACTCACATTAACTAAGCATCTCACTGCTAGAAACCGTGTTGCTTCCATCAGCCTTGTATAAGAGGGAAGTCAAGGGACTGCAGACTTGGCCAGTTCTCGCTGCTAAACAAACTCCATTCTCAAGGTTGCAAAATCTTTTTCCTGTGCCAGAAGTAGAAACAAGCAAGGCCCCCTGCACCACTCAAGAATGTATCTGAAGCTGTGAATGGGGTGATATACCTTTCCAGAGTGACTGGAGAGCAACTTGGAAGCTAAACGTAGAACACATGGGGGCAGGTTGACCAAACTGCTTTGAGCCCATGGGTCTTTGGGTGAGCTCCTCATTCAGAAACAGCATGCACAAGGGTGTCACTATAGGCAGTCTCCCACATTTTAAAAGGCTCTAAGAACCGATTTACATGTAGCCTGAGACAACGATGGTTTCAATTTGGCTGTGCAGTGGTTGATGGGAAATTAATTGGTGGGTCTCTTATTAGAAAGATGTCCCTAGTACAAACATCACCGATGGCCTTATTTGACTCTTTTATCTTTTCTGGCAGAGAGAACAAGGACTGAATGGGATATGGGAGCTGTTTCTTCCCTCTTCTCCTTAGCAGTGTCCCTGTCCTTTAGGTTAGTGGTAAGTGATACAGATAGAAAACTGTTCTGTGGATAACTAGAGGATTTAGATCTCCAGGGGGGTCAAGCCAAACCATGTATTGCCTTCAACAACAATGATTTAACTTCCCATGAATTCCCTACCTCTCACCTGGACAATATATCATGTCCTGCTTTTGGACCCCTGGTATGTAAAGTTTCTGATGCTTTATTTGAGCAGCCTGTGAAAGTCAAAGCATTCAGCAGCTAGTACATTTCCCTTGTACTCATTACTGGTCCACCAGACTGGACTATCGTTCTCTTGGGGGCAGACATCCTGGATGCCCAGTACTTTCTGCTTCTGTTCTGGCCAGAATCCCAATGCAAACTGTTCTTTTTCTACTGGTTATGGTAGTATTTTGCTTCTAGCAGGACCCCGGAAATGCAGAGACCTTTCTGAATATCAGCACCAATGTTGGGTTCTGTTTCAGTTTGGGGTAAGCTGTTTTCTGCAGGCTGCCTGCTAGATACTGTGGTGTTTTCTAGCACTGAAAGATAGGGCTGTGTGAGGCTTCAGACCGTGCTTTGGATCTGGAGAAGTTTCAGACACTTTGGTGTCTGAAGTAGCACGTCTGGATGGAAGCGCTGGCTTCCTTAGGCTTTCCGAAGTGTTTCGGAGCTTCTGAAGCGCTTCGGAAAAGCTTTGGACCTGCTTCAGGGATCTGGCCATAGGGTATAATGGGGAATCAATGAAATATCAATATCTTTGTTGTTTTTTGTATGATTTAGATGAAATGTGCAGGGATGGTAGCCTGTGCTGAAGGCATGAAGCCTGCCAAGGTTCAAGAAGGTTAGTGCAGGGGTTCGGGGGAAACTGCACCCCAAATTTCTGAAAGCAAAACTCATGTCACAACTATGCATTACAACATAGCAGGGTGAAAACTGCAGGGGTGGTGACCCCTGCTGAGGCCATGAAGCTTGCCAAGTTTCAAGAAGATCGGTGTAAGGGTTTGGGGGGAACTGCACCTCAAGATGCAGACAAGCAAAACTTGTGACATGGGTGACACTGCATGTGTTAAGGCGCTTCAGGGTGAAAGCTGCAGGGATGGTGGCCCCTGCTGTGGCCATGAAGCCTTCAGCTGTCAAGGAGATCGGTGCAGGGGTTTGGGTTCTGGGGCCCTGCACCTCCAGCTGCTGACAGGCAAAACTGTGTCTGCCTTGGGGTGGAGAGGGGAGACACTCCTGCAGGCCTGGCTGCTGAGCTACTGTGTTAGCAGTTACCAATCAGTCATGATTCACTCAGGGACCAGCTCAATACACAGTTGCAAGGGTAACCAGTTAATTAGCAATGATTAACATCTACAAAACCACAGACTAAGGAGAGGAAACAATCAATACAGACAATCAACTGCCCCAAGCCAGAGACAGTCAGTCCCACAAGCACCCATGTCACGAGTTTTGCCTGTCAGCAGCTAGGGGTGCAGGGCCCCAGAACCCCCCTGCACTGATCTCCTCGACAGCTGGCAGGCTTTGTGGCCTCAGCAGGGGCCACCATCCCTACAGCTTTCACCCTGAAGTGCCTTAACACACACAGGGTCACCCATGTCACGAGTTTTGCTTGTCAGTAGCTTGAGGTACAGTTTCCCCCAAACCCCTGCACTTATCTCCTTGAAACTTGGCAGACTTTGTGGTCTCACCAGGAGCTACCACCCTTGCAGTTTTCACTGCCCTGTGTTTTAACACATAGATGTGACATGAGTTTTGCTTTCAAGAATGTGGGGTACATTTCCCCCCAAACCCCTGCACTGATCTTCTTGAAACTTGGCAGGCTTCATGCTCTCAGCAGACGCTACCACTCCTGCAAGTGTCATCCAAAGAAGACAAAAAACAGCAAAGTAATAGATATTTCATTTATTCCCATTATACCCTATGGCTGAATCTCCAAGGCGGCTCTGAAGTTTCGTAGCCACTTCATCCGGATCAAAGCGGGACCCTGGTCTGGAGCTTCGGGTTGGATCCCTGGCATCTGAAGCGGCCAGATCCGAAGCCGGATCAAATAGCTGCCTACTTGCAGAGGCCTACTGAATGAGCTGCACAGTCTGGAGACTCAAAGTCTGGCTTTTCTATTGCAGTTGGGATACATACCACAATGCGCCAGCTATCGAATAGTGACTAGGACCCTGGCATGTTTTAGGAGCTCCAAAATTGATGAAGCTTTACCTGGGAAACACACATGTATATCACAGCACCTCTGGATACTTCCTGCCATGGAACAGCTTGAAGGTCACAAGCATACGTTCTGGAGTTGCCTGTGGTTACAGACACCCCTTTACTTCATGGCCTGATGCCCAGAGCTGTCTGCGGCATCCCACTCTCACTTGCAGAGTTCCTTATCTATACTAAGTTCTTCTTATTTCTCTACTGCGACTCTCTGTAGGAATCTGAGTAGGTCAAATGTGCACAAAGGAGCATGGGTAGTTTAACATCCAGGAGAGGTCTGTTTCCATCTTCAAAGCAACCACAGCAGAGGCAGCTCCCAACAAATCCACCCCAGGTTTTATACAGTGCCTGCTGGGTTTTATTGCTCTCATTATAAGAAGTTATGGGCGACCTGTATGGCTGGTTTCTGATGGACATTCTTGCAAAAATGGGTCTCAAGTTCCACTCAGGTTTCCAGCCAGAATAGGCACATTCAATAGTGTTGGCCATGCTTCCTCTTCACCTAGAGTTTCTTAGGGCTAACTCCAGCCTTAGTGAAATTGGGTGCAACTTCCCTTCAAAAGAGTGAGAGCTGCATCCCCTTTATGCTAAGACTGAATTTGGTTCCTGATGCCTTATACTTAGCCTCCCAGTGACTTAGGACATGACAGAAGGGCGGGTTCAGCATGCATTTCAGGTTGAATGAACAAAGAATGGAAATGGAGCATTAGCAAATAATCCCCCTGGGAAAACAAGAAAGGAAGCAAATGACAAAAGCCCTTGTTGTACAGTCTTAATCTGATCCCGAGCTGCTTTGCTGTGTAGTACCCACACCTTGGTAGAGACAGGATTAACCCATGGTGAGCCACCACCTCTCCAGTAACAGCTGTAGCCAGCCAGCCCCATGAGTTGAAATCAGTGATGCTCTCCATTTGCAGGTGTACTGGCTGCAGGTACAGGATGCAGGTACAAGATCCTACTTTGCTCCTCCTGACTCTGAACTGGACCCACACTGTACATCTACAGCATGGCTCTTCGGGACTTTCTCTCTCTATGCAAGCTTCTCACATGATGACTGGTTTGGATGTTGCCAAGGGTTGCCTCAGATGTGGAGGTGGATCAACCTTGTTTGAACTCCTTTAATTTCTTTTACAGCTCTGCAGAGAGAGTGACAGTGCATTTTATAAACCGGGATGGAGAGAAACTCACAGCCGTAGCCAAAGAAGGAGAGAGCTTGCTGGATGTGGTGGTGAATCAAAACTTGGGCATTGATGGCTTTGGTAGGTGCAATGCAGCGATAACATCCACCCTTGGGGCCTTACACAAATGTAGAATAACCAATAGGCAGCTGGGACTGTAAGGGCATCTTTACATGTGCTCCGGGGTGGGGTGCACCCAGCCACAGAGCAGGGTTCTCGGTGTAATGATGAAATAGGATTTCTCTTGCTCTTTTGGTTGCCATCTGTCTTAAAATGTATCCACCTGGGGGCTAGGAGTGCATTTATATACCCAAAAAGCAACCAGCTTTTCTGGCCCAAAAACCTTACAGAGCATGAACATGTTGAGTGGAGCATGGGTTTCGTATGGTTTCATACTCTCAGTTTATTTAAAAGGCCAGAATGGCAGTGTCTTTGCAAGCTCATCAGAGCTGGCACCCCAGTAGCCAGTATTAATGGATCTATTTCTTTATTTGAATGTATGACACATCCATAATTGATGTAACGTATCAACTCTGAAACCTCTCAGGGGATCTTCTCAGATACGAGGCACTAGGTTGTCAGCAAGTGTTCATGAGGGTAACTCCTTGGCTTCCTCTAGAATCTCTCCTGACCCACTAGACCTGGGGATAGATAGAACCTGTCCTTCCCACGGTTCCTTACAAGCATCTGTCTCCTTCTCTTGCCTGTCTTTGATGTACGGTGCTCTTTACCTGCAGGTGCATGTGAAGGGACGTTAGCTTGCTCCACTTGTCACCTCATCTTTGAGAGGGATGTCTTCCAGAAGCTGGATGCCATCTCAGACGAGGAAATGGATATGCTGGACCTGGCCTATGGGCTCAGCGACACGTAAGCATTCCTGCCTGTTGGAGCCAGCACTCAGAAACCTGCCTGATTTGTGCTCCGGAATGGGAAAGTTCTGTTTAGCTCATCTTAGTTCTGTCTTAGTTCTCTCTCTTTATAAAGATAGGACACTTGCCATTTGGTGGATGTGATTTATTTACTTTGAGTGGGTATTTAGAGAGTTTTCCCTGTGAAAAGTGCAGTCGCTGTCCACCAGCAGCTGGCCTGCTGTATGATCTCTGGGGATATATAGAAGGGAGCGGACATTACCAGTGGGTTCTGAGGATGTTATTCTTCGCTACATGAAATTCAGTCTCTGATGTGTGCTTTTCAGATCTCGCCTTGGGTGTCAGGTGTGTGTTAAGAAGTCGATGGATGGTCTGACTGTCCAGGTCCCCATGGAGGTATCTGACCTCAGGAGGCAGTTGGAAGTGGGAAAGCAAAGTAAACAGTAACCAGCGTTGGCGCCTGCACTAAGGTCTTTTATTTAGGCGTGGTGGTGGAGATGATGTTTGCTGCTTTTCTCTTTTTAAGTCTGTTATATTTCATTAACTCAGTGAAGCCTTGTAACTAATTTTTCATTCACGCATGTAGAACTTGATTCAGCATTGATCCCTGTTCAGCAAAGCTCTTACTTAAACACTGCTTAATATTAGGAATTTAAGCACATGCTTAGAGTTATGTACTGAATACAGATGGAATCAAGCATGTGCTTAAGTGTTTTGCTGAACTGGGGCTGCAGCAAGCATCTACTCTGCAGATGATTCTCATCCTTGAAAGTTAAGGATATGCCACTTACAGTCAAAGTTGGGAATTTTTCTGAGCTGACTATTTAACTGTAGAGAGCTTTCCCAACTTGAAGGGGTATGACTGTGTGCTGATTGTCTTGATGAAATAGTTTGTTAGTTTGATTAATAGCAATGTATCAATAACCTTTAAGATTCTGTTATTTTATAAAGAAGTTGAACAATTTTTCCATAAGCATGCTGTTATGCACTAATGTTACTAATTTCTCCAAATATCAGTTGCTTTCCTGATGACTGTAGCACCATTTATCTTGAAATAAAAGTCTAAATATCAGGTTTCTAGCCCAATGACATTTGTTTTTCAGGTATCAAAGTAGTAGTTGAGACCACAATAGAATTATTTTGGGGGCATAAATATGCAGTTGTTTTATCCATTTAACTTGTCACGCTCATTGGATTCTCCCTTGATGTTTGAGTGCGATTTCTAAACTAGCTGTCTCAGCTAGCCACATAGTTCAGTCTGTAACCCATTTTTTCTCATGCAAAATCCTGCTGTGGGATTTTTACAGATATCTTTCTCACCAAAATGGATTTTGTTGAAAATGCACAATGCCTTTAGCCAGCAGTTCCAACATAGCCCCTCCCCTGTGCTAAGCTGTTTAGTAACACCATAACATATTCGCCCTCATTAGCTGATAAAAGGACCTATTTTCTTCTGCAATGTGGTATTTGATTGTGGAAGTAACTTTTGCAGGGCTTCTCTGGGGTCAAGAATTTAGCATTACTAAAAGAGAAACTGGCTGGACATGTCAATGGAAAAAGTGTTGTGATGGGGGGATAAAAATTCCTGCTTTGGGTTAGAGGCCTAATGATTTCGATTAGAGATTAAGATGAGACGCAGTTGATGGGCAGGGCAGTGTGGGTCTCATCTGCCAACTGCATGGTTTCTTGCTCTTTCCTGCAAAGTGTGTTGTGCCCGATATCTGCAATAAAGCTGCTTCTCCCCCACTCTGCGCAGTTAATCAAGCTTCACACCTGCAACCTAATCCCACAGAGCTCGTTTCAGATGCTTACCCCAGCCAAACCAGTTTAAATGTCTCAATTTTTGGAAGGTGTATGAGAAACAGGCTGGGGAACTTGTGGCCCTAGGTGAGAAATACAATAAAAGTAGCCTTTCTTATCCTGAACTGCAAGGTTTGGCCTTGAAACCAGAGGCATTTATGGGAGATAACAGAACAAAAAAGTTAGACAAGCTTTTCAGATTCTCAAATAAGCTCTCTGACTGATCTTATTTTAAATGAGCTGATGTTTCAATCCATCCTGTCTATATTAAGATAATTTGGTCTCTCAGCTATTTTTATCTCTCGTATGCCTCGTTCTTGCCCTGCATTTATAAAGATTACACTGTTCGTAGAAATGTGCTGTGCCAGCCGGGAGTGTGGAAGGGGGAAGGGTCTTCTATGCAGCAACTTTTTTACAGAGAAGGTGATGTCCACAGGGGGATTTTTTTTGTGCACTTATGTTAACGGTAAAACAGCCTATTTAACCAAAATGTTTCATGTGCCAATGATTTCTAGACTTTGAATCAAGTTAAACACCACTAAGGAGAATACTGCTAATAACAGTCCTTTAGGTTTTACTCAGTTTGCTTTTTGCACTTTGCTGCCCAGTGAGGGAGGGAAGTACTACTGTTTTACAGATGGGAAATGGATGCACACAGAGGGTATTTTAAGGTCAACTTTAGCTGGCTTCACTAGTGGCTGGTCCTTTCTGGTGCCTCAATTTGAGCGGCTGAGCTGAGAAATTCGAAAAGGGCCTCATTATCTAAAATAACAGGATTTTCCGAAAATTGGGACTGTTTATGGGCATCTTAAACTCTGGTGTACCCAAATGATCAGTAACTTTTCAAGGGCTTTGTGCCCTGAAGTTAGGCATCCTTTTTCAAACGGACTGACTCTTAGCTTTGTTGAGCCCTTCTTCCCTACTCCCTGCTTATTGCATGTGTGCTTTTGCCCACGGAGAATAAAAAAGAAGTTGTTGTGAGAGTTTAAGGAGGCTTAAGAACATCTGGGACTTCTGCTACTGTCAAATCAAAACTATGAGGCTGGGGTAGTTAGTGCGGTCACCACAATTCAGCTGAGGCTAGCTATCCGTTAGCAGTATCTGAAAGCAGTTCAACCCCTCTCTTGTAGCAGCCTCTAGAAATGCAAAAATGGAGTCCACTGAGAAGAAACCACAGATTGTTCCTTCCCTTTGCACACACTCAGTCCTTTCTGTGCGTGCCTAGAGAAACCCACACTGCTCAGCTGTGTCACCTTTATTAGTCCTTGAGGAGCCTGGGGAGTAAGTAGCAACAATAGGAGGATACGCTGGGGAGCAGAGCATTTATTTTATGAGAGCTGTAATGTGCCCACTGCTATAACTTCCATGCTGTTCTTAGCTTTGGAGGATTTATTTATTATTTTAGTACCACAAAGCAAGTAATACTTGGTTTATGTAATGCAGCCTTTTACCTCATACCTCTTACTGTAGCCAGGCAGGTAGGGTTGGTTTGTGCAAGTCCTAGGAAGTGAGTGAGTTTTTCATCTCGTGCTGCATGGGTCACAGCAAGGGCAGAAGGATACGTGGGGGAGTGCATTTCTGCTTGTGGGATGCATCTCTTTGTTTTTGTCCTGCTTTTTTGCCAGATATGAGTATGATGCGAGTATGATAATCATTTCATAGTTCCCTAGTGGCTAATATTCCAGAACAGCAACCATTTTTTTGTATTCTTTATTTTGATGCATATTCCTATCAATTCCTTCCCTGCTAGGGGCCTACAATAATAATGTGCCTAACTATGATTCTTAGCACAGTGCCTTAGACATACCAGTAGTAAATTAGATTGGAGTTGTTAGTATACCTGGATTAATGAGCCAGCTGCAAATTACACTGGGCAGTTTTGAAACAGGGATCCAGATGATCAAATGAAAACTGGCCTAAAACAAATGGTTTGCTAAAAGGTTGAGTTTCTGCTTCTGTGAGATCTGAGTTTCTGTTTTTGTGTTGGCTTTGCTACACTAAAGCTGAACTGGCAAGGTTTGCTGAAATGAGAACAAAAACACCAACTTGATCCACAGGGCAATTGGTCCGGGCCATTACACACTGGCTGGAATTGCTCGAGCAACATTGGGGAAAAGCAGGTCCATGCAGCTGAGACGACAGTCCGAGTACAACGGCCTGAAGAACTGTCACTCCTGTAGCTTCCACTGGGCACACGAGGGAGCTCTTGACACAGCATTAGCTCCTCAAATGTAGGCAAAGGCAGAGAATGCAACTTGAATTCCTGTTTCTTCTGCTTTTCCATCCCCTTTTACCAACCTTCTCCACTTACAGTCTTCTCTGGAATTTGCAAACAGGGTTCATAACACTCAAATCACCTGCCCAGGTCAGAAGATTTTTACAAGGCAGCAGTCTGTTTAGTTCAGCTAGGAGTAATGCTGAAGTGATCCCCTCTGAATTTGGTGGAATATCACCATGGGGCTTTTAGGCGGTGTATAACGCAGGATGGGTGCTTGCGGCCTTCCAAAGCCCTCTTCAGACACTGTTGATTTATGTTGCTTGGCCCATAGGGTAGCATGCCACCATCAGTACAAAACTACAGCTAGGAGAGGCAGGGTATGGAGTTTGGAGCCACTGTGCTGCATTGGGCTTACCTACTTACTCTGCCTAACACATGGAGGTAAGATTCAGTTTTCCAGCCAGATAACTGGAAGTTCCCAGGTTTATTTGGAATCACAGGAGCGCAATGCAGCATCAAGGCTTCAAGTGATCTCGCTGAGCTACCGGCTTGCTATTGCAGGTCTAGGAGCCGGTTTGAAGCAGCCCCTCGCAGTGTCATACCATAGGACCTCTACCTGATTAAATTTCTCCTTCATTTTGGGCTCCGCTGCATGCAGTCAGGGAGAGCTGGGCCAGAACAAACCAATGGAGGTATTTTGTATATGGTGAGCCCCTCACACTGCTCATCGTTTGTATCTTTTGTCCCTACCCTCAGCTGTCCTTCGTGGCAGGAAGTGGTATATGCGGAGTTCAACTCACAAACTTAAGTGCCGAAAGTTAAGATGGAATGGGTTATAACCAAAGCAAAGATGTTACAGCTCCAGGGAATTAAGAGCTTCAATAGTAGAGATAGGCCTAACCAAACCTTGGGCGATTTCATGCAGGTGATTTCCAACCTAACACCCCTCTCTCCCCTGTACTATGACTTCCCCTTGCTAGAAGCCTGGCTCATTGCAGCTCCACACTCAGCGCTCACCTACTTGTGACTTCAAAGCAAGGCTGCAAGGTGCTGCTGAAAGCTGTCGGCACCCCATCCCTGGATCTAGGCGCGAGGCAACATACCCAGAGGGAGACCAGCTGAGCACTTAGCTGCTGGCTGGAGGGCCTAAGTGGCTGTCACATTGCCCTTCAGAACTTGGCTGCCTTTCCAGGAAAAGGCTCCTGGGGTGAGCAGGCTGGTTCTTTGATACGCAGGTAGTAAAAATAAATGGCATTCCCTGTTAGCCAGCGTACCCCTTGGCTGGTGCACAGTGCATCAGAGGTTTCCCCTATCCCCATGGAAAAAGGCCTCCTAATGAGGATGAGAGCAAATCGTATACAGTGCTATCCTGGGAGAGTGGCTTCCCCGGGTTTTTTAAAGAAATCAGAGATGCAGTCAAAGATGCTGGGAGAAAAAGCAGTAGCTGACCCCTTGGTACTAGAGTAGTTCCAGTCAGTCTGGAGGACACGGGAGCAAAATATGCAAAGCATGAATGAGTTACACCTGAAGTACGAGTCACTGCCTGTCTGAGGCTACTGAGGTGGACTGGTATGTCCTGGATCCACTGTGGATCAAGTCACACTTCCTGCATGACTTCTTCCCAACTTGTCTTCCTGAGCATCTGTGTCTACAATGGCTCGCTGTGAGGCCTTTCGGCATGTGTCATGCCAACTTTGAGTAATGTTGAGTCCTCCTTTTGTGATTTCAGGGGCAGGGACTTGCTGTTGCATATCACTATTTTCTCTGGTGAAGGAACATTGGCCTTTCTAGTGGAGGGAGTCAGGCCTACCTACCTATACTTGGTTCCTCTTTTTGTGAGAGGTCCATAGTAGGCTGAGAAGCTCTGCAAAAGTTGTCAAGCTACTACTCCTCAAAGTATTTCTCACTCTGTTTCTTTCCTGTCCTGACATTGTTGGGCTTGCCAAATCCTAGCATTACCAATGTTTTAAGCATTCTCCGGTCCTTTTGCACCAAAGAAAAACAAATAGCACAAAAAGGCCTTTATAATGTCATAGGCCAGGTGCGAACCACCACAGCTCCATAGAAGGATGCTGATTTACACCCACTCAGGAGATGGCCCTGAATTTGAGTGCTGTTTTATTCCTAGGAGGGACAAACAGCTTCCTTAGATCTCGAGTGAGTCAGACAATAACAGTAACTTCAGCAGGTAGTGTTATCTGCCACTGGGTGGTCTGCAGATGGTGGCCTATTTAAGAGTGATGGAACCAGTTTCACTCTCTGCACACATTCACTTCAGCTGGGATTGAGAGGCTATGCTACTCTGCTGTTGTAAAAGAGCAAAAGGAAGAGCTCTGTCTTGGGAGAAAAGTTCAAAGGAGCTGAGCTATGGGGCTTGCTTTAATAGTTCAGGCCCAGGACTTCTGCTAGGAGCTCTGGTGGTTGAATGTCAGTTCTAGCAATGACTTTTGCTGTGGTCTTAGCCAATTAGTTTCATCTCCCTGCCTTGGTGTCTCTCTCCATAAATGTGGATATAATAACAGCAATATTTTTCTCAAGGATTAATTAGCTAATGTCTGTAAAACATTTTGAAGATGAAAAGCCCTGTCTGTATAAGTGCTGAGTATGATTAAGCTTGCCTCAGCTGGAAGATATCAAAGCTGGTTCAATTATTGCAGAGATAAAGCACTTTCCAAATCTCCAGTGTGGAAGTCATTTTCATAGACACAAATGTAGGTTATAATAATATTCTGATGCAGCTTTAAACATAAGTTCCAGAGATCTTTCCTTTTATCCTAATCTTGACTTGTCAGCTGCCATGTACTGTACTATTTTTTCCAAGCATTTCTGCACTGATAGGAGCTAAAATGGTCTCAAATGTGAATTGTGTGGTGTGCTTGTCTGCATACAGGCACCGGATGGTATGGTAGCCTGCTGCTGGGTATCTCTTATCAGGGACTGACAGAACAGAATTGCTCTCACAAGAATTTAAGTAGAATTAATATTCTGGTCCTCACCAAGTGCCAATTTATATTTGCTGCCTTGAAGTTCCTCAGATTAGAAGTGGCAGGTTGGGGTTATCAGCCCAGCAGTAGCAGAGACTGCTGTAGGTTTGTGTTTTTATCATGTGTTCATTTACAGACTTACAAATTCACTGCCTGTATTTTACATATATGCAATTAAGTTTCCGTTGAAGCCAAGGGAAAGACTTCCAGTAACTTCAGTGGGCATGACATCGGGCCGGTGTTAGCATTTATCTCTGGGTTTCTGAAAAAGCACACATTGCAGTAGAACTGACCATCACCAGATTCTTCAATGCAGATTCACTGATTGACAAGCAAAAACAGCATCGTGCTGTTTTACTTCTGGTGCTTTCCACTTCCTACAGATCGGAAAGCCATTTCTTACAACTTCATTTTGTTTTCTGCTGGAGATGGAAGCGGTCTTTGAGGGAGCTCTCAAAGCTTAGGGTTCAGTTAAAAGAAATAAATGCACCGTGGGGCTGTATGCAGTGTTCCAGTAAAAGTCAGGTGATTGTTGGGGTAAACAACTAGAATTTGAGAAATTGGTGGAAATCTATATCCAGGTAACTGTCTTGTTAGCTACAAATAAAAATGACCCATGGAAGAAAGAACAATGGTGAGGAAGCATCAAGGACACTGCATGTGCTCAGAGCTCAGTGCACGCACAGTGATTAGAAATCAGTGAAGAGCAGTTGCCACTCTTTCTTCCATGCCCTTAGGGTTCTCCAGTGGGTGCGGGTCACCAGAAGATTGTGGAAGATCCCAGCACAGGTGCCACAATCACGTGTACAGAGGAAAGCAGAGGCTGTTTACCGAAACGCTGGTGGTTTTATTCAACCGGGTTGTTGAAAGTTTTCCCCATAGAGAACCCCTGCTATACACGGGGCAAAAAAGAGGAATGAGATAATCCAGAGCTGGGGCAAAAAAAGGGTCACAACACAACCTGCATTTGTCTGTCTGTAAATTCAAGGTGTACCAAATCCTTGTACTTCTTCTCAATGAAACTTCTTCAGTTGAATATGTTGCCTCTGGTGACCACATTCTCTGCACTTAGCTTTGGAGTCAAGGAAACATTGTTCTAGCATAGAAACATGTTTGCTTGGTGCAGCATGGACAGCCCAGGGTACTCATGGTTGGGGCCATAAGATATCCTTCTTTCTTTTCTCATGTCCTTGTGACAAGCTATTTAGCGGAACTCACAAATTCATTGGAATCTGACATGGCCGCACTGTGAGCACTTCTGCCGTGGCCTTGAATTCTTGACCTCTGGGCTTCCAGCCACTTGCCCCAGTGTCTACAACTCTGGCCATAAGACTGTGGAAATAAGAACCACTTCATGCTTCCGGCTTCCCATTAATCCCCCATCACAGCACATTGGATGATCAATGGCTGATGGAAAGAACAGTAAGTGCTTGCAAGCACGGCCAGTATCCATTGGGCTGTTGCAGCTGGAAACTAATGTTAAGGGAGTTTTGGGAAGCGAACACACATACATCATAGGGACACACAGCAGGAGGAGGAGGAAGAGGTGGAGGAGGAGAATGAGGTGCTAGTATTAGGTGAGGAATGAGTTGGTGCTAATGTGATGGGTCAGTGTGTTCCCTAGTTTTGAGAGTTCCTCGAAATGATGACCAAAAACAGCTTGTCCACTGGACGCAGGATAAGCAGGCAAGGGGGCTTTGTGACCAGGCTTAATGGGAACGATAGCAAAATGCTGACTTAGAGCAGTTGTTTGATGGCTGCTTCACACAGCTCCCTGTGGGACCAGCCTTGTGAACTGTGATGTGCCTCTGACCTTTCTGAACCTCAAGGAATTGGCAGAAGATCATGTATGGCTAGGAGCAGGGTGGGAGGGAGGAGAGGAGAGAGGGTTTGTTGCCTTAACTCAGTGTGGGTAATTTCTGGATAAGCAACAAATATGGGATTGTTTTCTTAGGCTCAAAAAGGAAAGCAGTGTGGGACCTGCAGGGAAAGTGAGTTCTTATGCTGAAAGTGTTTGTTTGCTTGAAAGCAGCCCAGTGAGGCAGGGTCTTTGCAGTCCTAAATTAAATGAGGTCCCTCCACTAGGAAATACATTTTTCTGTCAGTTTTCACACTTCTAAAGATATCAGCTGAGCTCTGCAGCCCTTCCCATTACCTCCAGCTGTAATAGCCCATGGGCAAAGGGATTATATCCCCTCCACCCCCTCTTTTTTCTATTAGTACTTGTATATGGTAAGCTGCTTCCTGCTCCTACCCAGCTGTGCTTTGATATGCAGAGGTGGAAAAGAGGTTAAGGCACCAGAGCTAAAGGGGAAATGCTTGCCACACACATGTTCACCAATCGCCCTCACCTCTGCTGAATGCTTTCCTTACCTCAGCCACAGAAGTTCACAGACAATAAAGTGACCCTGGATCCAGCTGTTGGTTCTTGCCAGGGTTAAGATGAGTGACCGAGCCTGATCTTTGTACCCATCACCATCAAGGTGGCCCCTGAGATCCACCTGCCAACCCTATCTGTGGCTAGTGCAGCTAATGCTCTTGTTGCACGAGAAGGTAAAACTGATGAAGTTCAGAAGGTTTGCAATATTGAAGGAAGCCATGTAACCACTCACTCCTAAGTTTCAAACTACTTGCAAAAAACTTACCATTATGGTGATACTGCAGCTGTCATTGGGAGCTGAGTCCACTGCAGTGGCAACACATGATGGGGGGTCACAGGTGGAGTGTACATGGAAGAGGGTGGGAGGACAGGAGGGTAAATGGGCAGGTTGGGGAGGACATACACTATAGGTGGTGGGGTGGGAGGGGAAGAATTAAGAGGGGGTAGAAAATGAAGGGATTATTGGCCTCCCCCATTTTAAAATAATAATTGTTCTGAGTGGCCCCGTCCCGACCTGAACTGCCTGCTGTAAGGGAGGAGGGAGAAGTGAAAGAGGGTAAAAAAGAACACACAGGGGCACCTACTGGCTAAGGGCTGGAACACAGCACCCCCTCGTGGCAAAGGGGATTAATTAGAAGTCTTTGGAGTCTCTGGCTATTTGCATGAATAAATCCACAGTTGGAGTGGCGTACCTGGAGAGCGCAGCAAATTAACACATCTCTGAGTAGTGTTAGTTTGAGGTGCTAAATGGACTTCAGAGTGGCAGGAAATCCTGGGTTGTGCAAACACAAACGCAGTTGCGTTGACGTAAACAGGAGATCATTTCACCTACACATGCCTCTAGAAGACAGTTCTCCTGGCTATTGATCACCAGTTACCTCACAACTGTTGCTAACACCACTTGGAAGCATGTGTGGTTTGGGGATGGATAGATAGATAGATATCTATCGAGGTATATGTGCAAAATGTTATCCATTATTACCCATTTTCAAGCACTGCTGGTGTAAGATTACTTCTAGGGCAGTGGTTTTCAACCATTTTTCATTTGTGGGCCCCTAAAAAATTTTGAACGGAGGTGTGGACCACTTTGGAAATTTCAAATGGAGATGTGGACCCCTTTGAATTGTAAGTGCAGTTATTCACATACCTTTGATTGATCATAGTAATCTTTTGTGGACCCCTTAGACATAGTCTGTGGAGCCTCAGGAGTCTGTGGACCACAGGTTGAAAACCACTGTTCTAGGGCATGTCTATATGGCACGATATAGTGCAATGTAGGGATACCTAAGCTAGCAGGATATGAATGATTTGGGAGGTACCAGAAGCAGTCTTGCCATGGCAGTGTGGAGAATCACAAAGCCTAATTTACTTTATGTCTGAGCAATGAAGTTCTGTGCTACCACCCCTAGCTTGTTCTTGGTGCTTTCTTTTTAGTGTTGTAGCACGGCAGCTAAGTGCTTAAGGTGCCTTTTTATAGCTTAGAAGGCATGAGTTCAAGCTGTGCTCTAAACTTATGTCAAAGGCCCCCCTCAACTGTAAACGGGTATCTGCTCATTCAGAATGAGGAGTCAAAAGTAGCTACATACAATGCTGGTCATATCACTGCCTTGCATGCTATTGGCTGAAAAACTGGTGTGCCTTCACTGCAGCAGTCCATTGAACCATTAAGCTCAGATGACCCTTCCTTCCTTTAGAATAAGCTGGGCTTTTTTGTGTGCTGCATCACAATGCACACTATAAGCATTCCCTTAGATGCTGGGCCTGGGTTGTCGTTACACTCGTTTCTACAAGTACAGATCAGTGCATGCGGCTGTTGCTAGTTGGTAAATGCATGAGTGCTTTGGCTGCTTTGTGATATGGTTATGTGTGGGTAATCTGTCTGTGAGTGATGATTTGTTGTTGCAGGGTTGTTTCTGTGGTACTCTAGCCACTACGCTAAGTTGTTGGACATTGTTCTTTCACGGAGTGGGGGAAAAAAGAGTAATAAACACACTGGCTGGAAAAGATAAAGGGAATATATTTATCAAACCAAAGTGAGGCAATGGTAGTCTTATCTGGGGCCACCATGCTGCCTCTTTAAATTTGCTAATGAATTTAACTTATTTTGAATTATTTTCAGTGACTTCTTGTGAGACAGACTTGAAGGCTCTTGTTCTGCTTTTGGCCAGAGCTCTGGATCTAGAGGTTCTGCCAAAACTTCCTGTTTGGACTGAGAGCTGCCCAGCAATTGGACCAGTTTAAAATGCCTGGAGCATAAATGAACTTCTCTTTCGTCAAACACAGATTAACTCTTCTTTTAGTATTTATTGCTTTCACCTGCCTTGAAAAGGGGAAATAATTTCATTGTAGCTTCCGTAACCCGAGTGGTACGCCAAGATGTACCCCCTCTCCAGTTGAAGGGATCAGAGCAGGTGCACGAGCACTGTGGGGGGTGTAGGGACCCTCCTTCCCTATTGAGCAGAGCCAGATCACCAATGGGGACTTAAACATACACCATTTAATGAGAGAAACTGTGGTGGGAAAGTAACATATATAAACCAGGGGATATAAGGGACACTACAATACTCTGAGGGGATGGGATTCAATACATTTTAGGCATTCACATTCATAGACATATTCATCTATTTAACCAAAGACAGGTTTAACAAAATATAAAATGCAAACAACACAATAACCAATACTGATTGACAAAATACAAAATGCACAAAATACAAAACACCAAATAACAAGAGATATAGGGTGCAGGTACCTGGAGGGGGAAAGCGCAATGACCCCCTCCACTCCAACAAGAATTTTTCTCACCCCTACTTGACCCTTTTATCACCCTCAAGGTGCCCTGAAGAGCCAATCAGGGGACATGGAGGGTGAGTCTCTGGAGCCTGATTGGTGAGGAAAGGGAATCCCAAGCCCTCCAATTATCTTTTACCCTTTCAAAACCCCTGGGCCAAAGCACTACCAGCTAGCCCATCATACTTCTGTCTGTCCCTCAGGATCCTTCAAAAATTGCAGTTCATTTTAGAGCAATGTTTGTATTTTATGGCAGCAATCCTTTTCCTTCGCTGGGATTTTTTTCATTAAGATAAATATCCCTGTATCACCCGTGGTATCCACCAAGAGGAACTATTTTCTTCAGTCTTCAGCTGTGGAAAACCACCAATGCTGTCATAATTGTGTTAGGGCCAAGCATGGGATAGGCCATTCTACACCAATATCTTGGACTTAAAGTGCAGGCTTAATAAAAGAATAGCAAAGAACTTGTAGAGGCTCATTAAAAGACTGCTAGGCTATGCATAAAGCCAGGCAGCGTGAATACTTCTGGTTGCTTTCCCCATTCAGTGAAATTTATGATATATGTGGTGACACTTTCACAGCAGTGTGAAAGGTCCAATTCTTTTCTCTTGTACCTGCGTTGCAGTCAATAGACTTTGGCACAAGTGTGGATATTATAGGGGGAAAAATGAAGGATGCTGTCAGGCTCAGCATGTTGATAATGAGCAAGGAAGATGGTTTTTCAGCCCCAGTGGACTGCCTGAAATCTCCCCTAGGGTTGATATTCTGTTACCCTTTATGCACCCTTTATGGCAGTTTTCCAGACATATGTGGTATTTTTGGCACATAGGCGTAGTTTACAATTATGTTACCTATTCCATATGGCTGGTTAAGCATCCAAAGGGCTACTTGCCCAGCAGGATATGCTTGGGTGAGGCTATGTATATGAGTGTGAGTACTGGTAACAAAACAGAGGACTGTCCCATGATTTAGATCACCTTGCAAGCATGAGACCTCATTTCTAAGCTTTCATTTACAGGTGGTTTAACAGGAAACTCTCTGGCTTCACAGCACAGCGCTCTAACCATTGCACCTCAGTTTAGATTTTCTCCACAGCCTTCCTCAGTGCTCCTTTTGAAACTGAGCGTAATAGGTAACTGGATAAAATGGATGGAGAGTAGTAGGGGAGTTTCTGCCCCACTGGAAGAATGGGTCTGGAGTATAATGCTGAGTTTACTCCCTTCTAGGGCAGCAGCCATCTCACCAAGCCACACACTTCCTAGCATGTTCTTTCTCCTGCCTGACATAGCGTTTGCTTTTGCTTGCCAAGGCAGCTGGCTTCAAAAGGCCTCTTGAGAGAGTCCTGGATGATGTTTGATCCGTACTGTGGTGGTTAGAGCACTGCGCTAGTAAGTAAGAGGCATACAGGATCAAATTCCCCCATGTGAGTGGGACGTAGAAGCTGGGATAAGAGCCTTGATCTGAGCAGAATGTTGTGTCTTATACACACCGAGCGTATGCACATATGTACCTGTACCTGCCCAGCCAGTGCTTGGCCTGCTGGTCATCCACAGCAGCAATGTGTATATGTATGTGTCCACACAACACAGATAATAAACTGCAAACTGGTATAAATACAAACGTGCCACTTACTGCAAGTGGAAAACTGCCTTCTGGGGTACAAGGGATAATGAGATTTGGGCCTTGTCAGGTCAGCTATAACTTAGCATTGTTATCATCTGATCATTGTTTAGCGACCTCTCTAAATTGAACTCATAGGTCCTAGTTCAGATACTAGTCAAGAAAAGTTGATACCACAAAAGCTCAGTGGTAGACATGGTTTCTGTATCAGCAGTCACAGCAGAGTGGGGGGTGAAGTGCCGGATAGAGGAAGGTTTATTCATGATCACATAAGGCCAGGCGCAGAAAAGGACTTGACCTGCACTGCAAATGGAATTTAAGCACTGAATGGAAGTGAGCGATCCACAAACCCTGCTTAACCATGTAGGCACCAAAGTCTGTTTTATGGTGAAAAGTTACTCTGGTGCTCTTCTGGCATTAGCCTGTTTTTTAGGGTAAGCAGATTACTGTGGTTGCCCTCTTTGCTTACTCCTTAACTACCCAGTACAATATTAAGCAGATTAGATTCGTTCTGTCAAATAAATTGTTAATTCACTCTTGCATAATGATAATGATTGCAGCAAGAAACAAAATGAAGAATGAGAAAATCAAAATGTACCAACAGTCAATTTGTCTTTTTTCTTTAAGCCTGGGGCTGGCATTTTTTTAGCCAATTCTCCTTCTCTTGCAAGTATATGAGTTATGGCTGGCAACTTTCTCATCAGTACTCTGCAGTTGGCCTTTTCAGTTGAAATTAAACCAACACTGTCTTCCATGATCTTCTTATCTGTGGGTCTGAAGATGGCTGACGAGGCCGACTTGGGATCAATAGGCTCTGCTGCAACTCGGGCACATGTTTCCTTGCAGGGTGGCTGGCTCCGGATTCTTGGCTCAATCTGCAACACGCTGTTTCTGTTTGTCCATCTCCTGTTGTCTTCATAAAGTTTCAAAGTTCTGTAATCCTTGTAGCAGACTTTTCCACCATTTGGGGCTGTCCTGGGCGATAATCACCCACAAGTTGATGTCAGGGTTGTACCATACAGGAGACGTCTCCTGAATGTTGTCAGCAACCAAGACTGAGCCACCATAACATGCGAATATATGTTTGTTAAGTACATTTTTAAAACTGTCATTCTCCCCTTTTGATATATAGTCTAGCAAGGTTTGTGGATATGAGATTGTGGCTTTCGCTCCTGAAGCCAACTGCCTAAATCCCTTTGTGGATCAGGTCCTTAATCCCATTGTATCAATTTCCTGTCTGTAAAATGGAGACAATAGTACAGGCAGTCCTCAGACTTACGACACAATTGGTTCCTGAAAACCGTGTCTTAAGTTGAAACGTTGTAACTCACAACCAATTGCCCCACAGGAAACAACGTTATAAATGGGGGATTGGTTCCTGAACCAAGGCCTGATACACTATGTTCACCCAAAATAACCCAGAATTTTGTACAGTACTCAATTATATAAAATAAATAAATGTAGCTATAGTACTTGTCTATATGAAGTTATGTATTTGTATTGTAAATATTCCAGATCTGGGGGTCACACGTCCCTCCCCCACCTTCCCTATGCCCTCCTGGACAAGTGGCAGGAGCTGCCAGACAGGCTGCAGCTTCTCCTGCAGCTGCCCAGCTCAGCCCCGACTGCCTGCCCCAGCCCAGTGCGAGCAGCCAGGGGATCAGCCGGATGAGCTGTGGCTTCTCCTGTGGTCGTCCGGCGCAGCCCTGGCACTCCTGCAGCTGGGGGAGCAGCTGGCCAAGCTGCGGCTTCTCCTGCCACCCATAGACCCGCTTCCAGAGCCCGGCGCAGCCCCATCTGTGCAGCGTTTGCCCCTCCCCCTGTTCCAGCCCCAGCTTCCCCCTCCCGCAGAGGCCCTGATGTGTCCCGCCACGGCCCTTTCCTTCCCCTTCCTCTTCGCCTTCCCCTTCCAAAGACAGCTGTATCCAGCATTCAGCATTGTAAAGTTGAAACCCATGTTGGAACGTCGAAACCCAGGTGTCAATTTACAAATGGCGTAACTGCGGTTCATCGTAACTTGAACTGACGTAAGTCGAGGACTGCCTGTATAGTGATTTGCAGTCAGGGTGCTATGCTGCTCTGGGGTGTCATGAGATTCTTTTAAGAGTGGTGCACAATATTAGTACTATTAAGTGTGCAAAAAATCTTCACTGCCATGCATTTCCATTTTCACAGACTTGCAGTTTGTATACTGGTTTGAGCTTTTATTTGATCCAAGAGAGTACACAAACACCAACAGCATCTCCCTATGCCTGAAGAAGGGTGTTTGTGCCCGAAAGCTTGTAAAGAACAATTTCTCCGCTATTTAGTTGGTCTAATAAAAGATATCACATTTTTACCCAAAGAACCTTTTCTGCTTATCTCCTTAGACCAACACAGCTATAACCAACACCTCCCACGTGAGTCACAAGATAAAGCCAGAAATTTCAAATAGGAATCCATTGGGTCAAAAACCATTCTGACCTGTTGTGGTCCTTCTGAGCTTTTTGGAACAAAAGAATTGCTCTATTGCTTTTCTGTAGTCAAAAAGTGAGTGACAGCTAAAAGCTGGGATTTCCAGAGAGGTACCCTGAGTCTAACAAGGGGTGCTTTTAGTCCAATGAGAAGGTTTCTTGAGTCTAAAAAAGGTTGAGAACTGCTGCAATAGCACTTCCCAACTCCCCAGGGGTGAAAGCATGAATGGCACATGCCTCTGGCAGGTGGGGAGGTCCCACAGACCCTGCTGGCGCTGTTGGTGGCAGGGGGTAGGGGCAGTGAGTGCCAACCAGGGATCGGCGACCACCTGCAGGTGCTGCTGGCAGCATCAGTGGCCAGAGGCGATCATGGACTGCCCACAGACACCACCAGCTGTGCCAGCAGTGGAGTGGTGAGTGTCAACCCTTTTGCAGGGAGTGCACTGCCACGTGCAGGGGGTGCACGTGCACCCATGTGCACCCCCTGCATGTCGACCCTGGATGAAAGCAGGTTAATCCGGCCATAGACTTAACTAGCTAAATTGTACTTGTCTAGGCTGCAACACCACTAGAGAAGAGCCCTTTAAGCTGTAGGGGCTGGGCTCCATATATCTGTGCAGGAACTTGCACTGTTGCTGCTTAGCTTCTATACAGAATCAGGAGCAATAGAAGACAGTTGTGCTAGGTCTGGCAAGCCAGGCCATCACCCCTTCACTAGATATTATAAAACTGAAGATAAGGAAACCATAGAAAATCACCAAACATCAAGTGTCAAACAGGCGTGCTTCTTTTATTGAAATAGTTACACCCACAGCTTGGGAAAAGAAAGTGAACAGCTCTTTAAGGAGCATGTGTGAGGGGAATGATTGCAAGTGGTTTGTATTACAATATATACACCTTGCATCACACAAAGGCCATCAAGGTGAGCCAGGGATAAAAGGAACCATAGCTTGTGAGATAAAAGTCACAGGTACCAAATCAAGCTCTGTACACCTTGAAAAATGGGCTATTGCTCTCCCTTGTTCTCTGACAACATGGAGTTTATTAACCACAGTCAAAGAGTGCTGAGCCAGCTGCTTTCTACTGATTGCAAGGGGGTGTTGAGTAGACTAGTCAAGGTGACATGTAGTCATTGGACATTTCTTCTTCATCTGCATTAGGGTCCAACCCTGTGATGTGCTGAGCAGGTCCAGCAATAGGAATCAATGACTCTCAGCAGCTTGCAGGGTCCAGCAGCACAATGAGAGATTAGGCCCTACAGCAGTGAATAGGAATGTACAAATTCCTTGGGCTTTCATTTTCTTTTCTCTTGCTCTCTCCACCTTGTCAAACCCACTTTATTTTTATTTCCAGCAGTGGAAGTGTAGTGTTGGTGGGGGTGACCAATTTGGAAAACTCCTGAGCAACATCCATTCAAACTCCCCAAACCTTTTTAAACTTTGAGACTTTTCCCTTCTATAAAACCCTCTTTTTCCTCATTGCCATTGAACTCATCTGACTACCTCATCTTTGAAGATGGGGCTGCAGCATTCTTAACCTCTAACCACTTTTCCAAAAGGCTAAGGCAGCCTTGTTGAATATAGTGATTTGGATGCTCTGCCTGCCTTTCATTTCCTGGTGAAACACTTGCAAACTAGTTACCAAAAATGTTTCTGACACTCCTGCCAGTTGTCCTTATCCTAATAGCCAGGCCTGTTGCTTTCAGTCTGAACGCTGGTGTTTGTGTTTCGTTAAGGGGGACTTATCTGTCCTCAGAGGCAGCAGTAAGCGCTATCTAATAGCTTGCTCTTTCCTGACCTTCACATCATCTAGCACTTGGAGTAGTGGGCCATTCTCTGGCCAGAAAGGACCTAACTGCAGCATCCACTCAGCAACACATCTTAACTACTTTCACAACCCTTTAACTACCATGCCAAAATCAAACCATATGCAACTCCTCATAAAAGTCACTAGGAATTTAATGAGGATCCCTATGCACATTGCATCTTTTACTACCTTGTTAAAAAATATGAGTTATGAATTTTTACCATCGATTAGGAGCCCTCATGAAAGGATTGTATCCTGTACTAGGATTGTATAGGACCAACTATTCCCAAAAGGTAACAAAGGAGCAGGGCTCCTCAGCGGTGGTGAAGTGTCATAGCTCTCTTGAGGTGGTGGAGCCCTTTCCCAAATATTTGATGGGAAGAGGTGGGAGAGAAGAAAATGAACACACTATAACAGATTGGAAGCCACAGATCTCAAAAACATGCTTCTCACTCAACCCATGAGGAACTGTGGGTGCTTTGCTCCTGAATGCACTGTTCGGGTGCCCTTGAAACCCACCTCAATCATCAGCAGCAACAAACTCCTTCAATTTTGATGAGCCAAACCACAGAGCCAAAGGAAGTTGGAGAAGGAAGAACCAAGCTAACTCTTAATTCAGGGGGAAGCTCCTTGCTCTGGATTCCCATGAATGTCGATAAGAAAAAGATAACATAGTGGAGCTCACTACAAGCTAAAATAAATGCAGGCTGACACAACACTTTGCTTCATATTCCCGGGTTCTTTTGTAAACTTAAGAAAACCTACAGAACGTGCTTTGGGGTTAGGGGGAGGGTGTTTTAATTAGGGTGGCTCCCAAGAGCCACTCTAATTAAAAAGCTCACAATGTCTTGCACATTCAGTGTCCCGCATTTCAAAATGGTGGTAGAAGCACTTGAACTAAAACTCATTCAACGAGGCTCATTGGATGAGACGCTGCAGGACGCTGAAGTGCTTTAATTAAAACGCTCCATCTGCTCTGATGCAGTCTGACCAGCGCGAACTGGAACACGTGCAAAAGTGTTGTATGAGTTTGCAGGTTTGCCGGCCAAACCCCTTCACGTTCCTGTGTGCACCTGCAATTCTAGGCAAAACAACAAGGAGAGCCTGAAATTTTGAGGGAAATTCTTTGTACAGTTTTGCTAATTTAAAACTGGGGGAGGATTTAGGCTGTACTTAGCCTGCTCCACACCTGTCAGTTAAGTTCCTTCTGTAGAAAAGATAGCAAAGAATTAAAAAAAAGAGAACGACGACAACAGCAACCAAACCCAAACTCCAACATGAATTGCACATCTCATGACTTTACACTTATTGACCCATGCAGCCTGTTGGGCTCTTCACCCCTCAGTCATGCCTCTATAGAAGAAGCTCCACAGCACGCTGGAGAGAGTCAGCAGTCACGGCTCCCACTCATATTTTTCCTACACAAACGTCTCTTCTGCGAACGCCACTGCATCACACTCCTCTGAGGTTGCAACTGTGCGGGGCTGGCTCCTCAGCCACTCCACCCTGCTCCGGATGAGCTCATTTTCCACAGCTTCTGCCTCTGCTGCATGGCAGGCCTTGACCTCATCATGCTTGAAGTACTCCCTGACGGTGCTGCGGATGGAGGCAGGGAGGATGATGCGGATGGTGTGACTGAAGGTGTTGATGCTTTTGCTGTGGGTTTTGGCCTGTGCCTCTGGTTGTGCCTCCTCTGCCAGCTCCTCTGGAGGGGAGGTGGTCTGGGCGACCTGTCTGTATTCTGCCTGCAGGGAGTGGTTGGTCCATTCGTGATGGTATCGCCTGGAGACTGACTGCAGCACCAACGGGGTGTTTTGCCCGTAAAACACTGTCTGGGGGATCTGCACTCTAACTGTCGGTAGACTCCTGGAGGCGCTTTGTTCACTGCTGCTTGAGTTGCTGGTGCTGAGGTTCACAGCCAAACCTTTCTCTTCCTGCTCTACTGGAGACCCTCTTGGACTTTCTGTATTTGGGGCCATGTAAAAGGTTATCTTGGTACGCTTCAGGCTTTCCTGTCTGGACACCTCAGAGCCCTTTATCTCAATGTGCTTCCCTGATTTCTCTCTGTGCACTTGCCGGCTGATTGCAGAGGAGCTTTCGCTGTCTTGGGTGTGGGTGCCATGGCCTGCGTCATGATTACACTCTTTGAAATAACCTTCACTTCTTGTGTGACAACCTTGTCCAGAGAGCCCTGTACTTCCCATCTCTCTTTCCTCCCCTTCACTGCCACTCTCATTTAGCAAGCTTCCCACGGCACCTCCATTGATGCGGGTAAAGCCCTTTACTTCCCCAGTGTTATGGCTGCACCCTATGTCCTTTTGCTCATACTCATTACAAGAGTCCAAATTGCAAGGGTTCAAGGGCAAAGGAGAGGTTAAGGGCTTGTGCCACTCTTTCTGGGGCTGCTTTGCTGCCTTTGGAGATAAGGCATAGAGTCTGGCAGAAGTGCCGAACATGAAAGGCAAGGAGGAGACATCTGTGGGGCTGAAGGCTGAAGACTCTGAGCAGTAGGAGAAAGCACTGTCTAAGGAACTTAATGAGGAGGCAGAGGGAGAAGTGGTGGTAGAGGACAGGCTGGAAAAGCTGGATCTATTGGACAGACTGTTTTTTTGAAAGCTCAGCTTCTTCACCCTAGCTCCAGTCTGAGGTGAGCGCCAGAAATTTGGCCTGGTTTTATTAACCCTGGGACTCAGGCCTTCATCAATCAGCTTCTGGCTCTCCAGCTGCAGCTGCTTCAGCCTATGAATGTAGTCCGTGTGACTGTGCATGATGGTGGCATCGCAGCTGGACTGGCGAGCTACTGGCTCGTGGCTCTGGGCAGGAAGTTGAGAGCTGACACAGACACTGGGCTCAGATGAGCACCGATCCCTTGCTGGGCTCAGCGAGCGTATTGAGCCCATGGAGCAGAAGGAGCCCTCCTCCTCCAGAAGGTCATAGCTGTCTGCACTAGCATTTTTCCTGGTTTTGCTCTGGTAGCAGGCTGCGATCTCACTAAACAAGTCCCAGTCTTCCCGCTCTTCGTCAAGTAACAAATCACTGGATGGGTCAAACACAATGTCTGCTTCAGGAACTGGCTGGTGCTTTGGTCTTTCCTGATCACAGGCAGCAAACTCCATCTCATCGGATGAATCATCATGCTGGGCCATTCTAGTACCTGGGGAAGACACACAGGGAGAATGCAAACTCGTACTGTGCTCTTCTATTGAGAACCAGATAATAATCTACAAATATTTATAACTACAGTGGGTTCAATATCAGGTGCAGAGAGAAGTAGCCATTAGGGCTGGGTGAAACGGCACTGCTCTGTTTCTACTTCAGTTTTGAGGTTTGGATGGAACAGCGTTTTGTTCTGAATTTCATTCTGAGTCAAAAAAGCCTCAGTGTTTTGCTTCCCCAGCCCGACTGCAGTGCTTAGGAGGGGAACTGAGCCTGGGCTCCCTGCACTGTGATCAGCTTCCCGCAGCCCAGCAGTGAGAGCCAGGGCTGCGCCCCTGGCTGCTGCTGGGAGCACAGCCTGGTTCTCCCCTGTCTCCCACCACCTCGCTGCTTTGAAACCTGAAACGTTTTGAAACTTTTCGACTAGCCTCTTTTTGTTTCGAGACTGTTTCAAAGCCCTTAGTTTCAATTCGATTTCGCTGTTTCGAGCTTGAAATGAGTCGAAACAGTGTTGAATCGAAACAGCTGGCAAAATGTCACGCAGCCCTAGTAGCCACCTCCTGGTTACACAGCAAGTCTCTGGCAGACCTGGGAAGAGACCCTCAGAACTCTGCCTCTAAGACCTGTCATTATTAGCCCAAAGTACGTGTGTATAGTAGAGGCACTTGGATCCCTTCTGACCTTCAAGGTCTAAGTTTAGAGTCATTAGTTGAACTGTTTCATTTTAAACAGGCTACTGTGGACCTGTGATTGGTATGAGTATTTTGGTGACAAGTCACATAGTTGCTGGTTATCCCTTTGAACTGAAAGGACTAGAATAGTTCAGAACCGTGGCAGAGGTAATGAGGATGAGGGAAGAGACAGGCACGGATATGTGCACAGCACTGTGCTTATGCCCTCCAATTTCCAGGCTGAGATAGGCAGGGAGCAAAGGGAAAAGTGTAATGGGAAATCAGTCATCTTCTCTTCAGTGTCCCTTGGATAAAGGCATGGGAACTGTAGTTTTCCCTTCCAGAGGTTTTTGACCACTGTTATGAATTATGAGACATTTCTGGAGAGGTGCCAAGAATATGCCATCCCAGAGACTTACCTAGGGAGTCCTCTGAGCCTTTTGATTTCTCTTTGTCTGGTCTTCGAAACAATGATGCAATATCCCCTCCAAAAATTTCTGCTGAGTTTTCAATCAGAAATTGCACTAGCATGGCCACCTGCCAAACAAAGAAGTCACTTAGATCAGTTCAAAGAAAACATTTTCAGCTATACTGGGCAATTCAAAGTTGCCCAAGGTGGCAAGTTGGTGTGTTTGTCAACAGAAAAGCAACATATTTTAATAGAGAAGTTTCTTTTTTTGGCTCAAAAAACAATGAAACACCACTGTATACTGGAATGACGGTGCATTAGTTACAAGAAACTGGACTGCGTGGATGAACAGAGAGAGCAGATACAGATATGGCAAATTCTGTGATCCTAATTATTCTTGCTGTCATCTCAAAAGTGACTGGAAACACCCTGTCCCTATTGAGTTGGTTGTGATAACTAACTTTTTCCTCTCTGCAGAATGGTGCCACCCATTATTAGAAGCTTCTGCTAGAGTACCAGTGCCCTAATCCCAGCTGGATAGACGTTTACTCCCAGTCACTCCCTGTAAAAGCAAGTCCAGAAGAGTCCATTTGTTACAGCAGATAATGGCTTCTCTCAGCGCCTCCATGCGTGGAGAAGCTTGGTGGCCACACCACTCCATATGAATTTGTACATGTGGCTAATCTTTTATATTCCTTTTTTAGGTTGAAGGGGAATGAAGCTCATAGGAGGTAGCACAAGGAAAGGAAAGTCATCGGGGCAGAATCCTGCAAAGAAGATTTACCTTCTTTGTGGACCTGCTTTCCTCTTCGGGCCCAGTGGGACCGGGAAGCCACAGCATGTTGGGAGCTATGCAGAGAGCCAGGTTGAAAGCATTCATCTGATTCACTCCTGAATTCTGCTCAATGTGGTGCAGGACTCCAAAGAGGTATCGGAGTAAAAGGAGGTTGGCTTCTGGGAGCTGATTCACCAAGCTGCCAGGGAAAGAAAAAATGCAGAACAAATTGCTTATAAAACCTCGTCCTGCAAGCACCACTTGCTTTCTAAAGTCCCCTTTACAAACCAAAATACAACTGCATTTTTGCAACTAGTCTGGGACATGCTAGTCTGATCCAGCTGCAGCAAATAGGGCTGAGTCACTCCCACTCTACAGCTATGTGGCAGTCCTGTCTGGACATCCACACCTGTCACAATGCCTAGCTATACTGGCACTAATGCCTTTTGGGAAAATGTGGACCTTAGTCCCTGCACCTCCCCTGCAGGGGCACTGGAGCGTCTGGAGGATACATATATAGAGCTGTGCCAGTAGTCCATGGGATAATGCATTCTGCTATGTCCTAAGTTACAAAGATCTGTAAGGAAGGAATCTGTGGCTTAAAAAGCCTGTACTGAGCCAGTGAGAGAAAGAGATTTATCGTATGGGACATGCCAGTGCTAATGGACAATCCCCATTCAATGCACTCATTTGACAAAAAGAAAGAAACTCCCCAGGTCCCAATAAGTGTGCCTGGCCAGGGTTTTTCTTTCTGATGTCCATTGTGGCAATCATTTTAACTTTGCACACGCAAAGCAGCTAATTCCGTTAATACCCCAGGACACGACTGGTGTCTGAATGACTGTATTTTCTCTCTGCAAATTCTGGTAATCAGAGCTGGTCATCAGAAAACTATTTTCTCATGAATTTTTTTGTTGAACATATCAACGTCTTTCATTTAAAAAAATTGTTTTGATGAAAATGTTCTGACCATCTATGCTGGCAACAGGCAGGGGCAGTGACATGGCCTAGAGCAATATTAGGAGTTTCCTAGAATAGGGTAAGTATGCTGTGGGACATATTCACATCCCCACCCCCAAGAGCCACTGTGAGCATTTACAAACCTTTTAATGACTTCTATCTTATGTGCTCGATTTTCTGTGTCCACAGCTTCCATCCATAACCCGTGCATGTCTGAGGATAGAACACTGTCAGGTATATTTCGTAGAAAATCCTGAATTAAATATATATATGCAGAGCAGTCTGGTCAGTTTTTAATTTTTTTCACAGTGCATACGTTTTTATTTACAGTAAGCATAAGAAAAAATGAGACACAATACAAATACATGCCTTCGAGGCCTCCTTGCTCCCCATAATGTGCAGCATTGAAAACAGGCCTTGAACTTCTCCTTCAGTGGAACAAAGACCACCTAATCTACCCTCTGTGCTAGAAGCAGGTTTGTTCTCCACAGTATGGTAAGGCTAAGGCTTCACATTCGCCAAGGCTTTGTCTAGACCAGTTTTAAATCTCCCAAGTTCCTTTTTCCTTGGCATCCTGTATCACAGCTTAATATGCCTTTTTTTTTAAACAGTCTGAATCTCCTGCAAACCAGGGGTGGACTGGGGAGATTCCACTCATTAGGCCAAGCCTGCATTGCAAGAACCAGGTGCTTGAATTTCAGGTGCCTGAATTTTTCTCACCTGGTTTCACATCAGTGCCCCACTAGGGTTTCCCTTTACTACAAAGTTAGCTAGAGTGATAACACACGTGTTGTCCCTAGTTGTCCCTAGTTCAAGTCTTGTCCACACACAAAAACCTTTAACCTAAGTATGGTGGTCTTTTCACTGTAGCACCAGTGTGGAAAAAGCAATTAGAGAGGTACCATTCTCAGGGAACTCAGGTGTATGTAGCTTGGTTAACTCATGATGAAGACATACTCTTAGTCTGTTGAACCCTTTGCTGCCTGAGACTCTGCTGTGCTTCTGCGTTAATAAGTACAACCCCCACCCCAGATAGTGGCATGAGGGCCAGTACTAATTTCTGCACCTTTGTGCCAGTAAAAGCAGCAGTTCTTAGTTCACGAAGGGGCAGACCTGCTCTCTTTCAGGAACCAACTTTCAAATGAGAGTGGGGTATGTCAAATGGGTCGAGTTAAAAATGCAGTCCCTTGGCAGAATCACAGTATTTCCTTACTAACTGAGGAGTACTGTGTCATGCTGTTTTAATTGGAAGGAGGTATATCATTTGAATAACTTACTGTGATGACTGCTGCAGCCACAAAGACGGACTCCCCATCCATCTGGACCTCATCTCCAGAGTTCAGTTTCTCTTTCAGTTCCTTACAGGTCTTGGCATTGGCTGAGCGCCTGAAAATGCCCCTTGTGGAGGGACCTTCATGGTAGAGGAGAAGCAGCATATCCTAGAGAAAGCCCAGCACCAAGATATGTTAACTCATATTTTAGGTATATCACATGCCAGATCTCCTGTGATAATTGGAGTACAGTCTAGTCAGCACTGAGATGGGAGATTACTAGGGTGATGCAGGGAGTTTATGTAGGGGGTGCCTTTTTTCTGGATTCAGAGTTCATACTGAAGCATAGGAAATCATTCTCCCACCCACCACATACAAGCCTTGGTTACAGATGCCTGAGAAATGACTGGCAGGGAGAGAGGTAGATAGATGCTTGTTACGGGACCCACGGCACAAATCTCCCCTTACCATAATTGGCTTGGGAAGGAGTCCATCAGGGCAGATGGAGGACAGAGACAGGCCAAAAAGTTTCCGTGGTGTCGTTGGGGAGTGTGATGGTGGACTGCCTGTGGGAGTGCTTGTGCTCCGACGCAGGGCCCAATCAATCAAGGATTTCTTCCTCTTAGTATGTTTCTGCAATGATTCTGAAACAGCAAAAAGACACTGTTTGTTCCTGTGTCTCCCCTTACTATTGTGCTATGAGCGAGTCACAGACGGTTGGACAGTAATTCCCAATACTTTAATTAGTTGTTTCCATCTCTCAGTGAATTCATTATCTGGGAATCTTTTTTTTTTCATTATGTGATCTGTTCTAAAGATGGTCAAATAATATTCAGAGAAAATTCTGGTCTATTGGCACATATGCAATTCACAGGCAATGTCTATATTATTAGAATTGCATGCTCAGATCAAGACATTAGTAACACGTAATCCAATTAGTAAGAAAATAGCTAGGAGACGGCAATCCTCTTGCTTTCTGAAATGAAACAGCTAAGGGTTAAATACAGCCTCATTGGTGTATCTGTTGTTGGCGCATATCCACAGTGAATGTAACTCATTGCTCAATGCTACTCATCCACTTAAGAGATGTTACTGAGAGCTGGCCTAAGGCTCAAGAACGCAGTCCTGCCACCATTGAAATCAACAGGTAGTCAGTGGGAGCAATGAAGCAATTGACTTCAGATATATTCAAGTTCAGAGTGTCTTTTGAAATAAAAACATGATCTAACAGGATATCAGCAGCTTCCACAGGGAGATTTCCAAAGTTATTTGAAGGGCCACAACTCATCACCCCTGATCTCACCTCTCCTTAGCTGCATTGGAACTTGGGGCTTGGGTTTCAGGATGAATTGGCACTGTCTGTCCTTGGGCAGCTGGTCCAGGGGGGAAGCCTCTGTGCCATCAGCCAGGAGTGTGTTGTTGTTGGTACCTTGATGCTGGTCAACAGTGTCTTGGAGGGAGCTCAAGACAATGCTGAGAGGATGCTCATGGCCTGTTGAGATAAGAGGCATGTAAAGTCCAAGTGAGAATCCAAACTCACACATTTCACTATGTGAAAGCAATTGGGAGTCTTGGTTTGGGACGCAGTGGTCATATGCCCTCATCACACAGCTACCATCATAGCTAGAACGAATGGGATTCTCACTGGCAGTCTCAGTTCATGAAGACTGAACTACTGATTACTCCAGGATGCAGTTTCCTCTCGGCCAGGGGTAAGGTGCGTCCCTGAAGCTTAGGGATAGGGAACACTCTGTTGCTCACCAGCAACTCCACAATAACAAGGTTTCTATGGCATCACAACATATGTACTCAGAAAGCCCAGGTAAGTTCTCCTAGGCTTCAGTGGGAGAGAATTGATAGAGGAGCTCATCCCGCTGCAGCACCAATGAGACATACCTCTGAACAGCTTAGGGAAAAAAATGATCTCAGCTTCAACAACCAAGGGAACTGTCTTTTAAAATGTTGAAGTACACTTTGACGGACATCAGTGGAAGCATCTTATTCAAACTTATTCATTGGGTGTCACTTAAAATGTAACATTTGATGGTTACACTTAAAAAAGATGTGGGCAAGGTAACTAACCATCAGCTCTTAGCATGTTGGTCAGAACGCTGTATGTGACGGCTGAGCTTTTAAAGTTCTGTCCACATAAACCATCAGCAGTTTACATGCTTCAGGAAAGCTTTGCTCTGGACACCGAGTAACACAATAATATAGGGTGGTTCCTTGTGCTCTGCCAGTGGCTATATGAAGTTCCTGACTCTACTTATAAGACAGGACAAAGACAGGCTGATTTTCAAAACAGTTAATAATACCAGAAGAACAGTATTTCTTCTGATAGCTTGGTGATTCTGGTCTTTGCTAGGAATTGCAAAGACTCTAGAATATATTAAAATACAAATTAAAAGACAAAAACAAAACAAAAAAACTCTCAAAGAAAATAAATCAAAGATTTTTGAATTTCATAAAAAATTACGTTGGGGTTGACTCTGATCCAAACAGCCTGTCGCTAACGTTGATTCCATCACGGCGTCAAACATAATAATAGAATTTGTTATGAATTACTATGGGAAAGATTGGAGAGACATGTTTCATATGCTTTGCCAAAGTAAATACGCTGTCTAATTTTAATTGTACATTTAATCTTACTCTGCTGTCTCGTTTTTGCCAGTGATGCAAAACCAAAAAAAATAAAAATAAATAAATACTTTTTTTTGTTGTAAACTCCAGCTTTGGTGTTTTCTCTGATTAATATTTCAAATTTAGGAGATTAGACACTGGATTTTATTTGAATAAGTTTGTTGTATTTCTGAGATCAACTTATGGATCTACCATCTCTTCTGGTTCTGGCTCTGAGTCCCCTATATACACAATCATTTTCCTTCTAACATCCCAGAGTTTTTGTAATCTAAACAGAAATGGTTAAAAAAGGAACTTTTCAAATAAACAGCTCGCAAAGGACATTGCCCCAAATGCCCTGCGTCTCCATGTGAGATCAGTTTCAGATTAAAGTGAGTATAGAGACTAAAGCAACACAAAAAACCTTGTGAAATGAACCGTGTACTTAATGGGACTTGATGTCTCACATGGAAAACAATTTCCTTAAATGTGAGCTGGAATGCTTTGAAAAATAAATAAATACGAACAAAGAAGATAAATATTTTGGGGTCTTAATTACATGCTTAAAGGATACCTATACATGCATCTTAAGACACTTCTTCCCTTTATTTACTTGTGTGCTGAGACCTGCCTTAAGGTTTCCCTTTTCCCTGCAAGACTGGAAACCACTGTGACCACCAAAAGCAGCATTCTGAATGTAATTCCTTGTTATGCTTTAGGTTTAGGTCCTGATCTTCTGCCACTGAAGTCAATCAGAGCTGAAACCCTTCTGAATCTTTCAGGAGATGGTCAACTTTGATTGACTTCCTTAACGAATTACAGTACAATCTGGTAAACCATTTGTGTGTGAAACCTGAGGCTATCAGGCCAGTTATCTTTCATCACGAATATCTGCTGCTTGCAGGCTTGATGCAGTTGATCATTTCACAGGTCAGCAAGCACTTAGAGGTAGATCTTGGAGAGTGAGAGATGTTTCCCTTGTCCAGACACCAGCATTGTTGTTGTTGATGTTATTGTTATTACCGTGGATCCTACATGCCAGCATATCTGAAGAAGGAAATGGAAGAGCCCTTACCAATTAAAGGGTAAGCAGGATCATCCTTTCCAGATATCACCCAGAGATGGTAGTCACTTGGTCTACCCTGCAGGTTGGGGAACAGAAAGGAAAGAAATGTGAGAATGGGGGCAAGAGCTGGAAAGAAGGACCAGATAAGCTGGACAGAGCCCACAAAACAATTGAAAGAGATAACAGCTGAACAGACCAAGGGGCAGGAAAAGCAATGGCCAGAAATCTCTGGGAAAGCAGAATGATTTGGAGTGACAGGGTCTCAGAAACAGTTCGTCTGACCTGGGAGAGGAAGGGGAAAGGTTCAGAGAGGGACAGAAAGGGAATGGGAAATCCAAATTTAAAAAAAAAACAGATTAAGAAAGCAAACCCAAACTAAGGTTTCTCCAATGTCCACATTTAAGGCTCAGATTCAGGAAGTCTCTTGACATATTGATCAAACAACATCAGTCAAGTTCATTAGATTTCCCAGGAATGTCAGCATTTATTGGCTATGTATTGTAGGGTGCAAAACACAGGACTAGTTCAAAAGGTTAAGAACATGGATATTTCAATTCATACAGATACAAGTATTTCCTATCTCTTATTTTCTTGCTAAAGAAACTAGAGCATACTTGCATAATATTTCATGCTTGTTCACTCTGCAAGTTGAACAAAGGTATTGACTATTCATCTCTCCCTTTGATGGTATGCTCTTGGAGCAAGGAGTATGATTAGCTCTATGTAAAGTTGGGCATGTATTAATGATAGAAGAAATAATTCTCATTAAGAATAAAGAACCAAGGCTTCCTATAGGTGTACAACTAATGTCTTGGTGTTACTATTGGGCTATTGCCATGACCTTCTTTCTTAAATATTGTAACTGATGGACGATTACTATTATCAATGATTTGTCCAAGAATAATTTGATAAGCAATGATATATTCAGTAATTATGTGTCTAGGATAAAAGCTCTTTGGAAAGTCTAGTCCATGATCAACCCTCGTATAAGTGCCTTGAAATCACTAAAGTTGCATTTACTTACATAAGATTTGTATTTTGTCCATCAGATGTGCATGTGCATTTATAAATCTTTATATATGCAGAGATGTATGGGCCCATCCTGTAGCATGGAGAATACTAGTGTTCTAATGATTAAACAAGTCTCCTTCAATTTTTACCAGACTCCATCACATCTGCATTGTTCAATAACACAGACGTCCTCAACTTCCCAAGCTAAGATCTGGCAGCATATACAATGGACACTTACAGGAAGTCCAAGCTGATGAACTGTCTTCTTGATCACATTGTCTGCTATTTCTGTATTAGACACATTGACTGAAGCAGTCTAGGAAAGGAAGATACACAGAAAAATGTATAAAGCTAAAGGAAGAGGTAAGATCTAGTCACGTTGTCACTTGGATTTGAAAATTAAGGGAAAATATTCTGGCTAGGCGGGTTACTGTCTGCCATTACTAAATATGAAATCATTTTAAGGTGATAGAGAGCACAGTTTTCCTACATTGGTGTTAGCTTGGGAACAGTCTTGTCTTTTTATTAGCAATAGGATGTTTGAACAGACCTGAGACTATTGGAAAACCATTGGTAGGTAAGGATGTATTGCAGTGGGACCACAATGCTCACTGTCTTCTTCCATTACCATTCCAATACTGAATGCAATGGTTTCACACTACAGAAATCATAGGACTCTTGTGGTAGTTAATCACGATGCTGCCAGAGTTGAAAAGCAGCCCAATAGCTCCATGGCCACCACAGCAGTGAAACATAGTGCAGAATACTGCAAGGGGATGTTGGAGTCGTTTTCTGTGGGAAGTGCATTGGAAGATAAAGGTGAACCAGGCTTGAAGCCCAGAACTTGCTCATAGGAAAATATTTTTAGAGATAAACTGAAGAGGATGTGCCAGTGATCATGATCCTCTACTATGGCACTGCTAATAAAGAATTATAGGGTATATGAATGCTTATAATCACTAAGCTAGAAGCCACTGATGGACATGAAGGGTAGCAGGAAGCAAATGCACTAAAATATGTGTTCAAAAGTTATTTCCGGAACTATCCTTTGTGGTGGGGCTTGTTAACCCTCTGTAAGCACTTCCTAATTACCTGCACTGAGACCTCTCTAAGAGGAGATCCCAAAGACTGTGCACTGTGAGGCCCTTTGCAGCAACCTTTCAAGATGCTTCAGAAAGGGCTTCCCAGAAATGGCAGCAGGAGCAAAGATCCCCCATTGCCCTGACCTCAGTTGTGTTGGCCTGATTCTTAGTTTTACTCACAGAAGAACAGTTTTCAATATCCAGCACAAGGATTTGGAGACTCAGGGCTTTCAGATATTCATTCTGTTTTGTCTCATTGATTTGCCTAAACGTCAGAGGAAAAAAAGAAAAAAAGTATCAGGCAAACACACAATCCCTCCACACAGGAAGTAGCAGTTAACACAGAAAAAGGGGCAAGTGATATTAAACACTTTGGTAGATACTAATCTCACAGAGATTGTATTAGTCGTCGATAAGAAAGAACTCACAATGCACCAGAAAGTAACTGGGGAGACTGGTTGGACTATCTAGAACAAATGCTGCTCTCAGCAGATGGAGCAGGGCTGAACACATTACTGGAGAGGGGACCCTAGGATCTTGTTTGGAAAGGAGTAAGGAAGAGAGGGCCCTTTCACTGTGGTAAAACAAAAGTCTTTTACAAAGAAAGACCATTTTCCAAAGATGCCAGTTCCCATTTAGTGGAATTTGATTTTCTGAACTTTAAAAGCCTCTTTTCTTCCATCCAAGGATCCTAAAGCTTGATCTTCAAAGCAGTGGAAAGCAACTAGGCACCCACTATACCAAGGGTCAGTGAAAGCTGAGCATCTAGCATCTACTGTCTCCCTCCAAATGTTTATATAGGACTGTAGAGTGATGGCAAAGGCAGAGGAGAAAGGACAGGCTACTTACCACAATAATGTCGTGAGCCACCGTTCTTTCACCTCGGATGAGCTGAGAATAAAAAGGGAAGCATAATATCAGCTAAGTGCTGAATGACTAATAATTTTTGGAGACTTTATCAGGCTTCACTTATATTTAGCTGTAAGTCTCAGTTCCTTCCTGTAAAACCCTGGAACAAAAGCGCAGTCCTTTCCTGGTTCTGTTCTAGTTTAACAAGAATAAGAAATAACAATAATAATACTAATAAAACCCTAGCAGCAGACGAGCCGAGCTGGATTTTCTGGCTGGGCTGAGAAGTGTTCAGATAAGGAACAAATATCTTTCTGTGATGCTGGACTTAACAAGTCACGTGGCTCTTTACTTTTTTGTAATGACCTTTAATTGATATTTTTTTCTAGTATCACTTCCCTTCCTCTCCTTGTAGTTCCTAGAAGCCTTCACTGGCAATATCCATCCCACATGTTTTGTGATGCAGGGGAAGTGGCATGGTTGCTAGAGTTGAGATTAAAAAATGTCCACCCTTGCATTAGAAGCCTAAGTTGTCTAATATGTGAGTCCATGGCAAAGGGATGCTAAAGGCAGCATCCCAGGTACTCAGAAGGGATGGGGCAGCCAATACAAGATGCATTTGAGAGTCCCAGTGCGTTTTCCACCAAGATACCTGTCCACAGCAATAGCTGAGCTGACTGGCACTTCTTGGTGTAGGGATAAAGGATGCCTGGCAGCTGGCAGGTTTCACCATCAGATTCACCTTTTCCTAACTATAAAAAGTGCTAGGACTGTTATGACAACAGCTGCAGGGTTAATGCAAAAAGGGTTTACTTAGTGAATTGCCTGGAGTAATTTTCAGGAGGGTCCAGCTATGCTCAATTCACATGTGATGAGTTGGTGAGTCAAGGTGTGCTTAGTGTGTAAAACAGTGGCTCCCAGCCTTTTTTTGCTGTGACCCTAGATCCAGGTCACGACCCTGCCCCTGCCTCTGCCACCGCCTCACTCATGCCCAGTGGTGCCAGCAGAGCCCAGGCTGGGCTGGGGTCGTGGGGGGCTGCAGTGGCAAGATCCACGCAGGCTGTGCACTGGGAGAGCCCTGCAGGTGGGACGGGCGGAGTGAGGGGTGGACCTCTTGCGACTCTGATTTGGGTCGTGTCCTGAGGTTTGGAGCCACTGATGTAGGAGCTACCCTGTGAGTATTGTATTTTAAAATGGGCTACATATTTTCTGTACTCCAGAAAAAAGTTGACTAAAGCAGACTGTGCAGGTGGGGAAGGAACAGTGACAGGGGGGGGAAGGGGAAGTTTCTTTGCAATATTTAGGGTACAGAAATGAACAATTTAGTTCATTTGACCCACTGGCATTTCCTGGATGGGATTTACACGTCATAAGTCCATTCCGTCTAAGGTAGTGGTACACATCTCATTATCCATTATCCACTTCTACCTGTGGAACTCATAGTCTTGAATACATTTGTGTTCACAGCATCCCTGTAAAGTAGAAAACTATTAGCATCCACACATCACATAGGGGAGCTGAGGACCAGATCCTCAAGGGCAGCTCACAGGAACTCAGACACCTAAACAGCTTTGATGGTTTGTGCCTTGATGACTTGCTAATTGCCAGGGAGTCCAAGCAGGGACTTGAACCCATGTCTCACAAGCCCTAAGCTAGGGGCCTAACTATTGGATCATCTTTCTTTACATAGGCCCCTGCCACTAGGGCTATAGGAGAATTCCTATATTTGTGGAACAGAGGTTTCTATTCCCTTTGCCATCATTTAGTTCTCAGTCTACATACAGCTTATTGACAGCTGCAAAACAGTGAATTTATTACTGCACTGTGATACCTGAAGGTAACGACACAGTTGGTGGTGGGCCAGCCAATGACAAAGGAATGCTCTGGACTCATTTTCTTCTCTGTCACTTCACTGAGACAGGTGCCTGTCCACACTTCACTGAGACGCACTTGCTTCTTCAGCTTCAAGCTTGAGGAAGACCTGAAATCCAAACCACAGATTGCTTAGGCTAACGAGACTAGAGTCAGATGTAGCCCATGCAAAGACTGCAAAACCATCCCTCATCACTTCTGTTAATGCCTCAGAACTGACTCTACTCGTATCCAAGTCCTGGGCCTCCCCTCTTTCAGCACTAGCACAATGTGTGCAGGTGGATGGCAGGCCTCTATGATTCAGACTGTTTACTATCCACAACATAGCACTGATATCTGAATTTACCCCATAAGTTTTTGCCTATTAGGCTGGGGAGGTGGGGGGGGTTCAGAGTAGGGCCAAAAAGGGAGTCAATTTTTTGATCTCTACACTCACTTTCTTCCCTCAACCGTGGAAAGAATGCCATGGCATTTCTTCAAGCCTCATGAAGTAAAATCAAGGTCACTTTGATAAGATCAGCCTACTGTGTGGAAATGTAGACAGTGATAAATTAAAGCAAGACATGCCAAAAAGAATGTAGAATATATTTCGGGGGGGGGGGGGGGGGAGGTGGCAAAGTTATATGTAATGTTGTCTTTGAAAAATATGATTCTCTTGGTGCCCAGACCCACAACTGCATTCAGTCCTGGCTTAAACTTCACTGGGTGTGTAGACATGACCCTTGTGAAGCTTGTCGGCATCCTCTTACTTTGACTTGGCGATGATCAGCATGTCATTGAAGAGGAACAAGTGTCTCTCTTGGGTCTGCAGTCCCACAGTTAGCTGTACGCGCTCATCCAGGATGAAAACAGAATTAGGGCTACTAAAAGCTCCGGTTGGCAGCCCATTATCTGGATGGGATGAGGAAACTGTAATTTCCCTGGGGAAAAAATATCATCACATCGAGCAGTTATTTCCTTTCCTTTAAGACTTCATTGATAACATAATACATAGGTGGCCTAATTGCTTAATTTCTTCTTGTATGTTAGTTGAACCCAGCAAGGAACCATTGAGAGTAAAGCAGAGTCCTTATGAAAATGCACAAAATGCCACTTTCTTTCCTTCCCCAACTGCAGTATATATAGATATATTCTAGATATAGATATATAAAGGTTATACAGATCTATACCTATAAACACCGATATAGAGATGTCATAGATATAGCTATATAAAGGCTATATATTAAGCAGTTTGCAGGGAAAGGACTATAATGGGCCAGATTCTGCTACTCTTTCTTTTATTCAATAGCATAATTTGAGGGTCCTATGAAATCAGTAAGACTGAAAAATATTTATACTAATAGGTGGGATTTTCAATACTGTTGGCCCAAGTCAGCTGCCGGTGGACTCAATAGTTAAACCCCCACAGACTTTTATGGGAGCAGCTACAGGCTTTTGAACAATCCTGCCCACACTGTCATTGAACACTTGCATCCAAGCAGCCAGGAGGCTCCCTCTCTTCAGTTCCTGGGACTTTCATCATCCAACCAAGTAGGTTCTCAGTTTATAATGCCAGTACCTCTAAACATGAAAAGTTACATTCGCATTCAAACATGCTGTTAAAAGCGCCCCATGTACGTCAATGGAAGCTGGGAGCAGTCACATCAAGCAAACTCAGCAGTGAATTTCCTAACGGCAGAGAAGTTATAAGGTTTTGTAAACACAACAGAAGGGGAGCAAAAAAATTCACCAATGCTCTGATGGCCTAAGCATTTTCCCAGCTCCCTCCACAGCAATGCATCATGAGAACAGTTTAGAGTGTCCCCCTCCCTTGCAAGGAGACTCTCCAGCCAAATAAAGTCAAGAATTTGTTTCTTTTTTATTGAGTGAGTGCAAGATGGGGGGGAGGGGAGGGGGCAGGGAAGGGAGGGGGAAGAGAGTTTCTCACTTAGCCAGGAGATAGCAGAATGAAAAGATCTCTGTGCTTTATTTTAAGCTACCCTAAAACATCGGTTCCTGCATGAATGCCTCACAAAAGCAGGACTTACTCCCAGGCAGTTAAATAAAGGCTGAAATGAAACTGCTGCCCTTGGGAAGAACTCCTGGATCCCAAATGTAAATCACTTAAGTTTTTATCTTGTATTTAAAATATTTATTTTAACTAAACAAATCACTGCCGCAATGCTATTTATGAGGGTGTTATCAGGGCAGAGCAGGGAAAGAGCACGACACTCCTTTATCTGTTGTCTAATTGTTACACTGTGCAGAGTGGAGATGGAGTGGCTGGATTCTAAGTTGATTAAGCTCCCATCAAAGGGATGTGAGGCTTGGCTTGCAGATAGCACTTGATATTTCAGCAAAAGATTTGGAGGGCCAGTGCACTGATATTTGACTCTTTAGTCTGGAACTCCTTGTGCTTTCCATCTGAAGAAATCCATGAAGCACTGGATGGCTCCAGAGATTGCTGACAAGAGAAGGGTTTTTTTTTTTTGTCTCCATTGAAGTAACCAGTCAACACATGGCCCCGGGGCAATAGTAAATAAATGCTGCTACCATCTGATAAGTGAAATAAGTCTTGCGGAGTCAGTCTGGTTCCTAGTGGGAAAACATCCATATTTCGAAACCAGCCACCCCATTAGCAGCTGGCGTAGGCAGGGAACAAGCCACCTTGACTGAATTCCTACCCACCTTTAGAAAGGACTGAGCAGTGATATGCCTTTGTATAATGATATGGAGAACTCGTGACCCCTGTTTGTATTGAGAATGCTCTGAAAACAGTCGTTTGTTTTTTTCTTTGAGGCAGTCAGTCTACAAGCTCCCACCAGGAGCACATTAATTTAAAAAGCTAAAGTTTCTGTATCATTGCTCATCCCCATGCCTTTCTTGGGGTAACCGAATAAGAAACCCTGCATCCCCTACTCAGGTGCAATTTTGATTCTCTTTCTATTTACTGTGTTTGATTAAGAGTCTTCAGAATTAACCCCGCTGCATTTTTAACTGCAGCAGTTAAAGGCCCGCGTGGAACCTGACTGCTCTCACCTGAGCCAGCCCGTAGTCGACTTCAGGAATAGCAGGCTGAATGCCCTGAAAAGCCTCTTTTTAACACAAAGCTCTATTTTGACACTTTCCAGTGATGTTTTTCAGCAAGGACTGCACATCACTGGCACCAATCACTGAGGACAGAGGAGTCCTTCAAGAAAAGTCTGCTCTGGGCAGCTTGTATTCCAAGGTTTTTTTTTTCCTGTCTCCCTTTTCCGTTACATCAGTTCTACATTTCTTAGGGCATCTCTATTTCTGCTTCTCATGCCATTGCTGGTTACATGGCAGACTAAACAGCAGTGAATCCATCAGCTAAACATTCACTGACTGCCCAGCTGGAATTTCACAGAGAAGCTTATGAGAGACGGAGGGCTTGTGTCCTTTAGAGCGAGGCAGGGCTGGAATTTTTGTCCTTTTCTAGTTTTGTGAAAAAAATTAAAGCAAAAAAAAAGTCCTAATTCTTTTAGGGGAGTGTTCTCCCCCAACTTCGTAGCTGAGGAATCAACATATATGGGGTGGGCAGAGGAAGGAAGGGAGGCAGAGCTGAAATGGCAGAAGTACCTGCACATTAACCCTTCCACACAGACAAGGCTTAATGAAGAGAGCTCCCATGAAGCTCATTTCCATAGCTCCTGCCATGGGTTTCCCTGCAGCCAGTGCCCTCTACTGCTGAAGAGGAGAAAGCAGGGTTTGCCTCTTAAATGGATGCAGTGCTGGGAGTGGATTGGGCCGGCAGTGCAGGAAGTAAAGGTTTTGGGGTGTGTGTAGATGAAACGAGGGCCCTAAATTGAAGTGGTGGGTTTTTAAAAACACTGCTTCAATTTAGGGCCCTTTAAACCCCTGTGTCATGCACACACCTAAACTTATCTGCCTCTCTGGTGGTGGGGAGGGCAAGGTGAGCTGCCAGTGGGCAGTGTCGTCCTGGTGCTCCCCCCCACAACAGCAGCAGTTCCCCCCCAGGTGGCACCAGCCCGCAGGCACCCAGCTTGGGTGGTCCTGGGGGGCACTGCAGCCATGGAGGGAAGCACTGGGCCCCTGCACAGCTCAGGCAGGCAGGTAGGCTCCAGGGAAAAACAAAAAGATCACGCTTGCTGTGTTTCTTGGGTAAAGCCTGCCTTCCCGGGCTGCTGCCAGGCTGCCTGCGTTGGCTTCCTGCAGAGCTGCAGGGAGCCTGGTGCTTCGCTCTGTGGCTATAGGGGCAGCAAACTAAAACTCTCCCAAGTCATTTAAAGCACATTACACTGCCAAATTAGCTACAGTGGATGGAATTACTCTGCAATATGCCACCGATGCGTGCAAACACCAACACCATTAAAGTGGTGCAAAAGCATTTAACCTGCTTTCAAGTGTCGTGCACACATGCCTCTCGTTTCATCTATACATGGCCCTAGCTTTTTATCTACAGAAGAGGCATTACACAGGGGATTTGGGGCTTTCTGGAATTGTCCCTCATTTCAGGTTTTGGAGTTAATCGGCAGATCAAAAATTTAGGAATGAAAGAAAGCCAAGACAAGGTGCCAGGCCAAGGTGGAAGCTCCATTGCTCAATTGAGAACACAGACCTGAACAAGAGGCACATTGTCCCATCTCTGCTCTTTCTGACTCTGTTGGCCATTAAATTCACAGATGTGCTGCCACCTGGGTTCAAAACACTCAAGTAGCCTTGTCCACCTCTAGATACCTTTTTCTTTGAAGGCCCCATATGCTGTGTGGAACACTATGTCCTATTCTCCCTGGCAATCTATTAGTTGGCTTCCAGACAGCAAACTGCCAGGCTGCTATGACTAACCAAGTATCCATCCTATGTGTGGCTTGGCTACGGGCACACAAAGTTCACCTTCACTTTGGCTGTTTTTTCATACAATAAGGTCCAGACTCAGTTATGTTTATATCAACCTGGAGTAATTCCATCATGGTCAATGGCATTATTCTGGATTTACATCAGCATAACTGACATCACAATCTGGCACTACATGTTTTCAGCCTAGCACTTTTAAAGCATTCTCCAGTAAGAAGTGGGAGACTTTCCAGGTGGGAAATTGGTCCAGATACAGATGGCCCCTGGGTCTGGCCATTGAATTAGAGCATGGATTAGACTGTCTATTTTATTTTATTTTTTAGTTGCAGACAGGGGCTAAATGACTTCTCGGGGTGTCAGAATGTCCTTACCTGGAATGGTGTTTGGACTTGCTGAGAGCTTTGGTAATAGCAGATGGGGTAGAGCGTCTTCTTTGGACTATGGGTTTCATCTTCTATGGGAAAAAGGTACATCCAGTTAGTATTGTCAGTGCCATCTCTGCATTCAGGTTACCATTGCATCCATGTATGCTGCATCCTTCTTTTTATATCACTTTTTCTTTTATCTGGTTGCCACTCATGGAACCTAGACTTAGAAAGCCAGATGTGTTTCCAGAAGCGTTTCACTTTCTTTTGCTTGATATTAAAATACTCAACAGCTCTCACATACACCCAAGAGACTCGAAATTTTCCTAACTGGAAATATTGCCAGTTTTCACAGCTAAAAATCAAAGTGAATTGTAGGAGTAATGGGATGAAATCGACCAGAGGAAAATTTAGGCTGAAGTTCAGGAAAACCTTCCTAACAGTCATGTCTAGCAGACAGTGGAATAGTCTGCTAAGGAAAGTGATGGAAACCCCATTTAAACCTGGACTGGACAAAACCACGGAGAGCATATAGCACTGGAGGGAGCAATCTTTTATTGGCTGGAGTAATGGATGAGATTACATAATAGGTTTTCTCTACCGCTAATTTCTGTGATTAATAGAGCCTGTTATTAACCACTCTCAAGGTTGTGTAGCATCAGAACGCCCATCATTTCTAACTGGTTGAACTTTAAGATTTCTGCCTGCCCCACAAATGATTCGACTGTAATGACTATCCTTGTCAGTTATAGTGGGAAGGCTTCCAAGTAAATATATTTGTGTGTAGGTCACAAGTCTTCTTTTATTTTTCAAAATAAATGTTGTGCTGGAGAAAGATGCCAGATTTACGACCCTTGGGAACAAATCATGAAATTAGCTGGGCTACTCCTTGGGAGGAAGAGTTGCAGATCTGGCTAAACAGTTCAGCTTCAGTATTTACAGCATCTGCCTGTGTTTGGTATTCAAATACCCGAAAGCTGAAAGTACATAAGAGTATTGTAGAGCTTGGGACATCTGCGCTGTTCGGTCAACACACAGGATTCCTCAAAAGGAAAACAAGTTTTGATTAGCCAGTGAGGACTTTCACAAGCTCTTCGGTGGAGTTTTCCAGCCCTGACCAGCCAACTGGTATCAACCCTTCCCTTTGGGGGTGCTGAATTTCTATAGAGTTACTGTATTTTCCATGATTGTGTGCATATCATTTATATATAACCCAAGATGTAAAAAGTATTGACTGCAGGAAAGGGATTGAATGATTTACTATACAGTCACCAGGAAAAAGAACCTCTGGCTCATCTATATAGGAAGTTCTTTTTGACAGCACTAAGTATTTGCGTATGCAGACAGTTTGTTCCTGGTAGGAGAGGAAATGGAAAGGGTACAAAAGAATACAAAGGTCATAGAGTCAAATGACAAAGAAGCTGGGCTTGTTATCAATATCAGCAAAATTAAATGCACGATCACATCCAGAAATAAATCTCAGGGTCAGAGCCAGATAATAGGCTTGTGCAAAATTTCGCCGGCTGTTTTGTTTCGACACTGTTTTGACCCGTTTTGAGCTCGAAACAGTGAAATCAAAATGAAATGAAGGGCTTTGAAACAGCCTCAAAATGAAATGAGGGCAGTCGAAACTTTTTGAAAGTTTCGAAACGTTTCAAGTTTTGAAACTGAAGCTGGGCTTGCCTGCAGGGAAACAGAAAGTAAGGAGAGGGAGGGGGAAGAGGGGGGAAGGACTGCTCTCATACTGACTGTGACAGTTTGGCTGCCTGAGATGCTGCTGGTGCTACTGTGCTGCTTACTAAGTTATTACCTGTTGTCATTTAAAGTGGTGGACTGGACTGAGGCTATAGGGAAAGAGGAGACCTAATTGGGGCACACTACCGTGTCATGTAGAGGCCCCAGCACCAGTGAGGATGCGCCTTAACACACACACAAGTCACACGTCACGAGTTTTGCTTGTCAGCAGCTTGAGGTGCAGTTTTCTAGAAACCCCTGTACCAATCTCCTTGAAATCTGTCAGGTTTCATGGCCTCAACAGGAACTACCACGCCTGCAGTTTTCACCCCCCGCCGTGCTTTCACACACACACACGACATGAGTTTTGCTTGTCAGCAGCTTGAGGTGCAGTTTCCCAGAAACACCTGCACCTATCTCCTTGAAACTTGGCAGGCTTCATGCCCTGAGAAGGTGCTACCATCTTTGCTGTTTCCATCCAAATCAGGAAATAAATGACAAAGTTATAGGCAGTTTTGTGTTTCCCTGTTATAGCCAATGGGCAAAATGTCGAAACAGTGAAACAGTTTCAACAAAACGAAATGGGACAGTGCTTCAAAATGAAATGAAACTTGAAACGAAACACTGTCCCATCAAAATGGCAAAATGGAAGTTGACACGAAACGGTGCTGTTTCCCACAGCCCTGGAAAATAAGGATAGGGAATGACAACGTTGAAAAGGTAGAGAAATTTAAATATTTAGGAACCATAATCAATGGGGGCAATTAATAACTGAAGACATCAAGGCAAGAATTTATAGTACTAAAATTTGCCTGCAGATCTTGGATAAAATAATGGCATCAAGGAAAAATCTCAAGAAACCTTAAAATCCAGCTTTATAGTACAATTGTTTAACTTGTCCTTTTATATGATGTGAATCCTGGACATTGACAAAGGAAAATGGAAAAAGGCTACAAGTGTTTGAAAACAATGTGGTAGGGAAACATATCTGGTGCAATACAAGAAAACAGAATAGATGAGAACATGTAATCAAGAGCTTGTGGACTTTTACAAAATACCTGATGCCGTGAGCAAGATAAGGGCACAGAGAATGAAATGGGCAGGGCAAGAACTACAGAGAGAAGCCATGAAAAGCAGATTTGGGTCATTAAGGGGGAGGGTATTAGACCTTGAGGGAGACCAAGGCAAGGATGGAAAGATAACGTACAAACTGATCTGGAAGGGATAGGCAAAGACGCAACAAGGTAGAAGGGGCTTGTGCAAGACGGGGGAAATGGAAGGCTCTAGTTAAGGTGGTCAGAGACCCTTGAGACCAGAGAGAGAGAGAGAGATAGGAGCTGTGTCTATATGCAGCTCTGATTCATCCAAACAGTTCACAGGACATTTTCCCATGAGGTAACAGGATAACAGTTATCAGGAATAGCACTTTTTCAACATATCAAGATTCTGGTTTTTCATGCTGTCTCCAAGACTGCACAGGAAAGTATGTTACTATCCTCTTAATTTTATATAGTAAAAAATAATAAGACATATTTATTTATACATAGGCAGCAGTCTGCTGGACATCTCTCAGTTATGCAGGAAGATCAGATACTTGTTCTAAAGACTGAGCAACTTAAACTCAGTCACATGTGAGACCACTGTACTATCTCCCCCAAGCACAACAGTGCTGCTGCCTTCAGAGCCTTCCTCAAGCTTGTATAGCCTTAGGATGCTTCAGGGTATAGGCGTCCCCTCACATAGAGACCAAACACATTTTTTTCCAGGTGCACAAGGAGACGTTTCTGGTGGATGTAAACTGGGGTGCTCAACCCTTGGCATACGAGCCGTATTTGGTCTCTGGCACCAGGTCACCCAGCTCCTTGTTACTTTGGAGATTTGGCAGTGGATTAGCAGTGGTACCACTCCTCTGCTGCCAAATTTCTGGACTTCTGGCGAGACCTGGGCCCAGTGTGCTAGAGTGTGTGCCTGATTCTGGTGTGCAGGGCTGCCCGGGGATGGCACCAAGCCCCAGGGCCCAATCCTAGTGCGTAGGAAAGCACTGTGCCCCAGGGTCCGATCTGGGTTTGTGGGGTTTGATCCTGGCACATGGGGCTCGATCCAGCCCGTGGACTAGCCTCATGCCACTCATCTGGCCTATGGGGCCAAAAGCTTGGGCACCACTGATCCAAGCGGTACTTATCACCATAGTACCTGAGTTTCTTACTGAGTTAAATAGGTCCACAGTACAGCCTAATCAAATGTAATTTTACAATTTTTCTCCCCTTTTTCCCCTTAATGGGAGAGGGAGAGAAAGTTATAGTTGTGTGTGTTTGTATGTGTGCACGTGTGTGTGTGTGTGTGTGTGTGTGTGTGTGTGTGTGTGTGTGTGTGCATATTACCATGCACAAAAAGATTATTAAGGCTGCAAAAGCAAACACTCAAAAGTTAGAAAATGCCAGAATTAAGATTGCCTGTGGAACCTTAGGTTGCCTTTGGGTGTATGTATTATAATACAGTCTTTAATGAGATGATCGCATGCCTTTTTAACGGAATGACCTGTTTCATTCAGTGCACAGAATGGACAGTGTCTAATACTTTTTTATCTTTATCACCATGTGTAGGCCCCAGCCTTATGTACTATACATTATTCACTAAATACAGATCTATTATTTCCCTACAAGCTTTTCTAGGTTGTTTATCAATAAAGCAGCTGAATAACTTACAGATGTAAATGTAGTAATTTTCATCACACCCTGTGAAGGCGGGAGATGGTATTATCTCCAGTTTACAGTTGGAAAACTGAGATATAGAAAGATTAAAGTAAAAAAAAAATCTGTTAATTTTCAGTGCTTCATTTGAACTGCCTAGGATCCCATTTTCTCCTGAGTACCAAACCTTTCACAGTATTTTTCTTTTCAAAGTACTGTTTCCACTCATTTATGTTGCATCTGTGAATACTCAGTGACTCAAGTCATACACCCTAAAAATGAGGGACCCAATTACTGACCAATTACATGCTTTTAAGTGACTAGCAGGAGCTCTGGAGCAAAGTTCACCAAGGCAGCAGTTAACTAACTACCCTAACCACCTTCTTATAGTACCATGTCTTGTTGTGTTCAACTTCTGCAACAAGAGTGCAAGGGGTCCTTCACCATACTGTCCTCATACATCCCTAGAGCAGGCCTATGCTGCTGACTGAACGACACAGGTGGTCCTGTGAAAAAAGTATGTAATCAGGAATCTACAGGTTGTATCACTAATATACAAATGGAAAATGAAGGTTGCACAAAGCACCTTAATTGTGTCATAGCTTAACTTCAGAGTGCTTTATTTTGCAGCTTTAATGTTTTTTTAATATAGTTTCTATCCTTTTTTTCTCTTGCTCTTTCTCTCTGTATGTGTACACACACACGCACACACATACACACATGCACATACATACATATACACACACATATATAGAGCGAGAGACAGAGAGAAAGAGCAATTCCTCCTCCCTCCTGATGTGACTGCCAAACAAAGATCTATGTCTGCCTTAAGGAGTTTCACAGAGGGAACTGAATAAAAATAACATCAGTTCAAAAATGTTTGTTTAAAAAAAGAAGAAAAGCCCATACTGAGAGAGAACATCTGGCTTTCAGAGGTGCCCTACTGGGATAAAATGTTCTTACAAAATATGATACAGTAAAGCAGCAGTAATGCAACATCTTAGGGAAGGAAAACAGGGAGCCAGCATAACAGTTTGATGTAAAAAGCCAAGCAATCTCCAATCAGAAATGTCACTAGCTGAAGAAATCTGATGCGCATAGCCAAATGCTTTGGCCTATAGGGACTTATTTTTGCCTCACCTCCAAATGTGTTCTAACAACGTCTCCTCTGTATAGATGGCCTTTCATCCTAATAGATCCCAAAGCATATTGCAAACTGCTTTATGAAGAGTATTTTGCTAGGCATCAAAGTGACGTCTCTTCTCTGGTAGAATATGGCAGCTAGCTAGGAAAATGGAGCAACACTACATGGGAGAAGTAGCACAGGAGGGCACGTTACCCCAATTAAAATAGCAAAGAGGCTGAGTGTAACTATGCAAACTGAAGCATGGCTGGGACTCTTCTGAGAAGTGCTGTCGTTTGTTTGATAATCGTGGCCAGTTCTCATCTTATCTGAATGATGAAAGCACAGCACTCACAGAAGCATTAGATTAGTATTGGCTTAACAGAAAGTGTGTGTTGGGCAACCCATGACATCATTTCCAGCAACAACTGTGGAGGCCTCATCTGTGTGCACTGCTCAGATGTAATCTTAGGCACTAAGGCTAGCAGAGGGCAAGTTATGCTTCTCAAGGCATGGCTACACTTCTTCCAAACTGAGCTAGGGAGCATTGCAGTGAAGCAGGGTATGGCTACTCCTCAGGCTACATCCCAGAAAAGGAAAGAAAGAGGCAGTTAGCTGTGCTATTCTGAAATCAGGCAGAAGATATGGTAGAGTGGCATCTTAGAGACTAGCATGTTCAGAGAAGCATCAGCTTTCACAGGTGACAGCCTCATCAGATGCTACCAATGGATTTGCAGAGAGCAGTACTTCCTAGACTGGACCACAGGTTGTATTGACATGTGATCATTTACTGGTTCCAAATACAATCATTATTCTTCCACTACCCTGAGTTCGCTAATATGTGTCAGGCCTAAATAAAGGGCAGAAATGGGCTTGAGATTCAGGGCTGACTCCAGATAAAGTAGAAAATAGTGATTACCTTTGCCAGCCGGCTGCTGAGTTAGAAATTATTTTGTCACTGGTTAACAAACCTTGCAATAAGATTGCATCACTGGCACTGACAGAGGTACAGGCATTGACCTAATTGACAGAATTGAAAATACATTTGCTTTGACTCTTATCTTGTTAGGTTGATGGCAAGAAATTACTTCATGGTTATGTTCAGCAGCAAAAGAATATAGACTTGCAGCTATTCAGCTTTTCTTCTCCTTCCTGGCTGGAAGTGTATCACATTTTAAGATGCCTCATGCCATACCTAGGGCCATGTTTTGACCAACTTTGGTTGATAAGGGAAAACCAGCTTTGCTGATGCAATTCTCAAGAGATTGCTGGACATGGAAACGAGTCTCATAATTCCTTAGTCATTCTTCCAGTGAAGAACTACTATGCATAAAACGTATATTGAACCCCAATATGTTTTTGGAGCTTGTTACACCAAACAGCGCTTTATGCCTGTGTTGAAACAAGTATAATGGTTATAATTATTATAATTAACAAAAAAAAAATATGACCAGATAAAGAAACCTTTGGTGATTTTTTATCTATCTTCAGTGTTTTTTGAGCAGCCAGTAATAGCAAGTGAGAACTGAAGTGGAAGAAAATGGTACAGTGGTGAGTAATATGATGTAATTTTAATGTCATGCATCACACACCCTGTTAGGACGAGAAATGGGTACTAGCTAACTGGAATCCCTATCTTAGGAGAAATGATAAAATATTTTCCCTTAAAAAATTTAAGTCATTATTTCCCATGAAAAATCCTTAATGTTTTCTGAGTTGCTGTAGTGGTCACAATTTTACTACACATCCTTTTGCAAGACCTGATGGGGGGCATTAAACAACTTAGCTCACTCACCTCGGGTGACTATTTCGATGCCGTTTCAAGATTTAGAACAGCTAGCTCCAGATTTCTGTTGCGCTCCAGTTTTCCATGAGCATTGTATTTTCTAGGAACGTTACTATGTGACTTTATTTTCTTGTGTCTCGTGGTATACACACCACTGACGGGACAAGGATATTATGCAGCACACATGAAAGTGCTCTCCTTGTTCTAAGTTATCAACACATGAAACCTCAGTTTCAAGGTACAGGACTAGCAGCCTTGTTCAACACACAGTGTTCAGTTGCATGTCTGCTACAGAGAACTGATGTAACATTCCTGTGGTATCCTGCCCCACTGTACGCTAGCTCTCATGTAAAACCTACAGTGGACTCTTCAGGAGGCTGTCTACATTTTGGTTGTTCCAAGTTCCTAGTTGCACACATGGGCTGGTTCCTCCCTGGAAAGTTACTCTTACTTCACTGTGTTCCAAATTAAGTTAAGAATTAAGTGAGCAGTCAAAGTGCCAGCATCTTGGTTTGGCACTGTTTCTAGTTCAAGAGGCTCTTTTTGAAATAATCCAAAGCTTTTTTGCATCTCTCTGGACGAGTGGTGTCAGATTTCCAGTACTCTCTGCCTACAGCAGGGTTGAAAATGCCTCTCCAATGGTGCCTTGGGGCCCCTGTCTTCCTACTGAAATGAAGATCTGGATTTGTCACATGTACATTATAAACCAGCCCAATCAAAGGAAGTTAATCGTACTTTTATGGACCACCTCAACAACATTTGGGTTAACTAACTGGTCAGTTTTATTGCATCCTAATGATTCTTCTGAACTTAGTTCTAACTGATATTATTTTGGGATGTCACTGTGAACCAACAGATCACCAAACTGCAGGGCTCCTGGATTCTTAATCTGGCTCTGCTGCTAAGTGGCCACTTTTCTTCACTCTTGTAACGGAGAGCAGCGACTGTACCTATCTCCCATAGGTGTGATGATACTTTAAGTAGTTAATGGTAAAACACTGAGTTTTTGTGTGGAGCATTACAGATGTTCAGAGCTACGCACAGGAAGCCATTTACAGCAACCAATAAGAAATGCTATTGACCATGCCACACTCAGGAGTGAGGTAGCGTAGCTTTGAATGATATCTGCTGACATCTTATCTATAACATTACTTAAATTTGCAGCCACAGCTTGGTTATAGAACCCACTTGTACCAAGAGGAGAATTAAATATCATGCCAAACTGGCTCAAGCATATGCTTGCCGTTGCCTTCTATGGGACAGAATCAGAATTGCTAACCGATATATCGTAGCCCACACCGGTGACATTCTCTTTTAGCTCAGGTGATAAAGGCTGGTGTTTGTGGACTATATTCCTGCCGGCCATTACAATATCCATGGATTGCTGCTCTATCAGTACATTAAAATGAGGAGGGGAATCACTCTGCTCAACCATCTGATGTTGTGTTGCACGAATATTTTTGACTGAAGTTAACACAGTTCATATTAACCAGGCTCTTGAATTTGTAAGCTGTCAAAGGGACACAGCATGATCTCCCCTCTGTTTTGTTGCCATGGGAACATATTTGAGTTTACTCAACATACTTTGAAAGTACTTGAACACTTGCAACACCCTGGACTGTGTTTGTGTATTACTCATCCCAGGGCTGCCAATTTTAGCTGTGTATTTCTTGGCACTCGTGAAAGTTGCGAGTCTAATATCCCTCATTCCAAACCCATGTATGGCCTACAATATCAATTCAGCTGGCCAGTGTAAGCAGGGGTTTTTTTTCCCTTGCTGACCTCTGTGCTTGAGTGTTATTATCCAGACCATTAACTTGGGATGGAGAAGAAAAAATATACACCTGCTATATACAGGGTAGATTTTTCTTCTCACTGGAGAGGAGCTGGTCAAAGCTCCTTGGGACATCAGCTTTGTGGGCATGGCTGACATTTCGGCTTCATTCAGATTCCTGATTTTTATTTCGAAAAGAGAGGTTTGAAAGGTGATTGTGCAAATTGTACCTGGCTGAAACTGGCAGGCTTCTTATCAGTTTCACACTGCCCACCACTGAGCCACAGGGTTGAGAGGAAGTGGTCAGGTTGACTGGCAAACTAATCAGTCTATCTACTTCACTCAGCAGTTGCGTTGCCTTCCAAGGTGCACGGTGCAGAGGTGTCCTTAGGAATGCTGCTTTAGGGTCCCCAGGCCCCTGATCCAGCCAGCTCCTCAGGATGCCTGACTTGAGGCAGCTGGATTGCAAGGCTTTGGGGGTCAGACAGGCCAGGGAGTGAGCTGGCTGGGAATGTGGAAACCCTGGCATTCCCGGCCAAAGGGCAGCCTGTGCAAAGAGAGGAACCCTTGGAAGTTGTGGGGTTCCTAGCCCTCAGGAAAGATGCATGGCACAGCTACCCCAAAGCAGTGGAGACTAGAGAGCTGCCAAGGAGCTGAGTGGGTGAGTTGGCAGAAAACAGGCTCTTTGCCCATGGAAATCTATTCGGCGGACAAGTTTCAAAACCTGCCTGATAGGCAAAGTTGCATCAGAACTGGGCCTGTGTTCTGCTGGAAGATTCCTCAAAAGCAACATGCTGCTGTGAAATGTTTTGCCTTTGGTAAATCAGTATTTTCTGACGGTAGACTGTTCCTTGATATTATAAGGACTGGCAAAAAGCAGGGTATACTTGCATTTTGTGGACTGACTAATGGAGATGTGTAAGCTTTTGTGAGCAACAGCTCACTTCAGATACTATGAAGTGACTGTAGAGAGTAGAGCTTAAGGTTAGAGCAGACAAAATGCAAACTACCTCAACAGGTCTATGCCTCTATTAATACGTTGCCTGTTGGGGTCATGTAACCTCAGTGCTGTAATGGCAAGGTATAGAGCCTTCTGATTTCCAGCCTAAATTTGTTCACGGCCAGTTTATGCCCATTTGTTCTTGTGACAACATTGTCCTTTCATTTGAATAACTCTTCTCCATGCTACTTTACCCTAACGATATACTGATAAACCTGTCATATTCACCTCTCAGTCTGTGTTTTATTAGACTACATCAGCAATGCACTGCTAGTCTCCTCTCATATGAAGCTCTCCATCACCATCCCAGTAGACTTTTTTGCATCTGTTCCATATCTGAGTTCAACTTTCTTGAACATGGGTGACCAGAATTGTACCAAGGACCCCAGATAAGGTAACACCAGTGCTGTGTACAGTGGCACTGATACTTCCTTCTTTACTAGAAATACCTATCCTGATATATCCTGGGGTCATACTCATCTTTCTCCATGGTGGCATCCCACTGATGACTCTTAGTCATCCTGTGTTCAAGAGTATACCTACTTCCTCCTCCTCTCCAGAAGTTTGCAACTGATGAACCGTGCCCCCTCGCCCCAGCTCAGAGCAGAAGCTTCTGTTATAGTTCCTTAAGTGCCAGACCTTGGGATCTGTACTGTTGAACTTCATCTTATTTTTATTGCTCCATTTCTCAAGGTCATCTGGTTTCTCTGTTTGATATCCTTATTCTCCTCTGCTTGAGGATGCCTCTCAATTTCGTGTCATCCGTGGATTTCATCAGCGCACTCCTGCTCTTCATGCCAAGGTCAATTTTAAGCAAGATCAGTCCCAAGACAGATCCTTGAGGAACTCCACCAGTAATCTCCCTCCAGCCCGACGCTTTCAGTTTCAGTACTACATTTGAACAAAACATGTCATTTCAGGAAGGCCTGAATGTTTATTTCAATCTCTATTTAAATGAAACTCTTAGACTTTATCCTTAGGTGGCATTTTTTGCTTAAAAATAAAATAAATTGAAAAAAGAAAGGGGGCGGGGAAGGTATTTAAAGATTTAAATAATCCAGGTGTGAACTAAAATCTAGTTGGGTTAAAGGAACAGTGCAAGGTCCAAAATGACATTCTTTATTTTTTCTTCATTTCACTGAAAGCTTCAGAACATTTCTATTTCGGTTTGACTTGAAGCAAATTTTTGGCCCCAAGTTTTAGCATGGTGCCAAGCTGAAAAATCCCTTTTCCATTCAGGTCTGCATGAGAATTCATGTGCTGCATGAAACAGTGCTCATTAATGAATAGGTAATGGTGACACTTTCTTCTCTGAGACAGCTTGCAGGTACTGTGGACAGGAATTTATGTATCTGTATGTACAGCTATAAATTACAGGATGGAAAAACAGGAGCAACTACTGGCCCAACAAAGTGGTACTAAAAGACCTGAGGAAACTCCCAGTTTATTTTTCACATGGAAATAAGTGACATTTCTCCAAACATCACATGCCCTGGGTTTCATTTTTAGCTAAATTTTGAGGAAAAGTCAGTCATTTTGCCACAAAAACTTGCAAAACTTCATTTGGGAAGTGGGCCTGTTTTGTTTAAAAGGTTTCACCAGTGAAGTAAAATTTGTTGATTTTTGCTAGTAAACATGAACCTTGAATAGTTTTGCCGTTCATTACATGTATATATGTGACACATGTGCTTAGAGGTGTTATGTCTCATAGAAAACGCAAAGCCAATGCCCTGATTGCTCCGGAGCAGCACATATCCCAAGCAACTTTGGACTACAGTGGGGATGATGCTGTTCTGAGTAGCTCAAATGGATGCTTACTGAGTGCTTTCTGCCTACCAAAACTTTCCTGCCGTTTCAACTGGATGGTGTATTCTGTCCTTAACTGCTGAGCAGCATTGTAATCATTTAATGACTGCCACCCCAGATATGGCTGCAGTTCGGTGATGGAAGCAGTGATTTATTTATACGTTCTAAAGTCACTGTGTCAATGTAGCATATTGCTATTCAACTTCCAGGCACAGTCTGATATATTTAAGAACCAAATAAAAGTTGGGAAACAATTAACCAATAGCTTGGGCTCAGGTCCATCCATATAAAAACAATTCCTGCTTCCCTTCCATTTAATAATGAGTTTGTTTTATCGGCCACATTCCAAACAAAAGTCTCTTCATGTGAAGCTCTTCCGCCATCTCTCTACTATCTCCTACGTGTATGTGAAGGTAGGACAGTTTCCCAAGTGCTTTTGTATAGCCCACTTGCTTTTTATTTAGACCGCACAGAACTAGAAGGAGGGAGAGAGACGAGGACTTTACCTTAATGGGAACTGGGAATGAGGTGCTAGATTTAACGTGCATTAACTAAAATGTGTTAATGCATGTCTAACACACCTACTGAAAACAACCCAACTGAGCACTTGGTGATGATTTGTGTCTAATTTATTTTCAGAGTGGTTTAGGGCCAGAAAAAGGTGAATAATAATACTGGAGAATAAAATTCTCCTATTGTTTCCTAATAGCATATGTGTGAGGCAGAGAAGGACGTGAAGTTAGTGGGGAATTGGGAATGCAGAAATATAGGTTTTAGCCCTGACTGCCACTGGCTCACTCACACAATGTGGCTTATGTGACCTATCTGTAAAATGGGGAGAATAATTCCCTCAACTTTCTGCATTCTGCAACGGGCAGATTTTTCTGAGGTATAGGGATGAAAAGCTGCTAGATCCATGTCGGACCAAATACCCCCTCCAAACAAGCACACTCCTGATCCACGGGGGACTCCCAAGTTCCCATTCAACCAAAAGATTCATTTTTAAATTTGTGTCTGTTTTCCTGAGTTGGTTCTCCCATCCCTGCCTGGGATCCTTGTGGAAGGAGCTATTTCAGCACAAGCTTGCTGTCATGATGTTGTTCACTCGTATGCATTGTTTGTTGATTTGCTTGCAGTTTGTCAGCAGCAGGCAAATCAGTGCAACCCCTCTGGCAATGGGGTCCTGCAGGGAGTGGATTTTAATGGAACAGCCTCTCTGAAAAATGTGTTTTGTACAAACCAGTTCCTGACGCCCACAGCTGCTTCCTGTACCAGCCTGCTAGGATGCAACTCACATCCTTCCAGGCTTCTCTTGCTAAATGCCATTGATCATGAGAAGGCTGCACAGAGGTCCTAGCTGCCAAGGGAGATGCAGGGGGGTTAAAAAATCCCAAGCTTTTGAATGCTGTATCCAAGTGAGTACTGGGATGGTGGGTAAGACTGGAGGGGACAGTTCAAGGTGGCATATTTCAGTGACAGCCTCCCAGTTAAATTGCAGGCCTCCTGGGAAGTTGGTAGAGAGCAGCAGGTCTATAGAGCAATGGGCAAGCTTTTCCCATGGAGTAAATTGGTGTAACTCTGTTGAAGTCAATGGCTCTATTCTGCCTTCCACTAGCCGAGAAGCCGGCCCCAAATGATTACTCTCAGGGAGGAGTGTAATTTTCCAGGACTCAGATAATTTTTCCTCTGTTTCCAAGCAATAGGGAAGATCCTTGGGAAACCGGGGTTTAGGACTGCAGTGCTGTTCTGGTAGCCACTGTCTCTGGCACTGGGATAAACGTGCTCACACAGGATGGAGAAGATGACCTTTGGCACCAAGAAATGGTTGGGGGACCCCCTTTTGCCAGGTCATTTCTGTGCCTGGCTTGTACAGAGAGCATGCACCAGGCTGGCAGACAGCTCCTGCAGTGGTACCGGCCCATATTAGCAAATGTACGTCTGCAAAAACTGTCACTTGTAGGTAGAAACAGCAGGGCCCATTTCTTCCTTGTCTTTTGCACCTCTGAACTTGAGCAAAATGCTACTGAGCTGCTTTGCATCCACTTTGAATGGCTGGTGATGGCAACAGAAGGTGTGAGACGCTTAAACAGCTGCTTGCCTCTTCAAGGCCCCACCCCACATGGAGGGGACAGGCCCAAATGCAGGGACTGTCTGGAGCAATAAGAGCTAAACCTCCTTTACAGTTGATATATGATATAACCGATAAACTTTATCACTATGTTTGTTTTTTACTGCGTTAATTGTGGTCTTATGCATAACATTTTTATAGATTTGTGATCTGATTTATCACTATATTTGTACTTGATTATGTTAATTCTAGGAGTAGGAATAATGCTTGTATAAAGGTTGGCCCTATTTTCTTATTATATTTGCATTCCTGTTATTTTTGTTTAAATTTATATTATGGTTGTCTGTTTATTATGTTGTTTTCAGGAGCACAGCTTTCAGCCAGAATCCTTAATAAACTGAATATGTCTACTCCGAGTATGTGCTAATATATTTTTCTTCTGTCTGAAGGTCTTAAACCATTTTATAGGAATGAATCCATTAAGCCTCACAGCACCTGTGTTATACAGGGGGCTAGTAGTGATGGGCTCACTTTAAAGATGGGGAGACTGAGGCTCAGAAAGGTGTCAGTAGCGTGTACCAAGGCAGTAAAAACAAGCAGCAAGGAGACAACTAGAACCCAGCTCTCTTCACCTCACTCCCTCTTCTAGGTATTAAGGTTTCCCTCGATTTATGTGGGTTCAATTTATGCAAATTTGCTCTTATGCGATGACCCTTCTTATACCTGAAATTCATTATACGCAAAATAAATTAACTGTTATGCGATCAGCATAGGTGCGCCCCTGCCCTCCCCCAAGCAGGTAAGTCTGTGAGTTTGTGAGGGGAGGGGAAAGGGCTGTGAACGGGGGTAAGGGGTAAGGGCTGTGGGGCCGAGACCCCAATCACCGCAGGCCCTGCAGCTGCTCTGGGAGTGGTTGATGTCAGCAGCTTGCAGCTGCTGGGCTGCACTGTGCCCTGACCCCCCCCGGGCTTCCTTTCCCCTGGGGCACTGTGCCCCCAACCCCCCGGTGCAGCATAGCTCAGCAGCTGCAAGCAGGTGGCATCCGCCGCTCCCAGGGCTGCAGCAGGGGTGGGCAGCCGCCTGCAGCAGGCCAAGACCAGTCTGGGGCCAGTGTTGGCACCAGGCTCTTCGCAGCACTCAGGGTGGGCTGCAGCAATGGGAGGGGGCTGCTGCCACCCCAAAATTCGCCATAGCCCCCTGCAACCTGTCCTCCCAGCACTGCTGCTGAGCGCCGGGAAGAGCCTGGTGCCACCGCCAGCCCCAGCCTCCTCTCATCCCACTGCAGGCTGCTGTATGCCGCTGCTGCAGCCCTGGGAGCGGTGGATACTGCCCGCTTGCTGCCACTGTGCTGCACCGCATTGTGGGGTTTGGGGCATGGTGCAGCCCAGTGGCTGCAGGCAGCTGGTGTTGGCTGTGCCCAGGGCTGCTGCACCAGGGGCTGTGATGACTGAGGAGAAGCAGACCAGTGGGGTGAGTGGGGCTCCTGCCCACCCTAAGTGCTGCGAAGATCCTGGTGCTACCCCTGCTGCAGCCCCAGAGGCAGCAGACGCCGCCTGCTTGCAGCCATTGGGCTGCACCGCACCACTCTCCCTGCCCCTTCTCTAGCCCCAGCCTCGCTCCCTCCTTCTCTCATTATCATGGGAATGCATTCCTATGCGTTTCATTGTAAACTGGGTTCTCTTTGTGCAAATTCAATTTATGCGCTATTCCCCGTATAAATCAAGGGAAACCTGTAGTTACACTCCCATACACAAAAGTTAAGCACTGTCCCTGCCCCAGGAATTTACATTATCATCTGGAGAGACAATGTTTGGGACAGACAGAGGGACTAGTCATTTGTATCACAATAGATCCTTGGCCACGCAAACCTTTTTGCCACAAACTAGGATTGAATTCAGAGCGCTCTGTTTCAAAAGCACAAGCCCCTGCCACCTGTAAATCTCCTTCCACACTATCAAGTCCATGACACACTTAATGAAAGAGAGCAGTGGCATTTAGCAGTGCACACTGCTATGAAGGTAACTACTGCCCTTGCTGTTGCCACAAAAAGCTGCTGGTCAAAACACCTTTATATTATCTGGCTAACATCACAGTATTTAAAAACTGACTAGCTATCATTGCCATATTACTTTATGTCAGGTAGGGATGTATGTGGTAACTCATTTACATTTTAATATTTTGCATTTTAATATTTTAATATTCAATATTTCATGCCCATTTTGCAAAGGGCAGATTTTTCTATGCTATAAAGGCGAAACAAAAAAACAGCTCATTTTATTAGTTCTCAGCTCTGATATTGCCAGCAAACACATACGGTAAAGCATTAAGTTTTTCCTGAAAACACTAGGAAGACTTTTTAACTCTTCAGCCTCTTCTTGAGTCCACAATTAAGCCAACTAATCAAAGAAGGAAGAGTAAATAACACTGGGTGGCCACAGCTTATGTTGGTTAAGGATATGAGTCTCAACAGAGAAAGAACTGAGCTTAACTTGAACTTGAAGCAAAGAAAATTGGTTGTAAATATTTATCTGAGCTGTTTTAGACAAACTCTTCTTCACATGGTGTTTTACTAATTGTTTTTCCCTTTTTTCTCAAAAGAAATTCAAACCAAACCCAAACATTTCTTAAAATATGCAGTGCCTGATGGTGCTCAGTCACAACAGATGGACGTGCTGTGGGACCCTACCAGTGTAAGAAGTTCCATATAAAGGAGCTTGGGAGGGAAAGAACTAATTTGCCAACAGCCAAGTGAGAGTTTTCCAGGAGACATGACTGGGAAAAGTTTAACTTACACTATTATGCTCTTTGTTGTTGCCTCAGCTCCAGTGGATTTATTAGTTCCTGCAGAGATTATCTCAGGATCCCTGGAGCAATCTTAAAAAATGAACACAAAGAAGGGCATCCTTGAAAGAATAATGGCTGTTTTTGCTTCAGGCAATGCTCACACACACTGACCTCTGCTTACAGGTAACACAGACCCTGGGGACCATGGGAAGGTTTAGATCCAGATGAAGACAACCTGGTTGGCACCTATGGGCGTGTCCAGATGAGCATGGTCGTGTGGTATGGTATGTGGCGCTGCAAACACGTTTGCAGCACCGCATGCCATAGAGTCTGGAGGTCTCCATGCCTCAAGGGCATGCTGCCCAAGTGTGTGCTGCTCTGTTTTTTCCCCTATGGTTTGTTTTTGACCCCTGGATATCCTTGGCTGCAGCTCCGGGAGGCTCCCAGGACCCCAGGTAAGGCTGCTGGGGCCAGCACAGGTGCTGCCCCCAGCCTCCCCTACATCGGTGTTTCCCAACATTTTCCAGTCCAAGGCACACTTACATTAATAAAAATTTTCCGTGGCACACCTGTTAAGGCATTCCCCATACTCATACCTATTGTAACTCACTGCCATGGCAAAATTCCATGGCATGCCTGTTCCTTTTTGATGGTACACTTTTGTGCTGCACCACGCTGGTTGGGAAACACCGCTCTGTGTTACCTGGGGCGAATATATATATTGCTGGGTGTGAAAGTGCACGTGGCACAGGCATTCTCTGGGGACAAGAAGCGGTGGCGCAAGGTACACCGTTGCTACTTGTCCCCAGGGAACCAAACGTCCACGCACATCTGGACGTACCCTCTGTGTCTAATGACATTGAACTGGAGTCCCAATTCAAGCACCACCAACATTGCAATGTTCTGTTCTGACCGGTTTCTTGTAAACCCAGCTGGACTGTATGGGTCTGTATGGGAAGGCTGGGAGTCTAAGAATCGCCTTTTACTGCAAGAGACTCTGGGCTTCAGGACTGGTTCATTCTGCTGTAGTATTGTCACATGAGCAGCCTGTCTGCATATCAGCACACAGTGCTGCTTGTGTTGCTGGGAGTCCTGTTCTAAAACAAATCCAGGACTCTAAATGCCCAGCAGAGTGCCTTTGGGAACTGTAAATGACTCGCAGACTTAGGTGCAGGTGCTTGGCACCGATCTCTAACTGTGGGCAGGAGTTCACCAGTCCTTAACAGGAGAGCAAGGCCAGCTACAACTTGTACTTATTGGTTCTATTGTGTTAGTCGTTAGGAGCTTGGTTGTGGAGCAGGAACCCATCATGATAGATAACAGATGGCTAGATAACAGCTACTACTTCATTGTTATCTGGTTCCACAGACAGCAAGATGGTTCCTGATGAAACAGAGGTACAAGGGAAGCCAAAGTCCGGATATTTCCAGGCTGCAGCCCCTTGGTGCAGTGGTGATGGAAAGAATTTGCGATAATTATGGAAGACTTTGCTACCAAAAATATTCATGGCTCTATTTTTCCTTGAAAATCTGAAAGTTCAGCACAAGGGTGTGTGTGCCTATATATTTTCGGACATCCAATTAGAATAGAAGAGCATCCTGTGCAGAAAACTAAAGATACACCGCCAGTTACGGCCTTGACAACTCTTAATGGTTAAATTTAGTTTTAGAATTGTTTATTTCCTTTAACAAGTAACCAAGTGAGGCCTTATTTCTCAGCCTTATTCAAAAGCTTTTGGATCCAGCTTTTACAGTCTTGCTTGTACTTTTCTGTCTAACTAGGGTATTTCATTCTGTTGTATCTTTTTGCGGCTCTACGACCCACTTGTTTTGTGGGGAATATGGAGGGGTATATGGTACAGTTTCCCCATAATCCTTAGATCCTATTGCTGTTGCTCACATTCTGTACTGTTATTGCTTAGCACCCAGAGGCCTTAGGGTGCAGACAGAAGTTACATTCATTGCATGGTTGGCTCCCTGAAAGCAATCTACAGCTGTGCCCTTATAGAAGTGCATGGCAGAAGAGCACTTTAAAAGTGCCTGATTGCACGACAGTCTGAACCCTCATTACACAAGGGCTCAGATGAAAGTGTTCTGAAGTAGAGAGCTTTCATTAACATCTGTCAGCCTGTGCTGGGAGCAGGGCTGGGCTGATACAGTGCAGCCCAGTGCTGTCTTCAGAATGGGAGGGAGAGAAGGGAGAGGAGGGAGTTCTGTCTGGGGCTCCATCCACTCTCTCCACCCTCCAGCGCAGGCTAGGCAAACCCCAGATTTTGCTCCCTCTTCTCCCTTCCTCCCCTCCCATTCTGAAGACAGCACTGTATCTGGGGGGTGAGGGGCAGACCTAGGGGAGAATGGCTGTAGCTGCTCCAAACTGGAGCTTGATCCTCCAACCCCCTGGAACCAACAGCAAATGTCTGTTAGGTCATGGGAAATGCTGTAACTCATGGTGCTTTATGTGAAGTGCCATGAGTTACAGCTGGGAACTGCATATCTGTCAGCACCCTTAGTGAGAATTAGGACATTATACATACTCGGAATAAAAAAAGAACTGCTCCTTCAATCAGGCTATCTTCCTAATGAACAACAGCTTGAACATTTTCCTTCATTTTTCTTGCATGTGTCACTTGTTCAGTGTCTTCAGTTAGAGGATATTTATTCTGGTGAGAGATGAACCACTTAGTGCTTGAGTCTGATCTCACTGAAGTCAAAGTGTAGCCATTGAGTTCAATGAGATTGGGCCTACTGCACTGGGAGATTACATTCAGATTAGCACCCAGAAGTTTGTCCTCTCTTTATCTGTCTGAAAAGCTAGCCTGTGATTTTCACCTCCTTATTACAGCAGTGAATTGCAGGCTGGTTGGCACTAATGTATTAAAAAATATCTTAGAATGTCCCTATTATTCCTGCTTTTGGCCAAGTTAGAATACAGCAAAAGAAAGTCCTGGGATGAGATTACATTGCCTTCCCATCTAGCCCTAGCTCAGAAGCCTGCAAGCAGCAGGAAAAGTAAAACTACCTTATCTGGTAAACTTACATGAACATTTTTTTAAACCTGTACGGAGGTCATAAGCTCCTGCAGTCCTGGGTTCAAAGTTTGGGCTAGTTCTTACTCTACTGAGATCCTATCTCACCTCCCCATGATCTACAGGTATTATCACTTGATATCTCTGCGAATTTCCCACTGTAACGAATGGTCTGTTCTCTCCTGTTGAGCACACTGTTGTTTTTACAGCATTTGGCCTTGGGTACTAAAGGTCATATGTTTGTTATAGGGTGGTGCAGGTGTTTTGTGTCTTTTGGTATGAGAGGTGGAAGGGAAGTTAATTAAGCAGTTAATTGTGATTGAGAGTGACTGAACTTGATGGTCCAGATCCCTTGCAGTCCTATTTTGTTATGCTTTTGCCTTAGTACCATTGTATTTACATGCCTCACATGGAATAGCTCCTCTTTCTTCACACAACTCTTTTGGCCCCAAGAAAGATTTCCCAAATGCGGGCAGCCTATCTTTATCGTAAACTGGCTTTATTCTCATCCCTGACCTCAGGCACATCTGGTTACCTGAGAAACTTAAGAAATGATCTCTTGCTTCTTCAGTTGTGAGTGGGTCTCTGTAGCTGTTCACATGTATGTATTATTTTTACTGTCAAGTCTGGATTCTTTCTGATAATATGCCATAATACAATTTCAGAGCAACTGCTGAGAAGCCCTGCATTGAAAAGAAATGCAAACAGACTTTAAAATGTTTAAAGAGGGCCGATATTTTGCAATAGAAGCTCCTACTGTAAAGTCGGATGTATATATAACATTGGGAGGAAACTTATTGGATTTCAGTGTATAAAAATTCATCGCTGAGGCCAAAGTAAATCATGAATTGAGGGGTTTTTAATGCAAATAAATATTTGGCAAAATGAAAAGTTTGCATAGCCGCCAAGTTTAAGGGATGGAAGAATGTAACACATTCCTTTGTATCTTTAAAAGTACCCTGTATTTTCTCTTGGTACAATCTTCTCCACAGCTTCTATACTAAAAATAGAAAGGTGTAGATAACTGGACATGAAAGCAGTATTATTTTGTGCCATCATAAGCATGGGATCTGAAGTATAGTCTCAGTCTTGCTTTCCCCCTTACTGGCTAAGAGTGGATGAGGCCCTACATGGTAGAATAGGAAAGTATATATCATTCAAGGGAGAAAAGAGGTCTGCAGTGAATATGATGTGAGGCATTAATGCTTCGGGTCCATTGGACATACGATCCCTTCATCCAGCCCACTTCCCCAAGATATCAGATAGCTCATTCTCCACCACTAAGATGTCTCTGGGGCTTAGCATGCTGAAGCACCAAACGCACTCCACACAGTACCATCAGGGTTACTCAACCCTGCCTTGGGTAAGGCTCAGAGGAAGTTCTATTGCCACAAGCCATTGAATCTGTCAGCGGAGACTACCAAGAAATTGCTCAGTTAATGCTATTTGTGCTAGTGGGCTGAGCGGTGTGGAGACACTTATCCATTAGGAACCAGGCTGAGATTCTCCAGCTCATTAGATCCATACATCCTTTCTCTAATTAATAAATATAGCCTTATTCCCCTGCTAGAATTTCCCGAGCTGTATTGCAGATATGTGACCGCATCATGGCTCTTGTGAAAGGTCGTGAGGTTTATCTCATGAATTAATTCATTGCAAAGGGAGTTGTTCTGTGGGTAAAAAAGTCCTCGCTTCTGCATGACCTGCGAGCAGAAACCCAGTGGCCCTGGTGCCTGTGAGTTTAAGTACATGGTAGATATTCTCTCTTTTGTGCATCTCATGTATTTACATTAGTTAAATTATTTTATTTGAATCTTGGCAATGAAGAGAGGCGGCTCTGGGCATCTGGATTTTATTAGAGCTGAGCATTAATCCCTTTATGCCTTATAAGCATCACATTAGTGTTATATAGCTTTGGATTTGCTAAATAGCACTCTCAACGCTGGAGAGATGGCGGGTAGAAAAATGGACTAATCAGCAGTGACCCTTGCAACACATACACACACCATGAAAGGATCTCTCCTCCTTGCATCACTCTCTCACCTGATACCACCAACCAGTATCTGGATTGCTTGAATATTTACTAGTAATGTCAACCCTTTAAAGCCTCCTTGAAACTTGGGAGAGGCTGAAACTGAAACAGATAATTCAAGTACTTTGAAGGTGGTGGAAAGGAGGGCAGATATCAGAAGCCAAACTAGGATCCAAACTGCATCAACTCCAGTGGAGTTATTTTGGATTTACACTGTCAGCATAAACAAGAAGAGGATTTGGCCAGAGAGGTTGCATTTCTGCCAGTTTTTGAAGTGCCAGGAGTCATATAAGATGGAACAATAAGAAGCAATTAGAGAGACAACATTATGCTGGTAACTCTCAGACCTCCCACTCCACCCTTGACCTTTCACTGTTGCTTCAAAGTTGCTGGATGAATCCACTCAAAAAGAAGGTGTAAAGAAGAAGTAGGAAGTGAATGAGAATGGGACCCCGGGAGATGTTAATAATGAAGGGAAGGAGGAAGAAAAGTTCATCAGGGAAATATAGGGGGAGTGCTCAGCGAAGGCAAAAAATGTTTGAGAGAAAATAGTCAAGAAGACTGAAGAGGAAAGTGAGCAATAATGGTCAGTTGACGTTAGCAAGCAAAGAGCATATGGCATCTGATTCAAAGATTTTGGACTCACTGGCACTGCTTATGTCAAAGAGTTTCCACTTTAAAGTGATATAAAGGTAAATTTTGCCCTTAACCTGCTATAATTTGTTGCGAAACAGCAGAATAGGGGATAAAGGACAACCAGTGACTAGAGTGTTTTAATAAAGTCCATCACAAGAGACTAATAGTTCTCACAAGAAACTAACTGCTGCTTTTGATTACAGAAGCTCATACCTAGGTAAAGGTACAGATGAAACTCAAAACCTGAACCACTGAAATGAATGATAAAATCCTCATGATTTCTGTGAAGCTGGCATTTCACCCTAGTTTTTTGTCTGAACAGGAACAACTTCTTCAGTAATACAAACTAAAACAGGCAATTTATGCACTATTAACATTCAATATGAAGATAGACTAGTTGAAGTCAGGAAGAATTTTGCTGCAGGGATGAACCTGCACAGAGTGGCACTATAAAGAAGGGAATATCTTCTTCAAAATACATCTATTAAATGTTTTGCATTCAAAAGCTTGTCCCATTGGACTAGATGATAATTGGTCCAATAAAAGATATCATCCTAAGAAATCCTTGCCTTCACTCTGTTGGCCATTCTTGAAGAAAAGATGCCAGACTGTAGGACTATGGGGTTGCTTTGGTGTACCAACTCCTATGTCTCAATTTTTGGTGTGGCATGAAAAAGATATCAATGGGCAACAGAAAAAATATTCTATTTAATGGCAGTTCTGCTTCTATTCTTACTTTATCATCCATCTTCTACTTTTCTGTGTTTTAATTTTTTTCAATCACTCTGACCATATGGGTGAAAACAGGATGGGGTAAAACTGGGCACAGTACTGTAGCACATTATGGGATGCAGATGGCTCCAGAATGAGGGAAACAAACCTCCCCGGAGAAGTTTGCTGATCTCCATCGCTGGGGTAACATAACTCCACATTTAAATCACTCCCTCAGGGGTTTTGCTTGGATTGGCTTTCTTTTCTCTGAGCTCTTTGCAAGCTGACAACCTTTCTTGTACAGAGGTGTCCAGAACCAACTATAATACCGCAACTGCATTTGCACCAGAAGGACTGTATTCAGAGACAGGATAGCAGTCATTTAGTTGCTACTGCTTGTTACAGTTGTTATATTCTAGGTATGCTAAATAGCTTCCCTAGGTCTAAGTAGCAGTCACCCCTCACTTTCCCCTCCCCTTGCTGGCT